>NC_090372.1:173507157-173824013 GCF_036365525.1 Heterodontus francisci | reverse complement strand
GGTGCCCCGAAACTATTACTGATTGCTGTAAAAACCCATCTGGTTCACTACAGGGAAGAAAATCTGCTGGGCTGGCCTACATGTGACTCCAGACACATAGCAATGTGGTTGACTCTTAACGGCCCTCTGAAATGGCCTAGCAAGCCACTCAGTTCAAGAGCAATTAGGGAGAGGCAACAAATGCTGGCCTGCCAGTGATGCCTACATCCCAAGAAAGAATAAAAAAATTAACATAATGAAATGAACAGGCCTGTTGGGTTTGCTCCCATGCAACCTAATGTGCTGCAGTTAAATGCAGAAGTTTGTGGTTGGTTTCCCAATGACTATTAATTTCAGCACTTTTAACCCCACCCTCTCCCCACCCTACTCACTCCTGCAAGTTCAAATTCCCCCATTGTCTTTTGTAAACATGGCTTCCCATGAGCTAAGTTCAGAATATGTAATGTTATGGCTACACGCAGCATTGTACATCCTTGAATGGGTGACAGCAGAGTCTGCAAATCCAGTGAAAAAAACTGTTCCCTTTATGTTTTAAATAAAGCCCTTTCAGCTTTATTACAATTGTGACCTTGATACAACAATTCATGTGACAGAAATGCCCCTAGACAGACACCTGTTACATATGATTTGACAAAAGTCTCAAATGTTAAGGGCTGCCCTCTACCACTTAATGATTTCCAACATAAACAAATCCATTATTATCAATAGATGAACCCTGGCCCAATGTGTACAAAATTTAAAATTTGTTTCTCCTCCTGATAAATTAAGAATGGTTTTGCACAGGTTAGACTCAGATAATACAAAACTGCCTTGTTCATTGCAAACACAGGTTAAATCTTTTCATATTTTAATTTGAAAAATCAACATTGCTGATCCACAAAAGCACAGAATCGGCCTGAAAATCATGTGATGATTGTGTCCGTTTGATCTGACAAACCATTGTGAGACTCGGACCTGAAAATGCGGCAGATGGTGGGTGCACCTCATGCATAATTTCATACGTGTCTGAAAGTCAAGCTCCAGGAGTTTGCCTCATTATGCTACAAGTCAATTACAAAGCCAATGATACACATACAGAAAAGTGCACTTCATTAAAATGTATGATAGTAAAATACCGCTGCAAAAAAAATGACACAGGGATAGATTTTCTAGTCTTGGCACTGCAGTGGTGGGACTAAACTTTTTGTGAGGCCTGTGCTTGCTAAGGTTGTGCTGGGCTGGCCTTGGCTGGACTATTGAGATTGACCTGATTAATTATTCACAAGATGCTCCCGATTCTGATTGGGGCTGTTGTCAGGAGTTATCTGCCAATGAGATGTGGGATTAGTGTGCAGCAGCAGCTGCTGTTTAAAGGGGCTGCTTCAATCTGGCAATGCAGAAACTTGGAAATAATAGGTAAGTTGAAGAGAAAGCTCAGTTTCTTGATGTACCTTTGCAAGTGTTGCTTCAAGAGGTCCAGCAAAGGAGGATCATCCTGAACAGGACTTCAAGGCATCCTTCCTACAGGAACAGCATTTGTTTTGCTTGGTGTGAGGTGGCTTGCTGAGTGATGCATCTTCATTTACTCATGTACAAACTGCATTTGCAGAGTGAGCACTTTGAGTCTTATGGTTTATAATCTTCAAACTTCCACAAAATTACATCGAATTTTACAGTGCAGAAACAGGCCATTTGATATAACTGGTCCATACTGGCATTTATGCCCCACATAAGCCTCCTCCCATCTTACTTCATCTAACCCCATCAGCATAATCTTTCTCTTTCTCCCTCCTGTACTTATCTAGCTTCTCCGTAAGTGCATACGTACTATTCGCCTCAACGACTCCACACAGAAGCCAGTTCCGCATTCTCAAAACTTGGCATCATCTCAATCTCATCTCTTCGCTATTGTAGAATGCCTTAATTGATATCCTTCATAAAGTAGGGGACTCAATAACGGATAAGATATTCAACAAAATAATTACAGCTGAACCAATAGTTTGTATAGGTTTAGCATTTGTGAGTCTGAAACTCAAAGTCTTTCCACTCCTCTGTTCCTTTTAAATTGGTATGCATGTCCTCCCTGTCACCGTTATTACTTTTATGTAGCAATAAGGAATCAAACAGACTTAAGTTGAATGGTCCTAAACTGTGAATTCTTGATTTGTATAGTAACACATTTAGAAGAGACACGTGTGACAAGGTATCTTGCTCAACTGTAACTAACTGATTACATGCTGACTGACATCACCTCCTGTGATGCTGTGTGGAGTACTTACATTGTTAAAGCAATATGACAGCACTCTCCACATCCTCCCCCCAAAATATACCACTTCACATTTCTGTGCATTAAATTTCATCCAACATCTATTTTCCCTATCTATTAACTCACCCAAATCCTCTTGACGTTGCTTATAATCCTCTTCACAGTTAAGTATTCTCTCTATTTTTGTGTCATTTGCAACATTTAATATTGTGCCCCCAAACGCACGTCCGGATCATTATTTATATATTAAGAGCAAATATCCCAGCAGTGACCTCTTTTGACACCAAAGTTAGCATCCTGACAGTCTGAAAAAGATCCATTAACCACTGCTTTTATCTGTGCTTTAACCAACTTCCTATCCATCAGGCTAAGATGATTTTGGAGATTCTAATGGGCTTGAATTCTCAGAAACCCCTGTTCTGTCCAGACATCGGAAGAGCATTTCCAGATGTTTTTATTACATTTGATAGTTATCCTGATGGCTGCAAATGCCACTTTATACTTTTGCTCAGATGCTGTTCATGGCTCTCTCAATGATATCATAAGCCAGAATCTTGGTCTCCAGGGAATTATTTGCCATGCCTTTCAAATAGCTCTTACACAGATTGTCTTAAAATGAAGACTGCAGGAGAATTGACTGTTCACGTACATGATCCAGTTTTTTTGCTCATTGACCAGCTGCACTTAATTCACTATGTAGATATGGAACTACATTGATCACTAACTTCAAAATGACTTCATGATTATTTAAAACATCTTAGCAATCTATCTCCTCCAGTGATTTGCTACAATTTTCCCAATGGTCAGAAAGCTCAGTAGCGCTAGTTAACTTTCACATCTTTTGCAAAGCTGATGTTATCTAATTAATCAAATAAATTGAAAAGAATCGGCACATGGGGAAATAAAGAAACAAGAAAAACTGAGGAAAGCTTTTGATACAAGATTACTTAAGTACCGACATGCTGTTCCTCCAGAGTGCTCGGATGTAGTGAAGTGCAGCTGAAGACTTCCCTCAAGCTTAGGACGAATACCATAATGTTCACGTAATGTATGTTACCCTATTAAGCTGATGTTACATTGGTATAGGAGTAGCATAATATAACCTATATTACTTGATCTAGGCAATCTGCAAAAGCGTTTTGATGTTTGAGTGGTATAGTCCAGACGACTCACTTGTTTCTGTGCAAAATACTCTAAAATGTTTGGGGAGGAGTCACTGTCTGGAGCTGTGCAGTCATGGGTGACTGCTTGTATGTGTTACCATAGAGTAGCTGGCAACTCCTGTGGCATCTGCAGTGCAGCCCTCAGTGGTGTAAACCTTAGGGACAGTGGGAGCATCTCCCATGAATGCTCATATTGCTGCCATAGAGGACAAAGGGCAGCCCTTAGAGATGGGAATGGAGGTGGTGGGGGGGGGGCACACAAAATGGCAAGAGGTGGCGTGCCCGATGTTGTCAGGGTCTTTTGCCATTTTGTCCCAGGCGGGGGAGGCCGAGGAAGGCCTTCCTACTCCAGACTAATTGAGGCCTTTCAGTGGTCAATTATTGACCACAAAGGCAGCCTCCCACCCACTGATTTTATGAAAGATGGAGGGGCCTGCTACGTGTGGCGACGCCGCCAGTTGAGGCTAGGTGACCTCCTAGCAGATGCAGGGGTGTCCTTTCTTTGGGAGAAATCCATGGCCCCCAGAGGGCCACCCCCGCAGCGATGGCCGCAACCCCCTGGCAAGACCCCCTTGCCCTCACCAACTCCGCTCCTCCCACTCCATCACTGAGGCCTGCCTGACTGGTCCCAGCGACCCCAACTCTACTTGCCTGCATCCCAGGGTCTCCTCCATCTTCGGCACTGCAGGGCCTCCTGCAGTACCGGCAGTGGCCACCACTCTTGGTGGTGCTGCCAGTACTGCAGAACTACCAGCTGTCCGATTGGCCAGCAGCTCTAGTTTTGGAAACTCGTCCCTTAAAGGGGCTCATCTTCAACGGCGGGCAGCTAATTAACTGCCCGCCATGAAATAGCGATGAGGGTCCGACGGAGGACCGAGTTGGGGTCTCTCCCTGCCTTGCGTCCCGCCGCTGGGATCCCCTTTGCTGGCATTAAATCCCAGCCAAATATTCAAAACCTAAAGATACTGCCTTGAGTAGTGAAAAAAGTAAAATCTTGCATCAAAAGTGTTAGATTGCTTGCTTATTTTGTAACACATTTGAGGGGTCGATTTTAAGCTCTTTTGCCTGATGTTAACACAGTGGATGTACCCAAACCAGGTGATAAAGGCTTCAAAATAGGGTCAGTATCCTCACTGCCTCATTAACACTGATGACCTGGCTGGTTCCATTTAAAAGGAGCCCAGCTGTGGGTGTCCAAAACATCTGCCTATTTCAGGGGCCAGGCCCCTTTTCAATATTGAAATGAGGATCTTTTAAGATGTAAATAGGATCCTGATTGCCATTTTTGGGCAGAACTGGTAGAAGACTATGCCGTGCAGGCTCCGATCAATTCAACTGGCACTGGAACCGAGGAGGCCCGTCAAAGGGATTTACAGAAATAATAGCTGCCCAAATTCCACTCTCAGACAGATCAGCAGACTTGTTGAAGGAGTGTCCTACACCAGTGGCATGCCTGGAGTCATCAAGAATCGGGTAGCTAGCTCTCAAGCTAATGCTACATTTGGACCATCAATTATCTGAGTGCCAATGGTAGCAGAGATGCCAGAGAGCAGGCAGGAGAGTATTGAACTTGGCTAATTCAAATGTACATCACAAGGAGGTTCTGGGCTGCCAAAATCTTAGCAGTCTGTTAGTGAAACCCTGAAGCCAATCAACACACTTACTCTTTCCACAAGGGAATCACTTAAAAGGAATAGGTTAGGTGTCATCATACACTTAGTAAAAAGCACAAGCAAAGGGATAGCTAAAAACAGTTACAAACTACACAAGGGATGAAATAAGTGCAGTGCACTTGATTTAAGTATGTATGTGTTGCAGGTTTGAAACATGAAGTGCTACTTTATCATCCTAAATATAAACTTGATAATCATCCTCATTGTCCTACGAGTATGCTGCTTCTGACTGTGATTGGTATAAGGGTGTCATGAGCCTTTCCTTCAGAGAGTTTCCTTTGTCTCCCAGGAGTCATCCTTTCACTCTTTGTTCTCCAAATAATGGTGCTGCTCTTGGCCAATTTTATGATCATTGGCCGTTCCGAATAATGTGCAGATACATTTGTGGACAATAAACTGGCTGACACTGCAGATATCCTCATCAATTTCCAGGAAGCAGCTGGAAGCTTTACAATAATGTACTGTTACGAACAGATGGCTGCTGGCAATGCTGTCTGATTGTTAGACCTTGTCTAGACATTTTCCTCAAGGAAATGGCATGGGTTCATCACAGGCTATTTATGCACACCTTTTCTGTCATTCCCAGGTATCTGCCTGGTTTGGGTACATCCACTGTGTTTTTTGCCAATGGGATCTAATATATCATCTGACATAATTGTCCTGCTCTTGCTGGTCCTTCTCTGCCAATTGCAACCCAAAACCCATAGAGAGCAAATTTCTTCAGAGTTCTCCCAGTGATTTGCCGCAATTAGCCGAAGAGCCAAGGAAACCCAAGAAAAATGTGTAAAAGGTGATGTTACCAGTTATATATTCTTAACACTGAAACTAGAATGAGCCAAGTTGCCAGTGAAATAAATATTTTGTGTTGTTGCTTTCTTTTATCCTGGAAGCTATTTGCGTCAGCAAAGATGAAGTTAATAAAGTTGAATTCATTTTGTATTTTCATTAAACAACATAATAGTCCCATTACAGGCACTAAATTGGGGTTTACAATGACACAAAACAACCAAAAGTACCAATATAAACGTGAAAATGAAGTGGAAGATTATTCAGCCTTCAGTGTTGTGCTTCAGTAACACAGTCTATCAACATTTTGGCAGATCTATGCATGGGTATGTTAGTAAATGCTTATCGAAAATGCAGATTTAATTCTATCCCATTACAAATGATTTCAGAAACAAATGAATGTAAATAACCCCACAGTAATTTGCTTGGTTAAGTTTGGGAACTGTGTTTTACAATCTCAGAGAATACAACATTAAAAGTACTATCTGCATTCCTTTTTTGTTCCATTTGTAATAAAGCCATCAAGAACAATGTAAAAATTGTAATGGGACAGTTAGGACGAACATATATCTGGTGCTAGTTTGCATTTTGGGTTGGTGTGTCTGTCGGATCTGCTATGTTAGGTCTGAATCCAGCAACCGGAAAGCATCAGCTACTCGGATATGAATTTGATTATGAAGATGTGATTTATCAATAAAGTAATAAAACTACATGACACAGGTCTAAACCACATGACAATAAATATTATATTTGAAAGGCATTCAGCAGCAGAGATTGAGGAAGATTGACAGTACCTTAGGGATCAGTAGCAAACCCAGAGTGACAGTCACAGTCAGATGGGTGTGGACAAAGAACAGCATGAGCATCCAATCACTGTGGAGGCTTGATGCCAGTGTAAACCTGCAAGCAGAAACCCAATTTTACAGTTAAAAGTCTTTCAGATTAAAAACAATTATTCTAATCTAAAGGAGTTCCAGAGTTATGATATGATTTCATGCACCGTAACAAAAGAATGCACTGCTTTAGTTTATATTAAAATTATATTTGAGCATATAGCTAAACCATTAGACCTTGTCTTGTGTTTTGGCAATTGACCACAGGCAAATGTTAAAAACACTGTAAGCAGGCTATTTAACTAATCGACTTCTTTAGGGATATTAATAGTCAGTGAAGCTTTGCTGTGCTCATCATTTCATTTTACATCATCTTTTTTCTATATTTGTACACTCCATGAATGTGCTGTAGTCTCACAAATATGTGCCCATCTTCTCTGCAATCATATTTCCGCACCTGCCATAGCACTGAAATAATGCCTTCCGTGATAGTCATCGCAATGCGTTAACCTTCCTTGTCCCAGATCTATTTCTCCAGCACCTCTTTCAACGCCTCCACTGCCTCCATTTTGTCGAACTGTTTGTCTGATGAGTTGCAATTTCCACCAATTAAATGGTGGGAAGCCTGAAACCATCACATGCCCCATACCCTTACCATTCATTTCATCCCACTGTCCATGCACTTCTCTCTGAAGCCTGTCAGTTATAAATGAAAACTGGTGGGGGGGAGGGGTGTGGGGGGAGGGGGAGTTCTATAATGGGCAGGCGATGCACTCTTCCAGATTACTGATCAGGTGGTGAAGTTAAAAATGTACCTTTATTTGTGTATTGAGTGGTGGTGAAGAAGTAGAGGTGGGTATCATGTAGAAGCTGAACACATGGAGCGGGGGCACAGCTTTTAACCTTAAAAGGTGAGTGGGTTTGGGAGTGGGCAGCTGATTAAAAGTGCTGAATTGATTGTGTATCAGGAAGCTGGCAGCAACCCGCAGATCTCTGCCTTTAACCTCGGTGCAAATGGCTGCGTGTGGGAGACTGCCGTGAGAGAGGTGGGTTGGCAAGTATAATACACAAACAGCTCATTAACAGCTGTTTTAACTGTGGATTTCAAATTTAATTGTGGGTGCCACAGGTTTCCCAGGTTGCTTGGAACTCGCCAAGAAAACCAATGTACTTCATTGCCTAGGTGAAAGATTCTGCTCACCGGACTTGTTCTGAGAGTGCGTTTTCATTGCTTTGGAGATGATTTCGACTACTTTGGAGTTAATGTGTTTGATTTACACCTCCTCTCTGTCAGCTTTCAGATCAGCATAGGAGCCGCTTATGCAGTTTTGCCTTGGACCTGAAATGTGGAACAAGATAAGGAGCAGCGGCCACATCACCAGCAGCAAGTGCAGCAGCAGCCTTTTCCTCACCTACCTGTCACTCCACAGGAGACAGGGATGAACAAAAAGGGCCAGCTAGCAGAAGTCTATATCCCCAACACAGGGTTTACAGGCAGAGGATAAACCTCCTCGACATAACCGAGCAGCAGTGCTTCAGGAAGCTCAGAGTGTCGTACCAGGTGGTCAGTGACATTTGCAGTCTCCTGGAAGAAGAACTCCTGCCAAAGTCAAAGTCACTGCTGACATTAATTGCTTCATCTCTGGCTTTTTCCGGGGATCTGCAGGAAATATTTTCAGAATCTAACAATATGCTGCCCACAAATGCATCTCACAGGTGACCGATGCCATATTTGCCAGGGCAGGGACTTTTCAATTGACCAGGCTAGTCAGAATGAGTGGGCACTCGGCTTTGCCAGTCTGGCTGGCTTCTCACAGGTCCAGGGAGTGATCGACTGCACACATATGGCAATCAAGGGCCCCCCAGATCACCCTGGAGTCTTTGTCAACAGGAAAGGCTTTCATTCCATCAATGTTCAGCTCGTGGGCAAGCACAGAAACATCATGATGCATCTTTGTGCAAGAATCCCAGGGATCTGCCATGAAGCGTTCGTCCTGCATCAGTCAAATGTCCCAGAGGTTTTCATGGATTGAAGCAGAGTTAGCGACTGGCTCCATGGAGACAAGGGCTACCCACTGAAGATGTGGCTGAAGACACCATTAGGAGCCCAGACAATGACACCCAGGAGAGATACAATCGAAGCCACTTGCCCACCAGAGATGTCATTGAGTAAGCGAGCGGGATGCTAAAGCTACACTTTAGGTGCCTTGACAGATCTGAGGGACGCCCTTCAATATGCACCAGATGACAGTGGTCTGCTGCATCCTGCAAGACACAATAGTGTGGACTGGAGCTCCAGGAGGAAGAAGGTGCTGACTGCACTGCCTCTACAAAGGAGAAGCAACATGTAGAGCATGAGGAAGAGAATGTGATGTGGTGAAGGTACCAGCAGCTGCACAAATAGCTGCCCGCGATGACCAGGACAGCATGATTCTGCCAAAAAAACAAGAAATGCTGGAAATACTCAGCAGGTCTGGCAGCATCTGTGGAAAAAGAATGAGAGTTAACGTTTCAGGTCAGTGACCCTTCATCAGAACAGCCTGAATCTGACATAATTCAGTTAGTCTGATGCACTGCCCCCATCTTGCAGCCAAATTCTGAACCCACTTGCCCCCGTGCCCCCCCCCCCAATGTGCAGGACAAAGCAGTCCTATATTCAGCAATTCATTCCTTTCACAGACACCCATTGCTAGTCTTTAACTCATGTCTTACCAGTCTTCACAAGAAGGCAGCAGGAAAAATTGGGCAACATGGGAAAATAGAGCAAAGAACTAATTTTAATCATACAGAAAATTAACAATCTAGCACTGTGTTAAACTTACCCTTGTGAAACTACAATTCCTAACTCTTCCTTTTTCTCCTACTCCTATGTGCTTCTACCCCTGTGACTTCAGCAGAGGTCGAGGCAGGCTGCTCACATTCCTGCTCTGACTACTCAGATGTTTTTGAGTGATGCCCTCTGGGTTTTGGAGCCTCTGAGGGCTGTGTAAAAGACTGCAGTCTTGGTCATCGGGGCAGGAGGCTGTATGTATGGCTCTGACTGAGGAGGGGTGAGGGAAATGGATGAAAAGTGAAAGCACTTTGAGCTAATTCCCCACTTCCATTCCCCCTTTCTCCACCTTCCCTCTTATGGCTCACCCGCACATCACTGCCAGCCAAGAGCACTGAAGAGTGTGGTGCTTAACAGTCAAGGCTGAATTTTCATTAATCCTTCTGAAGTCAATGGGAATCAGGGGGAAAACTCTCCACCGGTTGGAGTCATACCTAGCACAAAGGACAATGGTTGTGGTTGTTGGAGGTCAATCATCTCAGTGTCAAGACATTGATGCTGGAGTTCCTCAGCATCGTCTCTTAGGCCCAACCATCTTTAGCTCCATCTTCAGATGGAGGATGGACCTTCCCTCCATCATGAGGTCGGAAGTAGTAATGTTTGCTGATGATTGCACAATGTTCAGTACCATTCGCAACTCCTCAGATACTGAAGCAGTCCATGTCCATTTGCAGCGAGACCAGGACAAAATTTAGGCTTGGGCTACTAAGTGGTAAGTAACATTCACACCACATAAGTGCCAGGCAATGACCATCTCCAACAAGAGAGAATCTAACCATCTCCCCTTGATGTTCAATGGCATTACCATTGCTGCATTCCCCCACTATTAACATCCTGGGGTTACCATTAACTGGACACTGAACTGGGGCAGCCATATAAATACCGTGGCTACAAAAGCAGGTCAGGAACTGGGAATTCTGAGGCGAGCAACTCACCTCTTGACTCCCCAATGCCTGTCCACCATCTACAAGTCACAAGTCAGGAGTGCAATGGAATACTCTCCACTTTCCTGGATGGGTGTGGCTCCAGCAACACTCAAGAAACTCGACACCATCCAGGTCAAAGCAGCCTGCTTGATTGGTACCCCATGCACCAGCTTAAACGCCACTGATGCACAATGGCAGCAGTGTGTACCATCTACAAGATGCACTGCAGCAACTTGCCAAGGCTCCTTTGACAGCAACCTCCAAACCCATGACCTCTACCACCTCGAACAGGATTGTCCAACATATGGCCCACGGACCATAATCCAGCCTGCCAAAGGTTTCCATCCAGCCTGCAGATGTAAACTGTACCCAGGTTGTTCTTCACCCTCACCAGGGTCCATGACTGGAGATGAAAAATTTCCCTTTGTTTGCTTCTTCCAGACTGGCTTTTAAAAAAAAACATTGCACTGTCAGTTTCACAGTTGACAGGTAATGGGAGCGGGAATAGCGGCTTCCCAACTTTGGACAGATTCTGGGTTCTCCAGTGAACTTTTTAAAAAAAGTCAGAACCTGCCGGAAAACCCCAAATCTGTCCGAAGTTGGGAATCTGCTGTTCCTGTTCTCAGCACCTGTCAGCTGTGAAACTGACTTGCGACATTTTTCTTAGAAACTGCCCAACCATCTGCTAAACATTCCTGCTACCTGCAAATGTCAGAAAGAGGGAGAGAAAGAGGAGGGAAGAGAGACAGAGAGAGAGGGGACAGAGAGAGAGAGGGGGAGACAGAGAGAGAGAAAAGGGGCGGGGGGGACAGAGAGAGAGAGGGAGGACAGCGAAAGAGACAGAGAGAGAAAGAGGGGGACAGAGAGAGAGAGAGAAAGAGGGGGACAGAGAGAGAGGGAGGGGGACAGAGAAGGGGGTTCACAGAGATAACGAGGGGGCAGAGAGAGAGGGAGGGGAGGAAGAGAGACAGGGAGAGGGCATAGAGAGAAAGAGAGTGGCAGAGCGAGAGAGAGAGGAAGAGAGAGCAAGAGGGGGGGACAGAAAGAGAGATAAAGAGGGGGACAGAAAGAGAGGGGGGAACAGAGAGAGAGTGAAGGGGGACAGAGAGAGAGGGGCAGAGAGAGAAAGAGGGGGGACAAAGAGCGAGGACAACACAGAGAGTGAAGATGACAAAGAGCAGGGGGAACACAGAGAGGGGGGACACAGGAGGAGAGAGAGAGAGAGAGTGAGCAAGATCACTCCTGACAGATGGACATCTATCCAGAATACTCTGCATCACTACAATAAGTGTGCGGGCAAATATTGACTACTTATGCAAGCCAAAAAATGCCAGGAATTTCATTAAATTAGTGTCCAACATAGTGAAGAAAAAGTAAGTCAATAAATTAGTCTTCTCATTTAAAGCTTCTTTAAAATGTACATTTGTTGTTGTTTTGATTAATAGTAAGATACATTTTTAATGCCTTTATCTTTCTGAAATTGTCTCACTGGCTCCCCATGTAAGACAAAAATTGTAATGTGGACCCCATGCGAAAAGTTTGGACAAACCTGACCTAGAAGGACAAAAGCAGCAGATGCATGGGAACACCATCACCTGCAAGTTCCCCTCCAAGCCACACACCATCCTGACTCCTGACTTGAAACTATATCATTGTTCCTTCACAGTCTCTGGGTCAGAATCCTGCAACTCCCTTCCTTACAGCATTGTTGGTGTACATACCCAATGCCAACGATGCTCACATCCCATGAAAGAATAAAAAAGGTGGCATTAGAGACTGGAATTTAGTCAGCATGGCGAGGGTCCCAACCATGGGTCTGAAAGCCTGGAGCAACCCCGCCGCGACCATTTGTGGGACACCTGCCGCATTTTTCAGTCGTCCAGCAACTATTTAGCTGCTGTTGGGGCTCCTGCCCCTTTAAAGAATGGGAGACCGCCCCCGGTAGCTGCCGGTAGCACAGCAGTCTCAACAGTTCCACTGGGAGTGGTGGCCACTGCTGAGACTGCACTTAGCAGAGAGGATGCCAAGGGAGCAGGCCATCCTCTGAACTGGTATGTGGGGTCTAGGGGTCAAGCAGGCTGCAGCAAGGGCGCGCTGCTTGGGGAGGGTGGTGGGGTTGATGAGGGCAGGGGTGTGGCATTGCTGCAGGGGTGGCCATTGCCACTGGAGGAATGCCTCCATGGGCTACAGAGTGCCTGATTTTGAGGCTCCCCTCACCTTAAGCCTGCAGCGAGGCTACCAGGGTTCACGAGGCATTTTCCCCACGTGGTGGAGGGCCCATCCATCTCTGGTGAAATGCCAGCAGTGGTGGAAAGAGACCTTTAATTAGACACTGAAGTGGCTCAATTGGCCTCTGGTCAGGAGAACCTCCTGCACCTTCCCCACCGCTGGTAAAATGCAATGGCAGTGGGAATGCGACGGGCACTTCATCTCCACACCTCCATTCTTCCCTCACCACACATATTCCCCCTGCCTCCCAGCCTGTCCCTAGAGGGTGGTAAAATTCAGACAGTGCGCAAGCCATTGGTGAGGATCCTCATGATTCCTTCAACTGCCACGTCTGATGCTCCATGCAGGTGGCCACCCTTTCCATGGACGTAGACATCAACATGAGGGCCTCCGATATCATGGCACTCATGTTAGAGATCAACTCCTCCAATCTCTCTCCAATGCTGTGTAATGCGGCTGGAATGCTTACATGGCCTCACACATTTTCTGCTGCTGCTCCAGAATTATCTTTTTCATCAACATCCCCCGAGCCTCAGCATCTGTGTCCAGCTGAGCAGAGATGGAGTGTGCTCTGATGGGAATCCTCCCTGTCTGCACCAGCTGCTCATGCTCACTTGTGACCCAATGGAAGAACCCAACTTCCCATCAAGGCTGATGCGCGAGTCCTGTGACGCAGAGTGAGTGACCTCCGTTGAGAAGCCTTCGTCCTCCTCTTGCACCACCTCCTGGGTGAGGTGAAAGGCATGAATTAGAACTGTCAAGGTAAGAAAGTGTTACATCATTATTGTGCACATGATCATATTTCACTGTCTGCTGACATCAAGTCAATGTGAGTGAATGTTTTATGCCATTGGCTGTGTTATATTTAATTCTGTCACCAGGAAGCTGGAAGACCCTCATCTCTCCATCTCCGATAGCCAGGCTCACCGAGAATTGACTTATTTCCAATGCTGCTTCTCTGCAGCTGTCAGTTTGGAGATGGCTGGAGGGCCAGCTCTGGTTCTCTGCTTCTCACTAATGTTCTGTGCTCTCTTTTCCTGTAAGGAAGGAGAGAAGAGATTATAAGTGAGAGTAATGGAATGTGTTGAGTAAATTGATGGACATCTTTTGTGGAGGGTCACTGTGAGGGATACGCCTGACATTGCATTAGGATGAGTGTCAGTGGCGGGTGGCCAAGTGGGGATGTGAGGAGGTGACTAGACAGCGAGGGATGGGTGCAGTTGCAAGGTAAGCTGGTGTGGGCAGTACTAGGTTTGGGAAGGCAAAGTGAGGGAGGTTGGGGTTAGACACACATCAGGACATACTTGAATGTGCCATACTACTCACCCTTCCTGCTGTAATTAAGTCATTAACCCTCTTCCGGCAAACTCCAGGAATGTGGCATCACACTCCTGCTGCTCACCTCCTTCGCAATTTCCAACCAGGCCTTCTTGTTCTCTGTGACATGATTTTTCCTCCTTTCGAAGGGAACAAAATCTCCCTGTGAACTTTTACAGCTTGCAGCATCATCTCTAAGGAGGCTCACTGAAGCAAAGTCTCCTTACAATGTTGTGAGCCCATTGCTGCAGGTTCTCGTTCTGTTTAAATACCTGTGCAATTCTTCAAGTTTTATCTTAGCGGGGTCCTTTTAAATATTTGAGCTGAAATAGACCGATGCAGGTTGTCATCACCCCCGCTCATACTAATTGGTCAGGAAACCGACTGCTAATTGGCTGTGTTAACAATCCACCGACAAACATGTTTCTGAAACTTCCAAGCTCCCCTGCTGCCAGTGTGTTGGTCAGTTAAAATCCAGCCCCCATGTCTTTAGATAATGTCGCAAAGGGGCAGCTTATAAATGAAGAAGAAAAGGAGCAAAGGATAGTCCTTTGTGGGACTGTGGAAGTAACAGCGTGGGGGCAGAAAGAGAGGCCATTGCCAAAGATACTTTCTATATGGTTGTATGGATAAGAGTGGAAGTAAATAGCACTCCCACAGACAACCTTGGTCACACAATCGCTTTCATCCCAATTAGTTGTCTGTATTGTTATCATTGACCCATCGAGTTCAATCTGTTATTTATGTTAAATCTGTCTTCTATATTATGAGCATCATGATCTTGGTTTATATTCTATGCTTTTGCCATTGTTTAGACTCAACTGACAAACTCAAATGGAAGTGTCCTGTGTGCACCCAACTTTCCAATATCAGTTCATTAGCATAGCTTCAAGTTTTGAGGTTAGATTTCTGATCAAGTTACCACCTGTATTAAAGTAATGTCAATTGAAAAATCAAAGTTTATGGTGGAAGCAGTAAGTTCCACGTAAGTGAAATTCCAAGAATTGAGAGCAATAGTTTCAGGGTGCCAAAAGGCATTGCGACTAATTAGCCATTTTTAGTGTGGCTGAAGGGACAGGGTACCAAGAAGTGAGGAGGCAGAACAGAAGTCAACGGAAACCTTGAGCAGAATTTTGTGTGGCCGTTTGAAGAGGGAACAGTGGCGTGGGGGGACAGAGAATTCTCTGATTATGCCGCTTATTGTTGGAGGCGAATGTCACTTTCCCCACTTAATCATCTCCTGTTTTCCACTGAAGCACTTTACAGATCATACTATTTATTTTCCTTTCTTGATACGTCTGTAAGTGTCTTGTCATTCTCAATTGAACTGAGCCACTGCTAAAGACACCACTTGGCATCTGTCCCACTATAGCTGTGCTCGAGGAGTGTGGCAGATGGTGTTCACACAGCCGATTGGAAGGGCTATGGGTTGTAGCAAATGATATTATTTTGATCATCTGCAGTTAATGAGCTAAAGAAAGACACCAACATTGCAAGTATACATTGAACAGAGAACAGCAATACAGAGTTACTTGTACAGCTTTTAATTAAAGCAACAAATAGTGAATATAAATGATAAGACAATGGGTTGGATTTTATAGGGGCCTCGACGTCAGGACACGTGGTGGGGGGGGCATGAAGATTGCCCTGCATGAGGCCCGCCACCAACAGGGCCCGTTCTGATCTTGGCGGTGGTGGCGAGGCCTCGTGGCAGCCCACTCGCTGCTCGGCGATGGGACCGTGATTTAAATATTCAGATTAATTTATTTACCTGAATTAATGACTTTCCCGACCAGGGAAACGAGGCGCAACACCTGTGGGGAGGGGGGAGCAGGGAAGTTTATCAGAGTGGGAGGGGGGGAGCAAGGTCAAACTTACTTGATTGGTCTAGGGGGTGATGGGAAGGGATAACGGTAAAAGGCTCTGAACTTTGCGGGGGCGGGGGTGAAGGTCATATTATTCAAGGTAAGTATTTCAGGAGGGGTAAAGGGCAGGAATGACATGTAATGATATTGGGGAGGTGGAAGAGGGGCTGGAACGATTTTTTAAATTATTTTTAATAATTTTAAATTTACTGTTCCTTTAAAAATTTAATTTGTCATTTAAGGCTCTAAGCCCTTTGAAAATGGTGCCGGTGCCTGTGCAGTGGTGCAGATGCTGTTGCCGGGGATGGCTCACCCACCCCTTCCACATCATCTGGGGGGGGGGGGGGGGGGGTCCGCCCCGGACATGTTAATGAGGCACCGCACTTAAGATAGCAGCGGCTCCACGGAGTGAAAGCTGTGCGTGCGATTCCAACCCAATATGTTACTTAATTTATCTGTTACAACAGAACTGTTATGACTTAAATTATGTCAACTCTTGAGGTTTGATTTGGAGTTATGGAACTCCATGTATCACAATAACACGAATTGTCATGTAGAGAATGAAGTTTTGAGGCTGTAATGTACAACTAACAGGAAACTGTATTCTGAAGGTCATCTTAGTATACTTATAACCTCTGATTTGTCAGGTGAGACAGGGACATAAAGCCAAGTGTTTCATTCAGCTTGCTTTCCAGACAGATGTACACAAATCAACATTACTGCCATCAGTAGATCAGATTTGAACAGTGGGGAGGAGGTGACATAGTGGTATTATCACTGGACTAGTAACCCAGAGACCCAGGGTATTGATCTGGAGACATGAGTTCGAATCCCACCACAGCAGAAGATGGAATTTGAATTTAATTAATAAATCTGGAATTAAAAGCTAGTCTAATGATGGCCATGAAACCATTGTCGATTGTTGTAAAAACCCATCTGGGTCACTAATGTCCTTTAGGGAAGGAAATCTGCTGTCTTTACCTGGTCTGGCCTACATGTGACTCCAGACGCACTCTTACATGCCCTCTGAAATGGCCTAGAAAGCCACTCAGTTGTACCTAACCGCTACGAAGTCAATAAAAAGGAATGAAACCGGACGGACCACCCGGCATCAACCAAGGCACCAGAAACGACAACGGCAAACCCAGCCCTGTCGACCCTGCAAAGTCCTCCTTACTAACATCTGGGGGCTTGTGCCAAAGTTGGGAGAGCTGTCCCATAGACTAGTCAAGCAACAGCCTGACATAGTCATACTCACGGAATCATACCTTACAATGTCCCAGACACTGCAATCACTACCCTACCGGCATGGCAGTGGTCGACAGAAGGGAGGGAGTTGCCCTGGGAGTCCTCAACATCGACTCCGGACCCCATGAAGTCTCATGGCATCAGGTCAAACATGGGCAAGGTAACCACCTACCGCCCTCCCTCTGCTGGTGAGTCAGTACTCCTCCATGTTGAACACCACTTGGAGGAAGCACTGAAGCTGGGGCACAGAATGTACTCTGGGTGGGGGACTTCAATGTCCATCACCAAGAGCGGCTCGGTAGCACCACTACTGACTGAGCTGGCCGAGTACTAAAGGACATAGCTGCTAGACTGGGTCTGCGGCAGGAGGTCAGAGAACCAACAAGAGGGAAAAACATTCTTGACCTTGTACTCACCAATCTGCCTGCCGCAGATGCTTCTGTCCATAACTGTATTGGTAGGAGTGACGACCGCACTGTCCTTGTGGAGACGAAGTCCCGCCTTCACATTGAGGATGCCGTCCATCGTGTTGTGTGGCACTATCAACCTGCGGTACTGTGGCACAGCGGTTAGCACTGCAGCCTCACCGCTCCAGGGACCCGGGTTCGATTCTGGGTACTGCCTGTGCAGAGTTTGCAAGTTCTCCCTGTGACCACGTGGGTTTTCGCCGGGTGCTCCGGTTTCCTCCCTCAGCCAAAGACTTGCAGGTGACAGGTAAATTGGCCGTTGTAAATTGCCCCTAGTGTAGGTAGGTGGTAGGGAATATGGGATTACTGTAGGGTGAGTATAAATGGGTCAGTTCCCATTAAAATGGTGCACTGACACGGAAAACAAAAGTCTGCGTGTATCAAGCCTGTGTCCTCAGTAACTTGGTCTATGGCAGCGAGGCCTGGACAACGTATGTCAGCCAAGAGCGACGTCTCAATTCATTCCATCTTTGCTGCCTCTGGAGAATCCTTGGCATCAGGTGGCAGGACCGTATCTCCAACACAGATGTCCTCGAGGCGGCCAACATCCCCAGCTTATACACCCTACTGAGTCAGTGGCGCTTGAGATGGCTTGGCCATGTGAGCCACATGGAAGATGGCAGGATCCCCAAGGAGACATTGTACAGCAAGCTCGCCACTGGTATCAGACTCACCAGCCGTCCATGTCTCCGCTTTAAAGACGTCTGCAAACGCGACATGAAGTTCTGTGACATTGATCACAAGTCGTGGGAGTCAGTTGCCAGCGTTCGCCAGAGCTGGCGGGCAGCCATAAAGGCAGGGCTAAAGTGTGGCGAGTCGAAGAGACTAAGCAGTTGGCAGGAAAAAAGACAGAAGCGCAAGAGGAGAGCCAACTGCGAAACAGCCCTGACAATCAATTTTATCTGCAGCACCTGTGGAAGAGCCTGTCACTCTAGAATTGGCCTTGATAGCCACTCCAGGCGCTGCTCCACAAACCACTGACCACCTCCAGGCGCTTACCCATTGTCTCTCGAGATAAGGAGGCTAAAGAGAAGAGAAGTATAAATGGGTGGTTGTTGGTCGGCATAGACTCGATGGGCCGAAGGGCCTGTTTCAGTGCTGTATCTCTAAATAAAAATAAATAAATAAAATAAATGGGATAGATTTTGAACAGATCTAGCAATGCAAAAGTGGGCATCCATGAGGCGCTGTGGGCCATCAGCAGCAGCAGAATTGTACTCAACCACAATCTGTAACCTCATGGCCCAGCATATCCCCCACTCTACCATTACCATCAAGCCAGGAGACCAACCCTGGTTCAATGAAGGGTGCAGGAGGGCATGCCAGGAGCAGCACCAGGCATACCTCAAAATGAGGTGTCAACCTGGTGAAGCTACAACCCAGGACAACTTGCATACCAAACTTTATAAGCAGCATGCAATAGACAGAGCTAAGCAATCCCATAACTAATGGATCAGATCTAAGCACTGCAGTCCTGCCACATCCAGCCGTGAATGGTGGTGGACAATTAAACAACTAACTGGAGGAGGTGGCTCCACAAATATCCCCATCCTCAATGATGGGGGAGCCCAGCACATCAGTGCGAAAGATAAAGCTGAAGCATTTGCAACAATCTTCAGCCAGAAGTGCCGAGTTGATGATCCATCTCGGCCTCCTCCTGAAGTCCCCAGCATCACAGATGCCAGACTTCAGCTAATTCGATTCACTCCGCGTGATATCAAGAAACAACTGAAGGCACTTGATACTACAAAGGCTATGGGTCCTGACAATATTCTGGCAATAGAACTGAAGACCTGTGCTCCAGAACTTGCTGCGCCCCTAGCCAAGCTGTTCCAATATAGCTACAACACTGGCATCTACGCGACTATGTGGAAAATTGCCCAGGTATGTCCTGTACACAAAAAGCAGGACAAGTCCAACCCAGCCAATTACCGCCCCATCAGTCTACTCTCAATCATCAGCAAAATGATGGAAGGTCTCATCAACAGTGCCATCAAGCAGCACTTGCTTAGCAATAACCTGCTCAGTGATACCCAGTTTGGGTTCCGCCAGGGCCACACTGCACCTGACCTCATTACAGCCGTGCTTCAAACATGGACAAAAGAGCTGAGCTCAAGAGGTGAAGTGAGAGTGACTGCCCTTGACATCAAGGCAGCATTTGACCGAGTATGGCATCAAGGAGCCCTAGCAAAACTGGAGTCAATGGGAATCGGGGGAAAACTCTCTGGTGGTTAGAGTCATACCGAGCGCAAAGGAAGATGGCTGTGGTTGTTGGAGGTCAATCATCTGAGCTCCAGGACATCACTTCAGGGATTCCTCAGGGTAGTGTCCTAGGCCCAACCGTTTTCAGCTGCTTCATCAATGACCTTCCTTCAATCATAAGGTCAGAAGTGAGGAAGTTCGCTGATGATTGCACAATGTTCAGCACCATTTGCAACTCCTCAAATACTGACGCAGTCCGTGTAGAAATGCAGCAAGACCTGGACAATATGCAGGCTTGGGCTGATGAGTGGCAAGTAACATTTGCGCCACACAAGTGCCAGGCAATGACCATCTCCAACAAGAGAGAATCTAACCATGTACCCTTGCAATTCAATGGCATTACCATCGCTGAATTCCTCACTATCAACATCCTAGGGGCTACCATTGACCAGAAACTGAACTGGAGTAGCCATATAAATAGCATGGCTACAAGAGCAGGTCAGAGGCTAGGAATCCTGCGGCGAGTAACTCACCTCCTGACTCCCCAAAGCCAGTCCACCATCTACAAGGCACAAGTCAGGAGTGTGATGGAATACTCTCCACTTGCCTGGATGGGTGCAGCTCCAACAACACTCAAGAAGCTTGACTCCATCCAGGACGAAGCAATCCGCTTGATTGGCACCCCATCCACAAACATTCACTCCCTCCACCACCGATGCACAGTGGCAGCAGTGTGTACCATCTATAAGATGCACTGCAGCAACGCACCAAGGCTCCTTAGACAGCACCTTCCAAATCCGCGACCTCTACCACCTCGAAGGACAAGAGCAGCAGATGCATGGGAACATCACTACCTGCAAGTTCCCGTCCAAGTAACACACCATCCTGACTTGGAACTATATCGCCGTTCCTTCACTGTCGCTGGGTCAAAATCCTGGAACTCCCTTCCTAACAGCACTGTGGGTGTACCTAACTCACATGGACTGCAGCGGTTCAAGAAGGCAGCTCACCACTACCTTCTCAAGGGCAATTCAGGATGGGAAATAAATGCTGGCATAGCCAGTGACGCCCACTTCCCATGATTGAATTAAAAAAAAGAAAGTTGGCAATTCCACTTAAACATCTGAACTAAATTTTAAGTACATATGAGTTTGACAATGTTTGTGTGTAATTAAAATGCACTTCAACTAAACTAAAATAAATAAGGGGAAAACGTTGTGGGCAAATTAGGTCTGTCGACCAAAGTCAAAAATCTTGTTCCATATTCCTAATATCTGATAAGAAGCAGCAATTATGACATTATTGTGTTAGCAGCTGGAAATGGTGCTGTAAGACACAATGAGGTGTCATTACGGTTGTGTTTTTTAAAAAAATTGAAAAACCAACAAGATGGTTTCTATAACTATCATCTTCAACCTGTTAACAATCCAGCTTAATTTATCTACTTATTCCTATTTTATTTTTGCCCCAGCTTTTCCTTTCCTGACTTTCCTTGCTGAGGTACAGTTCTACCAGTCTTGCAGTGCAACACTCGAACATACAGCAAGTCTGCAAAATAAACCATGAAATAAATATGGAAGCAGCAGAAGGCTGAAACTGGAAGCAACATTAATGTTTGTAGTAGCCTGATTTCATGATAGGCAGGGGTGTAATCACCTCACTGAAGTGTTCTTTCTTTATTTGTTTCAAGCGACAGTGGAAGAGAGCTCCCAGCAGGGTTTGTGGAAAAGTTTTCAAGGATTTGGTAAGTGACAATACTGAGCTATGACCTTATTTTTCTCCTTGGTCGATGGTTCTACCACCAGTAGTTGAAAACAAAATCTAGGGCTGCCTCTAAATCGAGTATAATAATGAAGGTCGACCTGTGCTGTGATAGAATTACAATTATATATTTCAGTCAAAACTCTCTGATAAAAATATCACAGTAAGTAAACATTTTTCAACTGGTAGGACAATCTATTTCTCTGCAGCTTAAAACCATAGAATGGCATCGACAGTACACAAGCCATAAAAGTGCAATGTGAAAACAACACATCCACAACTGCCTATGATGCGGGTATTCCCTGTGCTGGTGACACTGAGGGCTGGCTTTGTTGAAAGTTGCAAAGCCAGGACCGCCTGCATTTTATTATAGGCTGCAACGTATGGAAGGTCACTTGTTTGGGGGCAAGGTTTCTGGTGAAACAGCAGCTTTGAAAGAGAGGTCTTGATGCAGGAAATGCAGCAAAGGATGGTGGCCCGTGTTCAGAGCAAAAGCACTTCCTCCTCTCAAAGTTGCAAAAACAACAACTTGTATTTATACAGAACCTTTAACGTGGTGAAATGTCCCAAGGCGCATCACAGGAGCATTACCAAACAAAATTTGATACCGAGCCACATAAGGAAATATTAGGGCAGGTGACCAAAAGCTTAGTCAAAGATGTACCGTTTAAGGAATGTCTTAAAGGAGGAATTAAAGGTAGAGAAGCGGAGAGGTTTAGGAAGGGAATTACAGGGTTTAGGGCCAATGCAGCTGAAGGCATAGCTGTTGTGATATTGCTTTAATTGCTTTAATACTGATTAACATACTACTGAATATGTAAATAGTTCAGCACTCATCATCACAGGAAGTGATGCAAGTTGGCATGTGATACAGTAGTTGGAACAGTAGTGGTCAGCAGGTAGCATGTATATTGGAGAGCTCTCCTAGAATCCTGTTATTCTTCAATAAGGAACCCTTGATTTAGTTAAGCAATCACTGTTATTGTATTTGGTACATTTGTGTTTAGAGCTAATAACACAACAATGGCCCCAATTGGGAAGTGACTAGAATCTTGGATGTCATATATGAGCACAGATATCTCGGAGGGCTATATGGCTGAAGGAGCGGCGACACTATAGAGGGATTTGAAAACAAGGATGAGAATTTTAAAATCAAGGCGTTGTTTAACTGGGAGCCAGTATAGGTCAGTGAGTATAGGGGTGATGGGTAAACGGGACTTGGTGTGAGTTAGGATGCAGGCAGCAGAGTTTTGGATGACATCAAGTTTTCGGAGGGTGGAAAATGTGAGGCTGGCAAGGTGAGCATTGGAATAGTCAAGTCCAGAGGTAACAAAGCCATGGATGTGGGTTTCAGCAACAGATCAGGTGTTGCAGGGACAGAGTTGGACTTTGTTACAGAGATAAGAACATAATAACATAAGAAATAGGAGCAGGAGTAAACCATTCGGCCCTTCGAGCCTTCTCCACCATTCTTCTTCTTCTTCTTTGGCCTCCTTGTCTCGGGAGACAATGGGTAAGCGCCTTGAGGTGGTCAGTGGTTTGTGGAGCAGCGCCTGGAGTGGCTATAAAGGCCAATACTAGAGTGACAGACTCTTCCACAGGTGCTGCAGATAAAATTGGTTGTCAGGGCTGTTTCATAGTTAGCGCTCCCCTTGCGCTTCTGTCTTTTTTCCTGCCAACTGCTAAGTCTCTTCGACTCGCCACACTTTAGCCCCGCCTTTAGGGCTGCCCGCCAGCTCTGGCGATCGCTGGCAACTGACTCCCACGACTTGTGATCAATGTCACAGAACTTCATGTCGCGTTTGCAGACGTCTTTAAAGCGGAGACATGGACGGCCGGTGGGTCTGATACCAGTGGCGAGCTCGCTGTACAATGTGTCCTTGGGGATCCTGCCATCTTTCATGCAGCTCACATGGCCAAGCCATCTCAAATGCCGCTAGCTCAGTAGGGTTTATAAGCTGGGGATGTTGGCCGCCTCGAGGACTTCTGTGTTGGTGATATGGTCCTGCCACCTGATGCCAAGGATTCTCCGGAGGCAGCGAAGATGGAATGAATTGAGACGTCGCTCTTGGCTGACATACGTTGTCCAGGCCTCACTGCCGTAGAGCAAGGTACTGAGGACACAGGCTTGATACACTCGGACTTTTGTGTTCCGTGTCAGTGTGCCATTTTCCCACACTCTCTTGGCCAGTCTGGACATAGCAGTGGAAGCCTTTTCCATGCGCTTGTTGATTTCTACATCGAGAGACAGGTTACTGGTGATAGGTGAACTCTTGAACCACTTCCAGAGCATGGTCGCCGATATTGATGAATGGAGTATTTCTGATGTCCTGTCCCATGATGTTCGTTTTCTTGAGGCTGATGGTTAGGCCAAATTCGTTGCAGGCAGCCGCAAACCTGCCGATGAGATTCTGCAGGCACTCTTCAGTGTGAGATGTTAATGCAGCATCGTCAGCAAAGAGAAGTTCCCTGATGAGGACTTTCCGTACTTTGGTCTTTGCTCTTAGACGGGCAAGGTTGAACAACCTGCCCCCTGATCTTGTGTGGAAGAAAATTCATTCTTCTGAAGACTTGAACGCATGTGAGAGCAGCAGGGAGAAGAAAATCCCAAACAGTGTAGGTGCGAGAACACAGCCCTGTTTCACGCCACTCAGGATAGGAAAGGGGTCTGATGAGGCATCGCTATGCTGAATTGTGAATCTCCACCATTCAATACAATCATATCGGATCTTCCACCTCACCTCCACTCTCCACTTTCCTGCCCGCTCCCCATATCCCTCGATTCCCTGAGAGATCAAAAATCTGTTTATCTCAGACTTAAATTTACTCAACAATGAAGCATCGATGGGGTAGACAATTCCAAAGATACACAACCCTCTGAGTGAAGAAATTTCTCATCTCAGTCCTAAATGATTGACCCCTTATCCTGAACCTTTCCCCCCATATTCTAGATTCCCCAGCCAGGGCAAACAACCTCAGTGTCTTTCCTGTCAAGCCCCTTTGGAATCTTCTATGTTTCAATGAGATCACCTCTCATTCTTTTAAACTCCAGAGAGTATAGGCCCAATTTACTCAGCATCTCATCATCTCAGGAACCAATCTAGTGAACATTTGCTGTACTGCCTCCAAGGCAAATAATCCTTCCTTAGATATGGAGACCAAAACTGCACACAGTACTCCAGGTATGGTCTCACAAAAAGCACTATAAAATTGTAGCAAGATTTCCTTCTTCTTGTACTCCAATCCCCTTGCAATAAAGGCGAACATGCCATTTGGGTTCCTAACTTTTTGATGTACCTGCATGCTAACTTTCTGTGTTCCTTGTACAAGTACATCCAAGTTCCTCTGAACAGCAACATTTACAAGTTTTATGCCTTTTAAAAAATATTCTGCTTTTCTATTCTTATGACCAAAGTGAATAACCCTCATACTTCCCCACATTATTCTCCATCTACAACCTTGTTGCCCACTCACTTAACCTGTCTATATCTCTTTGCAGCCTCTTTGTGTCCTCCTCACAGCTTACATTCTCACTTAACTTTGTATCATCAGCAAATCTAGATAAATTACTCTTGGTCTCTTCATTTAAGTCATTAATATAAATTGTAAATAGCTGACAACCCAGCACTGATCCTTGCAGCAATCCACTAGTCATAGCCTGCCAACTTGAAAATACCCTGTTTATCCAGACTCTCCACTTCCTGTCCATTAACCAATCCTCCATCTATGCTCATATATTACCCCCAACTCCATGAGCCCTTATCTTGCACATTGACCTTTTGCATAGCACCTTACTGAATGCCTTTTGGAAATCCAATATACTACATCTACTGATTTGTCTTTATCTACCCTACTAGTTATATCCTCAAAAAACTCTAAGAAATTTGTCAAACATGATTTCTATTTTGTAAAACCATGTTGACTTTGTCTGATCATACTATGAATTTCTAAGTGCAATGTTAAGACGTCCTAAATAATAGATTCGAGCATTTTTTTTCAATGACTGATGTCAGGCTAACTAGCCTGTAATTCCCTGTTATCTCTCTCCCTCCTTTCTTGGATAGCAGTGTTATATTTGCTAACTTCCAATCCACAGGGATCATTCTAGAATCTAGGGAAGTTTGGAAAATCATAACCAGCACATCAACTATCTCTGACACTGCCTCTTTTAAAACTCTGGATATGGGCCATCAGGTCTTGGGGCTTTATTGGCTTTTAGTCCCTTAAGTTTCTTCAATACTTCTTCTCTGCTGATATTAATTACCATGAGTTCCTCACTCTTATTAGCCCCTTGTTCACCCTCTATTTCTGGTATGTAATTTGTGTCTTCTGCTGTGAAGAACGACACTGAGGGATGGATTTTTATGCCCTGATGGGGGCGAACACAGAGGTGGGTGGGCACAGAATTTCACACCAGTGGCTGGCATGCCAGTTCCCTGGCACCATCTCATCCTCAGGCCATTTTCCTGGATGTGAGATGAGGTGTGGCAGTGCAACCGGCCCACAAGCAGCAGTTGCCAATTCAGCCTGTGTAAAGGCCTGCAAGATCCTATTGTCAGAGGCCAACTGGATTTTTCCAGTGTGCCTCCAGGCACCCTGAGGCATCGGGGAATAGTGAGGCTGCTGGAGGCGGCAGACATAGCAAATACAGAGACGTGGTTGCAAGGTAACCAATACTGGAAATTGAATATTCAGAGGGGATAGACAGAAACCAAAAGGAGGTGGGGTAGTTCTGATAATAAAGTATGAGATCAGTACAGTAGTGAGAAATGATCTTGGCTTGGAAGATCAAGATGTAGATTCAGTTTGGGTGTAGATAAGAAATAGCAAGTGAAAGAAGTCACTGGTGGGAGGAGTCTACAGGTCCTCGCTTGTAAGAAAGGTACTGCAATAATTCTGGGCAATTTTAATCTTCATATGGATTGGACAAATCAAATTAGCAAAGATAGCCTTCAGAATGCATTCATCAGGCTGAATTTTGTGGCGCCAGTGGGGAAATCCTGCCTCAGCCATTTGGAGCCCCCCCCCCCCACCCCCGGTGTCGTCCAACAGTGCCAGGCCAATTAACAGCCTGGTGCCGGGATCTCTGTCTCATTAAAGATGGGATTCCGCCTCCAAGGGCTGCCGACAAATTAGAGAGCCAGCATCTCAGTAGTTTCGGCAGAAACAGCGGGAGCGGTGGCCATTGCTGGTACTGCACCAGGCCTTGGACCCAGGCCCAGCGCTGGAGACCTGGACCTCAGGCAGTGAGGTGGGGTCATTGGGCTCTAGCAAATGTGGGGGGGGGGGGGGGGGAGTGGGGGTGGGGAGGGTAGGCATTCAGTACAGGCGGAGGGGAATCCAGGGAGATGGGTTGTTTGCTGGCAGGTGTCCTCTGTGGGCGCGGAGAAGGCCCCCACCCCAAGCCATCAGGGAAGTCACCTCGTTTTACTGGGCGACCTCCCTGCATAGTGGAGGCCACCCCTGCTGTCGCAGGTTAAATCCCAATGGTGGCAGGAAGACGCCCTTAAGTGGCAGGTAATAGCCCCATAAGATTCAGCTCACCGAGTAAATTCAGGACAGTTTCTTCGAACAATATGTTGTGGAATCAACCAGGCCACAGGCTATTTTAGATCTGGCAATGTGCAATGAAACAGAATTATTTAATCTCATATAAAGGATCCTCCAGGGAAGAACAGTCAGAACATGATAGACTTTAAGTTTCAGTTTAAGGGTGAGAAACTTGGGTCTTAAATTTAAATAAAGGCAATTACAAAGGTATGAAGACAGAATTGGTTAAAGTAGACCAGGAAAATAGTTTTAAAGGTAAGACAATAGAGAAGCAGTGGCAGACATTTAAGGAGATAATTTAAAACTCTCAACAAAGCTACATTCCATTGGGAAAGAAAGACTCTATAGAACCATCCGTGGCTAACTAGGGAAGTTAATGATGGTATCACATTGAAAGAAAAGGCAAACATTCCTACGAAGATTAGTGGTTTAGTTTAGAGATACAGCACTGAAACAGGCCCTTCGGCCCACCGAGTCTGTGCTGACCATCAACCACCCGTTTATACTAATCCTACATTAATCCCATATTCCTACCACATCCCCACCTGTCCCTATATTTCCCTACCACCTACCTATACTAGGGGCAATTTATAATGGCCAATTTACCTACCAACCTGCAAGTCTTTTGGCTTGTGGGAGGAAACCAGAGCACCCAGAGAAAACCCACGCAGACACAGGGAGAACTTGCAAACTCCGCACAGGCAGTACCCAGAATTGAACCCGGGTCGCTGGAGCTGTGAGGCTGCGGTGCTAACCACTGCGCCACTGTGCCGCCCAGAGGATTGGGAAAATTTTAGAAACCAGCAAAGGATGATGGAAAAAAATAAAGCGTGGGAAAATAGATTATGAGATTAAACTAGCAACAAATATAAAAACAGACAGTAAGAGTTTCTACTGGTATATAAAAAGGAAGTGAGTAGCTAAAGTAAACCATGGTATCTTAGAGGATGAGATTGGGGAATTAATAATGGGAAACAAGGAAATGGCAGAAACTTTGAACAAATATTTTGTATCTGTCTTCATGAAGACACAAAAAGCATCCCAACAATAGTAGAAAATCATGGCGCAAAAGGGAGAGAGGAACTTAAAACAATAATTATCACTAGATCAAAAACAAGAAATGCTGGATTCACTCAGCAGGTCTGGCAGCATCTGTGGAAAGAGAAGCAGAGTTAACGTTTCGGGTCAGTGACCCTTCTTCGGAACTGACAAATATTAGAAAAGTCACAGATTATAAACAAGTGAGGTGGGGGTTGGGCAAGAGATAACAAAGGAGAAGGTGCAGATTGGACCAGGCCACATAGCTGACCAAAAGGTCACGGAGCAAAGGCAAACAATATGTTAATGGTGTTTTGAAAGACAAAGCATTAGTACAGATTAGGTGTGAATATACTGAATATAGAACATCAGCAAGTGCAAACCTGAAGAAAAACAACCTGAAAAAAACAGTGGGTAAGCAAACTGAACAAACTAAGATGAAATGAAATAAATGCAAAAAATGTAAAAAGGAATGCAAAAAAAAAGGAAGAAAAAATAACTGGACGTCCAATCGCTCTACACCTCCATCCCCCACCAGGATGGTTTGAGGGCTCTCCGCTTCTTCCTGGAACAGAGGCCCAACCAGTCCCCATCCACCACCACCCTCCTCCGCCTGGCTGAACTTGTTCTCACATTGAACAACTTCTCCTTCAACTCCACGCACTTCCTTCAAGTAAAAGGTGTCGCTATGGGTACCCGCATGGGTCCTAGTTATGCCTGTCTTTTTGTGGGATATGTCGAGCATTCTTTGTTCCAGTCCTACTCAGGCCCCCTCCCCCAACTCTTTCTCCGGTACATTGATGACTGTATCGGTGCCGTTTCCTGCTCCCGCCCCGAACTAGAAAACTTTATCAACTTTGCTTCCAATTTCCACCCTTCTCTCACCTTTACATGGTCCATCTCTGACACTTCCCTTCCCTTCCTCGACTTCTCTGTCTCCATCTCTGGGGATAGGTTGTCTACCAATATCCATTATAAGCCCACTGACTCCCACAGCTACCTCGACTACACTTCTTCACACCCTACCTCCTGTAAGGACTCCATTCCATTCTCCCAGTTTCTCCGTCTCCGACGCATCTGCTCTGATGATGCTACCTTCCATGACGGTGCTTCTGATATGACCTCCTTTTTCCTCAACCGAGGATTTCCCCCCACTGTGGTTGACAGGGCCCTCAACCGTGTCCGACCCATTCCCCGCACCTCTACCCTCACCCCTTCCCCTCCCTCCCAGAACCGTAACAGGGTTCCCCTTGTCCTCACTTTTCATCCCACCAGCCTCCATATCCAAAGGATCATCCTCCGCCATTTTCGCCACCTCCAGCGTGATGCCACTACCAGTCGCATCTTCCCCTCCCTTCCCCTGTCAGCATTCCGAAGGGATCGTTCCCTCCGCGACACCCTGGTCCACTCCTCCATTACCCCCACCACCTCGTCCCCGTCCCAGGGCACCTTCCCTTGCAATCGCAGGAGGTGTAATACCTGCCCATTTACCTCCTCTCTCCTCACTATCCCAGGCCCCAAACACTCCTTTCAGGTGAAGCAGCGATTTACTTGTACTTCTTTCAATGTAGTATACTGTATTCGCTGCTCACAGTGTGGTCTCCTCTACATTGGGGAGACCAAGCGCAGACTGGGTGACCGCTTTGCGGAACATCTCCGCTCAGTCCGCAAGCAGGACCCTGAGCTTCCGGTTGCTTGCCATTTCAACACTCCCCCCGCTCTCATGCTCACATCTCTGTCCTGGGATTGCTGCAGTGTTCCAGTGAACATCAACGCAAGCTCGAGGAACAGCATCTCATCTACCGATTAGGCACACTACAGCCTGCCGGACTGAACATTGAGTTCAATAATTTCAGAGCATGACAGCCCCCCACTTTACTTTCATTTTTAGTCATTTTTAGTTATTTTTTCTTCCTTTTTTTTTTGCATTCCTTTTTACATTTTTTGCATTTATTTCATTTCATCTTAGTTTGTTCAGTTTGCTTACCCACTGTTTTTTTCAGGTTGTTTTTCTTCAGGTTTGCACTTGCTGATGTTCTATATTCAGTATATTCACACCTAATCTGTACTAATGCTTTGTCTTTCAAAACACCATTAACATATTGTTTGCCTTTGCTCCGTGACCTTTTGGTCAGCTATGTGGCCTGGTCCAATCTGCACCTTCTCCTTTGTTATCTCTTGCCCAACCCCCACCTCACTTGTTTATAATCTGTGACTTTTCTAATATTTGTCAGTTCCGAAGAAGGGTCACTGACCCGAAACGTTAACTCTGCTTCTCTTTCCACAGATGCTGCCAGACCTGCTGAGTGAATCCAGCATTTCTTGTTTTTGTTTCAGATTTCCAGCATCCGCAGTATTTTGCTTTTATTTTAATTATCACTAGATATTGGAAAATGAATGGGACTAAAGGCTGACAGGTTCCCTGGACCTAATGGCCTGCATCCTAGGGCCTTAAAATAAGTGGCTGCAGAGATAGTGGATGCATTGGTTGCAACCTTCCAAAATTCCCTAAATTATGGAAAGGTCCCAGCAGATTGGAAAATCACAAATATAATGCCCCTATTCGAGAAAGGAGGGGGAGAGAAAGCAGGAAACTATAGGCCAGTTAGCCTAACATCTGTTATTGGGAAAATGCTAGAATCCATTATGAAGGAAGTAGTAGCAGGACATTTAGAAAATCATAATACAATCAAACAGAGTCAACATGGTTTTGTGAAAAGGAAATCGCATTTGACAACTTTATTAGAGTTCTTTGAGGATGTAACAAGCAGGGTGGATAAAGGGGTATCTTTAGATGTAGTGTATTTGGAATTCTAAAAGGCAGTCTATAAAAGATGCCACATAAAAGGCTATGGCACAAGGTAAGAGCTTATGGTGTTGGGGGTAATATATTAGCACAGATAAAGGATTGGCTCACCAATTGGAAATAAAGAGTTAGGATAAATGGGTCATTTTCAGGTTGGCAAACTAACTAATGTTGTGCCACAGGGATCAGTGCTGGGGCCTCAAATATTTACAATCGATATTATTGACTTGGATGATTGGACCTAGTATATTTTGAACAAATTTGCTGAAGATGTAAGTTAAGTAGGAAAGCAAGTTGTGAAGAGGACACAAATCCTGAATTTTGTTGTAACAATGGGGGTCCTAGCAGCAGGCTGGAAGGTGGGGGGAGTTCCCATCTCAGCCCTCTGTCAGAATCCCAAAGCCATTTCACGGAGGGCAGCCAATTAACTGCCCGCCATTGGGGACTCAGTCCCTTGAAGGGATGAATTCCCATCTCCAAGAGCTGCCAGCCAATCGGAAGGCCTGCAGCTCTGCAGTAATGTCCCACAGGGAGTAGCAGTGACTGCCAGTACTCAGGAGGCTCTGCAGTACCGAGGAGAGAGAAGATCCTGGGAAAGGTGAGTGGGGTGGGGTTCCCTGAGGCTAGTCAACCAGGCCACAGTGATGGGTTGGGGGGGGTGGTGGGGGGGGAGGGGTCTTCCCGGGAGATGGTGATCACTGCCAGGGATGCCCTGAAGACACCTGGGATTGCCCCCAAAGGAGCGACCCACTCCCCCCTGGACCCCAATAGGACGCCATCAGGTTTTACCTGGTGGCGTCTCCCTGTGGCATTGGTCCCCTCCACTTTCTATTAAATTGATGCAGAGGCACAAGAGGCCCTTAATGGCCACTTAAGGGCCTCAATTGGCCTTGGGCAGGAAGGCCATCCTCAGCCTTCCCCGCCCCAGATTAAATTGGACGGCATCGGGAAGGTGACGGGCATGTCACCTCCTGCCTGCTGAAGTAATTTTATGGGCCGCCTCCCACCTCCGTTCCCATCCTGAGGGGCCTCATAAAATTCAGCCCAAATAGTCTGCAAAGGGATATAGATAAGTTGTGAGTGGGCAAAAATTTGGCTGATGGATTATCATGTGGGAAAATGTGAGGTTATCCACTTTGGTGGGAAGAATAGGAAAGGAAAATATTATTTAAAAGGAGAGAGACTGAAGAATGTTGCAGCACAGAGGGATCTGGGTGTTCTTGTACATGAAATGCAAAAAGTTAGTGTGCAGTTATAGCAAGAAGTTAGGAAGGCAAATGGAATGTTGACCTTTATTGCAAAGGGGATGGAGTATAAAAGGAACTCTTACTACAACTGTACAGGGCGTTAGTGAAGCCAGACCTAGAGTACTACATAGAGTTTTGGTCTCCTTCCTTTAGGATTAATATACTTGCATTGGAGGCAGTTCAAAGAAGGTTCTCTAGGTTGATTCCTGGATGAAGCGGTTGTTTTATGAGGAAAGATTGAGCAGGTTGGGCCTATACTCATTGGAGTTTAGAAGAATGAGAAATGATCTTAGTGAAACATGTAAGATTCTGAGGGGACCTGACAGTGTTACGATCAGGTGAGGAAGGGGTCTCAGGCTCCCCTTTCGTCCATTCTCTGGTTTCACCACAACAGAGTTTATTCTTTTAAACACAGTGATTTAACTTACCACCTCAGTGAGCACTTGCTCCTGCTCCTCTAATTATAATTGTAAATGAACCAATCAGACAGGTTTTCTTGAGTTTAAACAAGAAAGATGTAAGTTTATTAACCTTATCACTTTAAACCAGTTAAAATTACTAAAATACGCGACGCATCCACACTCACATTCATTCGAGAGGCACACACACACACAAATAGATACAGAGGGGAAAGCAGAGTTGGGAGGTTGAAGTAAAGTCCATAATAAATGGAATTCAAATACTGAGTTTCAGTGTCCTTAGTTGAAGTTAAAGTCTTGAAGTCCTCACTGGGCCATGTGTACAATTCGGGCTTGCTTCTCTGATTCCGGAAGGCAGGAGAGGGGCTTTATCCGTGTCCCCTAGTTGTTGCCTGCAAGGATCTCTGTAGCCTTGAGGCCTAGTAGTTGCCAGCAAGGGTTCCCTGGGATTTTGCTGGAGAGAAAGAGAAAGAAGTGCTTTCTTCCTTGGAATTCAATTACTTTCTTTCTGAGGCACAATTCACAAACTCTCAGAGTTACACAGGTAGGCATGTCATGTGACCACCTCTGTTTGAAACAAGTTACTGGAAGGTTTTTTTGAAATTCAAAGTTCTTCTCTCAAGCTGTGCAAATATACTTGATGGGGGGTTTGGCTCTTTCAAAGTCAATGGGTGTCGATGGCTTTTGATGACCAACGTTGACAAAACTATTCTAGTTAATTGAATCAGGAACTCCCATTGTTCTGGCCAGACTGGGAAATCACCTCTGTCTACCAGCCGGCCTTTGGCTTCTCATCTGCAAATTGTGAGTAACCATCTTTAACTGTTCTGTTCTGCTTTTTAAAAGTTATTTGTAGTCCAGTAAAAAGGTCATTTCATTTTAATTTGATGAAATTAATATTTTTCCATTTGGCATGTGGATTTTCCATCACAATAGGGTCGATGCAGAGAGGATGTCTCACTTCATGGGGGAATCTAGAACTAGAGAACACAGTTTCAAAATGAGGGGCCTCTCATTTAAGACTAAGATTACTTCTCTCAGGGTATTGTAAATCTCTGGAATTCTCTACCTCAGAGAGCAGTGGAGACTGGGTCATTGAATATATTCAAGGCTGAGTTAGCCAGATCTTTGAACTATAGAGGAGTCAAGGGCTATGAGGAGCAGGCAGGAATGTGGTGTTAAGACCAAGATCAGAGCAGCTATGAACTTATTGAATTAATTCTGAAGTATGGATTTTAATGGGATTTACAAACTGGCCTATGGCCCTTTATTATTTAACATGCTATTATTTTCTTGTTCCTCATAGACTCCGTGGTGAATACTCCTGATGAGTTTTTCCATGATTCCTTTTATTCAGTTCATTTAACTCGTAATTATGGAGACAAATTAAATTTATAGCATGGCTCAATTAGCTATTTTTCATTTATTGCTCCAGTTGCCTTTCAAATTAAGTAAATGTCATATCAAATTTATTAAACAACAAAAAGTTTGCCTTATCAGTTATTCAAGGAAGCCACAACATTTCCAACTAATAGAATGCAAGTTTACTTTTTAGGAACACTTCGATGTTCGTGCTTCTGGGTGACAGCTTGAACAAAACGATTGATGATAAATGAATAAAGGGTGATGATGCACACTTTGGCGTAAGGTTGATAGAACATGTGCTTTATTGCACCAGTCACGAGTTTATGACCGATAGACATGTGACAGCTTAAGACGTGAGACTTTTGAGATGAGGTTCCTCCGTGGCCACATTTCCAGGGGTGAGACTTCTGAATGTGGGAGATGATGGTGTGGTAGAACCCAGATTTTCCTTTTCAGCATTAGAGGAAAAATGTAAGAGCTCAACCCTGCCAAGAACACCTACTGAAAATCCAGTCAGGCACTGCTCAGCAATTTCCATTGGTCAAAATTAATGGATGGAACTTTATGGGCAGCTTGCATCCATATTTTTGCAAGCACGCCCTGTGATCCAAGATTTTGTACTCAGGGACTGAAGAGGAAAATGTGGGCTGAGATTTTTGATTAGGTAGGTAGAAGCAAAGAAATAGAATATATAGAATATTTGGTCAATATTGACTAGGTCAAGAAAGGCGAGACATTCCAATAGGTTCTTAAATATTTTTTAAATACATCATTGTCATGTGTCAGCTCTCAGCCTCCTTCAGAATTACATGGCTGTGGGGAAAAAGCAAGACCGGGGAATTAGTTTTCGTTTGCAGGTGGCATAGAATCATCACAGACCTAACGGGGCAGATGGCCTCCTTCTGTGCTGTAAATTTATATGGTTCTATTTCTGTGGTTAAACACTTGTGATTTAGAATTCAAACTGTGGCAACGTTATATCCAATTACACTGAGAACAGCACAGCACATAAGTGAAATAGTCCAAAATAAGTATAATGGCATATTGTTTTATATGATGGAAAGGAACACTTTGTGCCATTCACAAATTCCAAATGTAAAATGTCTGGAAGTAGCAAGTGAATAGGCCATATCTAATATTTACTCAAATTTCTGCACCTCTGCCTGCACAAAGTGACTTCAACATGCAGATTTACATATTATTGTGACAGTTGCCCATAGCAGTATCACACAGTAAGCAGTTCCTATTCAGATTCTCTCCATAAGCTGTATTGGGCAGAGCTTACTGAAGAAGCCTGCAGCCACAAATATTTCCATTTCCCTGCCAGCAAGGTTAAATGGTGCCTATCAATGTGACAATGATAATTTTTAATAAAATCAGTGTACCCCCTGTTTAGATTGAACTGTACTGGTTGCTAATTAACTGCTCACATTTGAAGAGATGTCCTTGGCAGAATACTTGAAGTGTTCCTCTGCACTTCAAATACACAAAGTTGATTTGGTTGACCATTAATGTTAAATCACAGATATAACACTTAAGACTGCATTTTTTGATATGGTTGTAATTTATTTCCAACTGGTTGGAAAAGGGTGCAAAGCCTTCCCTAAAGTGAAGCATGTTAATCGCATGCAATTTTTGGCAGTCAGCTCATTATCATAATTTCCTATAGCTCCAGGTACAGATTCAGAGATGTAGTGGGAGCACACTAGAGTTGGATGTGCAAAATTGCAGTGTAGGTGAAATTACAAGTAGGTGTGCTAGGCCTACAGACTTGTTGGTGCCATCTTGGCAGGTGCCACCCAATCAGGGAGGGAGGTAAAGATTGGGGCTTGTGGGTCAGTTGAACATGGCAGCAAGGAGAGGCTGCAGTTGGCAGAGGGAGGCCAGAGGGTGCACTCATGCTCCTCCTGACCCACAAGGGGCTGAATTTCCGGAAATGGGTGCCACTTCCGAATGCGACGTGGACGGCCAGCCCACCACAATCATGGAGTGGGTTTGCTGTTTTACATACTGGAGGCAATGAACCCCCCCAATCACACGGCGGGGGGGGGGGGGCGGGGAGGCGAGTTGTGATTACAGATTCAGATGACCGTGGAGCAGGTGCTGGAGCCATATTTAAAAGCCTTCCAGCCTTGCATTCGCTCCTGCCTTAGAGTCACTGGCAGCTTTCATTGTACTGCTGGAAACATTGCTGACCTCATTTGTGGAACATTCAACCCCCCCAAGGAGGGCAGTAAATGATGGCCGAGGCAAGACACTATGTCTCAGTGATGCCTCCATGCAGATTCTCCTCCAGGCTGCAAGCGAAAGGAGTGAGGTTCTCTTCCCCAGTGATGGCAAGAGGACGTCCTTCCTCCTGACCAAGCAAGCCTGGGTGGAGATCGCAGAGGAGGTCAGCAGCCATGGGGTCATCCACCGGAAATGGGTCCAGTGTCGAAAGGGGATCAATGAGCTCCTGCGTTCGGCCAAGGTGAGTGCTCCATAACACTCTCCATTTTTGGGAGTGCATTTGACTATGTGGGAGGGTGTGCAACATAGGGAGGGTAGCACTACAACGGTGATGGCAGAGGGGCTAGGCTTTTATCTGATCCTGATAAATGCATGGCTGCATCTCAGCCACAAGCCACCTTCTTGACAGTGTGTGGCAGTATGAGAGATATCAGATCACCCAGTAGGGGATGAGGGGCTGACATTAGCAGAAATGTCGGGGGGTGGAATCTTATGAGTGCCGTGACGTTCCTGATGGTGAGACCGGAAGTTGTTGTAACTTGGTCGGAGAAATGGCAGATGGAGTTTAATCCGGACAAATGTAAGGTAATGCATTTTGGAAGGTCTAATGCAGGTGGGAAGTATACAGTAAATGGCAGAATCCTTAGGAGAATTGATAGGCAGAGAGATATGTGCGTACAGGTCCACAGGTCACTGAAAGTGGCAACGCAGGTGGATAAGGTAGTCAAAAAGGCATACGGCATGCTTGCCTTCATCGGTCGGGGCATAGAGTATAAAAATTGGCAAGTCATGCTGCAGCTGTACAGAACTTTAGTTAGGCCACACTTCGAATATTGCATGCAATTCTGGTCGCCACACTACCAGAAGGATGTGGAGGCTTTGGAGAGGGTACAGAAGAGGTTTACCAGGATGTTGCCTGGTCTGGAGGGCATTAGCTATGAGGAGAGGTTGGATAAACTCGGATTGTTTTCACTGGAACGACGGAGGTGGAGGGGCGACATGATAGAGGTTTACAAAGTTATGAGTGGCATGGACAGAGTGGATAGTCAGAAGCTTTTTCCCAGGGTGGAAGAGTCAGTTACTAGGGGACATAGGTTTAAGGTGAGAGGGGCAAAGTTTAGAGGGGATGTGCGAGGCAAGTTCTTTACACAGAGGGTGGTGAGTGCCTGGAACTTGCTGCCGGGGGAGGTGGTGGAAGCAGGTACGATAGCAACGTTTAAGAGGCATCTTGACAAATACATGAATAGAATGGGAATAGAAGGATATGGACCCCGGAAGTGCAGAAGGTTTTAGTTTAGGCAGGCATCAATATCAGCGCAGGCTTGGAGGGCCGAATGGCCTGTTCCTGTGCTGTACTCTTCTTTGTTTTTATACTCCCGCCACAAATCTCATTTCCCACGCTATTTTGTATTTAAATTAGCCATGAGGCGACAGACACGGGGAGCATGTGGGATCATGCGGCGGGGTGGTCTTTCATTAGTGGAACTCGCAGTCACTGCCACAAGCACCATGATCACCACAAATATAAAACATTCTGTGCTTGCAGCCTCAAGGATCAGCAGCCTTCCTTTTATGTAAGTATCTTCAGACTAACTTAAGTTGAAGTTTTTGCTTAAACCAAAATGTTTTGCCTGCCTTATTTTGTGGAAGTCACCACCAACTTCATATCATTTATTTTCCCTGCAGCGAAGTGAATGACATGGCAGCCAGCAGGGAGCGTCCTGCTCCACGGTTCAGTGATGCCTTCCTGCAGACCATCAGGTAAAGGCTGGAGGTCCTCTTCACTGCAGATAGAGTCAGAACATACATACAAACATACAAATTAGGAGCAGGAGTAGGCCACTCAGCCCCTCGAGCCTGCTCCGCCATTCTCACGGCTGATCTGATTGTAACCTCAACTCCACATTCCCGCCTACCTCAATCACTTTTCACCCCCTTGCTTATCAAGAATCTATCTACCTCTGCCTTAAAAATATTCAAAGACTCTGCTTCCACCGCCATTTGAGGATGAGAATTCCAAAGACTCAGGACCCTCTGAGAGATAAAATTTCTCATCTTTGTCTTAAATGGGCGACCCCTTATTTTTCAACAGTGACCCTTATTTCTGGATTCTCCCACAAGTGGACACATCCTTTCCACATCCACCCTGTCAAGACCCCTCAGGATCTTATATATTTCAATCACCATCGTCGAGGAAGAGCCCTGTAACTGGCAGGGACCTACACACCATCACCTTGGTCATGAGCTCACCACACCAGTGACAAGGCAACGGAAGGAACAGGATTACTCCTGGTCCTCGTCCTTTCTGGTGAGTAGGGAGGTTCAAGTGAGCCTTCAAAGGGAGGAAGAGAGGCTGCCATCCACACCTGGATGTTCCCCTCATGGCGCTCTGACTATAGACACTTACTCCTCAGCCCCTCCACAAGTGAGCCCAGCTCCAGTAGCTGTGATGACTGAGGAGAGTCCTGCACTCATGCAGGAAACCTTCAGGCAGCCAGGGCCTTCCAGGCCTCAGGCACTCAGAGGACACCCGCCAAAGTCACCTCATGCCAAGGGGCATCCTGAGTAGCAGCCTGCCTCCAGCCCAGCTGCTGTCACAGAGATCACACCGTGTAGGAGCACTTGCAAATGGATTAAAAAGACCCCATAGCCACACTTTGGGTCTCACGAGTGTTTCTAATATGTTCTGTAGGAAATAATTAAAAGTTCTTTTATTCAAATCATTATTTTCATTGTCTGAAAGACATGTGCCATTATGCCTTAATTGTCAGCTGCTGACTTCCCCTTTCCCTCAGTGCAATCCCAATGTGATGAGAGCCCTCGTTAACATGTGGTCTCCCATGGGCACTAGTGCACACTGCAGCCGCTCGCAAGACAGGGAACACAAATGGAAAGGTAGTGACAGAATTCATGCATTAAGGTGAGCCTTTATTTGACTCTCTGTGAAAGGACACCAAGGTGACTGGAAATGGGGCATTATGAGGGGATCCAGAAGTACAGGCCTGGATATGTGGCGAGCTCAAAAAATGGCGGCGCATGCCAAAGAGCCGCCATAACCTCCCACACAGCAGCTCGTTTAAATGGCCGGGGCAGCCCGCCCCCCGCAATCACGTGTAGGGGGTGAGCTGTCCGTCTCCAGCAATGACATCAGCTGCCTTTGCACAGGCACTGGCGCCATTTTGAAAGGGGAGCCAGCTCTGCTGGCACATTTAAATTTTTAAAAAAGTATCCCCCCAAAATTAAATAAATAAATTTCTAACGCCCCTTTCCAACCCTCCCCCAATAACAATTACAGTAACTATTTGCCTTTCCCCTGCAAAATACTTATCTTTTACATCTGACCTTCCCCCTCCCACAAACTGCACAAGTTTAAAAGTCAACCCTTTCCACAATCCCCTGTACCCATTACGTTTATTTGATCTCGTTCCCTCCACCCCTGCACTGATAAACGTATCTCCTCCCCCTTCCCTACCAGTGTGGTGCTGCGTTGCCCTGGACAGGGATTTGAAGGAGAGCCGGTCGCTGTGCCGAAGATTGCGGCCGGCGGGCCCTCAAGATCACAGGTAAGTCTATTTAAATGTATATTGATTTGAATATTTTAATTGAGGTCCCGTCGCTCAGCGGCCAGGGTGGGGGCGGGGGGTGGGGGGTGGCATCACGGAGCCTCACTGCTGCCGGGAGGATTGGGCCGGGCCCTCACAGCATCGAAGTCCGTGGTAGGCCTCATCCGGAGCAATCATCAGATCTCCCCACCACCACGGAACCTGACGCCTGGGGAGAACAGAATCCAGTCCACAGGGCATATGACACTTATGCCAGGTGACCTGTGGGCCTGCAGAGCACTGTCGATGCAGAGACGACCCTGCCTTGGCAATTCTCTCAGCAGAGTCACTAATCGACCTCAGAGCCCAAACTTGATGATGGCCTACCCTGTTCCGGCAGTGTGAGTGACGCAACACATCACACAGCAGTTTGTCAACCCTGTGCTGCACTGCCCCCCCACGCCCGCCCCCCCCTCACCCACTGTAACCAACACTGAACATCCTTGCAGAGCCTCACAAATCCTGAACTCCCTTGCAGAGCCCCCGAGACCCTGGATTCCCTTATAGAGTCCAGAAACCCAGGGTCCCCTTGCAGAGCATGCAGCAACACAGTCCGACAATGGCCACCGAAACCCCCTCTTCCCCAATGCGGAAATGCTTAAGGCTGCCTACCCATCACAGCAATGTGGCCTCCCGCCTCAGTGCCTCCAGATTTTAATGGTCGTGAACCTGAAGGCACTTGAGTGCCTCCCGCCATTCACAAAATTGAGGACCAATCATTAAATCGGAATTAATTAAATTTAGATTTATTTAAATCAATATTTCAGCAATTTAAAATAGCTCCCTGTTGTGTTGAGGCGGCAATGCCACTATGGTGCTTTCCTGCCATTGACAAAATCCAGAACTGACGTCATGAGGCCGGATTTACGGGCAGACGGATCTGGAGCGATTCTCCCTCTCCCCATGCCACCATACTCGCCTTCCATGGGCTGCATTAAATTCAGCCCGTGGTGTATGGCAAGTTTGGGGCCTGTGCCCCGATTTAATCATTACCTCCCCATCAGACCCACTCCCTCTCGTCATGAGGGTGGTAATATCTAATTCTCTGTCAATGGCAAAAGTACCTTGCTTTGGTAATAGATTACTGCATGAATTCAAAGGAAGTTAAAATCGGGTGGGGTATGAAATGGTGGTCAATTCAATCAGTTTCCCTCAGGGTGGTTTAGGTTCATATTACCCACAAAGTGGTTTTGGTTGAGAGACAAATGTTGTCCTTGCTCTTCCAAGAGTGCCGATGGATCTTTTCTATCTACAGCAGCAAGCAGATGAGGTCACATTTTAATGCACAGCTGAAAGACTGTAGCTCCAACAATACTGCAGTTAAGTATTAGCCTGGATTTGTGCTTAGTAGTGAGTGTTACAACCTTGGTGAGACTGTTAACATTAAAATACGATACATGAATCTCCAGGCCAATTTAAAGAATTACACAAGATTCCACATTTTAAGACTTATTATAACAACTAAATTAAAAGTAATCCACAATAACTAAATAGCACTTTGCAGGTAGCTGTTATCCCAAATTACAAAGAAAAGGTATTTTCCTTACCCTATTAAAGTACTTGGAAAGCTGACACCACACAGTCCTCTTTGATTGTGAAATCTTTGCTGTTAAAAGTCTCAAACTCCTCCCAGTTGCAATGGGTTGGATCTCGTAGACTTTTTCAAAATCAGTGCCCTCCTCGCTCACTTCTCCGAGCACTTTCAACCTGGACGTCAGTGAATAAGGCGATTCCTGGTGATCCTGTTGGGCTTTTACTTCTCCGCGAACATCAACTTTCTAAACAGGTTCCAGATTTTGCAGGCTTTCGCTGTTTCAGGCTTTTGAGAGCAGGCGTTCCCTCTCTCCCTCTTGAGGCTGTCACCGCTGGTTGTCTTCCTTACCACCTGCTCTGAGGCTGCAATCGCTGGATTCCCTTCTTACAGCCTGTCTCCCTTCAGAATATATGTTAAATTTATCTGGAACCAAACGTTAATAGCTATTGTCCTTTTTCAGTATGGAAAGTCCAAAAGTCTGGTTTTCAGCAGAGCCACATGGGCCTTCCATTGTTCCCAGGTGTTAACAGCTGCCTGGTACATTTGCATCTTCAGAATCACTGACTCTTTTTTACAACCCGAATGTCTGGGATGGTGAAACCTATTGTTCTTCAGGTGTTACTCCTGCAGTCTGTTTTTTCAAAGAAAAGTCTTTGATCTGTGTTCTCTGTTGTCCTATTAACCAAGATTTCTGTCTTGTCCTTTAGCAGAGAGTATGTGAGATCACCTGACTTTCCAGACTCCATCTTAAACTTTTAAAAATTACAGTTTTTAAAACATAATCATGTTACTAAGTCCAGAGTTCGTAACAGTGAGGAATAAACCTACAATCTTCTGATTCAGAAGCAATAGTGCCAACAACTGGGTCAGAGCTGACACTTATGCTGGTACCTAGGCAACACAGATTTACTTACCTTGAAAACGAAGACAGCACAAAAATCCTGAAAGCAATACAGGCATTTGAAATGGTATTCTGATTAACAGATGGTGCAAGAGTAATCCTGTTACTGATTTGGCTGTTTTTGTGATAAATTAGATTTGTGCTTCTCCAAACTGTGACCACCCTATGTACTCTACGGAGACAGGAGAATCTTCCAACAGGTTTCAAACTTTCTTTTTGAACTACCATTCTAAACCCTTTTCCCACTTATGAAACTTGATAAGTCTCCCATACTAATCACTGTGGGGCAGTATTGGAGTAGGAGAAATGGAATAGAATCAACTAGTTGTCCATGATATACGAACGTTGATCGATTGTTCACCGATTGGCAGTGGGCGGAAAATCTAATGGTCCATCTACACAGCTGAGCCAATAGTTCTTCCTTAAAAGGGAAGGCCACTCTTTGAGAACCAGCGGACATAAACAAATGAAATCCAAAATTAGTCAGTCAGTATACTGCAAAGAACATAAAAATGGTGTTAGCTATAATACCGTCATCTCTGCTATATACTACCCAGAAAAAGTCACTGTTTTTGCTGTTGATTAGCTCCAACTTTTTTGAGAATATCCTTTCATTAATTTGTGCCATAATTTGGTGTTCAATCTTGCTGCCCAATGTAACTTAATGGATGTGGATTATTCAAATTCAAAAACCAAGGTGAAGGGCCAAGGCCCTCTGTACAGGACGTCACCTACATTGAAAAGAGTGAAAGAGATGAGGCAGGTGTGGAAGTAATAATTTGGTGACACCAAGATTTTTAAAGAGTCAAGATTGTAGAACGAGGAACAAGGAAAAGGCTGTAGGGGGCACAACACAGGCAAAAATGAACGAAAGGAAACCTAAATTGCACAGTACATACCTTAGAAATTAGGGCTGCTCATGTCCACATTGCACATTAGCCCAATGCATGTGATGGTCTCTGCCAAATTTTGCAGATACCTCTTCACCTCTCGCTCCTCCTTAAAACCTACCTCTTTTACTGAGTTTTCAGTCATGAGTCAGTGTTAATCTTTGTCTGATTATGCTCCTGCGAAGTATCTTGGGACTTTTTTTCACATTAAAGGTGCTATATAAAATTGCTGTTGCCATTTTGAGCTATGTTCCACAATTTTGACATTTTAACATTAGATTCAGGTTCAGCTTTAATCATTTATAGAACCTTCTGCACCAGATTCAAACAAAAATGATGAAGAAAATTAGATTCCCTGCACTAGCTCCTCACTGTTGGAGTTCTGTGGGGGAAGAACCTTTTAGACTTTATATATACAGTCAGCTGTAAAAGTAATGGCATTTCGGATGGGACAATGCTATTTTATTCAACTATAAAAATACACCAACAAATTCCCATATAGGAAATTCCAACAACCACAACAAATAGATTAATGATATATGAATAAAGTGAAAAGAATCAATGTCTGTCTATATTTTTCCCACAATGTTGAAAGATTGACACATTTCCAATCCTGCAAGTTGTCAGCAGAGCAAAAGGTTTTTTTTGCATTGGTGGGGTCTCTGCAGTGCAGAAGCATGCACAAATTATCATGGATTACATAAGCAGCTCACATGCATGCAATGGAAGATGGCATTGGAGGACATGTACATGTTGCACATGTGCTGTGCTGTGATATCATACTGTATTACAGCAGCAACAGTGACACACAGTTAGACTTAGATTATCCAAGCTTGTAATGGTACTGTAGAATTGAAAAACTTGGAAACAGGGACTAAGCAGCCTACATTTACACATGTGACTGTTTCTATTTTACACAAGTAATTGTTCACACAATGGATTCCTTTTATTATTATTTACATGTGCAGCAGAGAAAAATAACATGTTGATAATGACAGGGTTTCACTGCAGTAGAATGTGATTTATGCTGAGTAAAGTTTAAGAGGAACAATTTTAGAATAAACCAAGAATATAAGTAATGTCATATCAGCTTTGGTAGTGTACAGAACCTTATACTTTACTCATTTCTTTTTTGTCTCTAACAAGCTTACAGGGTCATTTGGCTCCACTCTCAAATAAGAAATGATTTTGGTTTCTTCTCTGAATGTGATCCCGAAAAAGCCGTGGAAACAAAAGTTGCATTTGACATTAACTACTTAAGTGAAATAAAATCTATTACCACTGCTTCCACTAGGGGTTTGATGCAATAAGTCTTGCACATTTTACAGTGAGTGCTGTTGTTATTTTTGTGCTGTCCTCAATTAGATCGGACAGTTTAGAGGGAACTGAAAAACATGGAGAATGAAATCACAGCACGCTGCATTAATAATGGTGATGTTAAAATGAGATGGTGGCATAGTAGTAATGTCACTGAACTAGTGATCCAGCGACCCAGGGAATGCTCTGGGGACATGGGTTCAAATCTCACTGTGGCAGCTGGTGAATTTAAATTCAATTAATTAATGAATTCAATTAGTAAATAAAAATCTGGAATTGAAAGTCCCAGTAATGGTGCTATGAAGCTATACTGTAAAAACCCATCTGGTTCACTACTGCCCTTTAGGGAAGGAAATCTGCCGTCCTTACCTGGTCTGGCCTACATGTAACTCCTGACCTGCAGCAATGTCGTTGACTCTTAACTGCTCTCTAAAATGGTCTCGTAAGCTATTCAGTTGTCAAGGGCAATTAGGGATGGGCAATAAATGCTGGCCTTGCCAGTGACACCCACATTCCATGAGAGAATATAAAAAAAAGTTGGCTATTTTGGTAATGGGCTTAACACATTGAAAATAAGCTGGTTAATGGCTTCATTAAATTAGTGGATAAAAGAAGTTGCATACAAACACATGTGTTTCTCCCCGTTATGAAATTTCTTCCATCTTTAAAAATATTTTATATTTTTGAGGACTTGTGTTAAAACTGAAAAGATTCCATGGATGTGTTTTTTTTTACCAAGTTCACCGAAAGATCACTTAAGATGTTGTTTGAAAGCCACTTGTGCTGGAAATGATGTGCTTTGGGCTCAGTCAACAACAGAACCCTTGGTGACCCAGAGAAAAATGGTTTCAGAGAAGCCACATGTCAAGGTTTATGGAGGTCAGCAGGTCGACTCTCTGTTCGGGGTTTGGACATTGTTTGCAGTTTATTTGGATGTGAACTGTTTGAAGACAGTTGGCATTTTCCTGCCAAGGGAAAAGAAACCACCCAGCTCACCTCTTTCTCTCCCTCTTTGAAGAAATCCTGCAAAGATCCAGTGTGGGAGAGCTAAAATCCCTGGTGCTGCATAGTTCCTGAGAAGCTGGAAAAAGTCCTGCGATTCAAGTGTGTGCTAGCAGAAAAACCCTGATGCCACATTTCTTCTAGAAAGCCTACTAGAATAATTCTCACCATCTCCAGAAAGGATTGCTTCTGAAATGATCCCAGTGACCTGTCTCTGTCTCCCTGGACACCAGACCAAAAAAAGGACAACTGACATCCTTCCATATCTTCTCTTTTTTTCATCAAGAATTAGCAAGTATTTGGCCAAAGTAGTCATTCTTGTTTTTTTTTGTAAGAGACATCTGCAGAGAGAATTTCTGTATTTTTCCAATGTGTGTGTGAGGGGAATTGGGGAATTTCAAAAGGGAACTTTCATATTTCAATCTGTGTGTTAATGCTTTGCTTCGTTACTATTTAAGTCTTGTTTCATAATAAACTGATAATTTTGGTGTTTTTAAAGAAACCCAGTTGGTGTATTTTATTCTGGGATAAAAAAAAGAGTATATGATTGGCTGTATTAACTGGGTAAACATTTAAATATATGTTGTGACCTGTGGAGAAGTAGAACTAGAAAAGATCGTGCACTCCTCCCGCCTCAGCCGTAATGACCCCAGTATCACTCAGTGCACTTTAAACCTTTCCTGATGACTAGCATGATAAAAAAATTACTGTGGAGAATCAATGTGAAAAATGTTGACATTGGGGAAAATATTGGTCTGACTGCTATACATTGCAGACACGCTCTTTTTAAATCCATTTCATGTTACAATACAAGCAACCAGTACAATAACAAGACCCACCATTCCCCCCACTGCCCATTATTCATAAGTAATAATTAAAAAGTCATATGATCACAAGTTAAATGGGCTGTGGGTATGAATGGTCAACTGATTGCAAATTGTATACAGCAAACTCAAAAGGCACAGGCCATCTGCTACAAGAGGGAGCTTAGGCTGTGCTCAGTGTCTGATATTGGGGTCGCCACAGTGTGAGTTGTAAAGTCTCACCACAGCACCTCTCGTACTCCTGATCTCCAGTGGCAGTGCTCAGGATATGTTACTGTTAATGCCAAGAGATCGCTGTTTGTCAGTTGACTGCACCACAATAATTCCATCAATGCTATCTTGCGGAAGGACAGTTAGTCTAATAAAAAAGGGACTGGAGAAAAATAGATGCTTCAGTTAAAGCATCTGTGTGGCATGAATTGAATAAACATGTGAATTACTTTTCAAAGAATCTCCAATTGCTCCAATTATTTTGAAAATGAGAGAATGCAAAGGTCCCCCCACTTCCTCTAGCTTTTAGTAATTAGGTTTAAGAGCCAGCAGACCTCTTACCTGATGGTATGGAATACAGCAGATATAATGAGTTCATTATGGACAGCTACAGCCATGTAGCGTGGTTCATGAAATGCTGATGGTACTGTCCGAACTGCATAGCAAAGATATACCCCCCAGAGGAGGAAGAGAAATTCAGCTGCAGAAGAAAAAACAGAGAAGGAATGGAGTGACTTTCAGCTTTCTTTAGAAAGGCCAACTTATTGTGTTTGACAAAAGAAATTTGCAAATTTCAATTAACTTCTGTAAAACTCAAATCCTCTTTCACATGTCCCTTAAAGAGAAGCTGCTCTGTTTAGAAATTCAGCTTCAAACTGTTGCGTACAATGCTTTAGAGGTAAGATGACCTCACATGGGTGAGCTCAGCTCTTAAGTCTACTCTTAGGTTTTGCTTTGCAACTTTTCATGGAATTAAAGAGATATCTATGATTTTGTTTCAAGTGAACTATTTCATAGTAAACTGCAAAGCCCCATGATGTAATCCTTCCCAGCGTAGAGCAAGTGGTCAGAAGCAGGAAAGTTGTTAACCACGAGCAAGGTGAGACAGGATTGTAGAGATATGGAACAGAATCCCGGAGAAACTATGTGATTTATAATCAACAGACATCTTCAAAATGTAGCTGAATTGAATCCTATGGAGAGAAGGATTATAGAAATATTAACCACACTACCCATATTTTTTTTTGCCAGAGGAGTTGGGGAGGGAACTTAAATTTCCCTAAAATAAGAGGCTAGCAGCTAGGCAGAGAAGTCTGTGTTTGAATGATTCGTCCATCTGGATGAGAGTGGGTTTGATTGGGCATATGCCTTTTCCTCTCTCTGGACTTTCTCATACATACCCTGCAAAAGATGAAGTAATGGCCTCTTCCCTAATATTCCAATTCATAGTAACATAATGAACCATATTTTTCCCTATGGTAACACCACAAAAACTGCACTTAGAACATCTGACAGTTGATTTTGTTTCTCCAGACCATTAAAAATTGATCTTTTTTTTTTAATATGATACATGCTGTAAATTGCAGCTACCTAATATTCCAGTTAACTGTGCATCATACCCAGTTAGTCAAGTGTTTTCCCAGAATCAGACAGCTCTAGATTGGCCATCCCATGGCCATTGCCATTGTAATCTATGAAGCTATTTCTGGACATATGGGTAATGAATTGGCTACTTTTATAAAAATGTTTTTGAACATTTATTTTAAATAGAAAATGGGTGATTCTTTTAATAAAACATACACTGCCTAGATTATCTAGCCTAGATTTCCCAATGAGTCTTATTTTAACATTGGCTTTAACCCATGTATTTTAAATAGGCTAATGTCAATAGTAAAACAACACTCCAATCAGATAATCTAGGCTTTTATCTTCTTTAAACAAACTAAAAATGGCAATATCTCTTTGCAGAGATAAATACCAGAGAGAATGAGGGAGTGACTTTAACAAAGTATTTAACTGTATTTGTTATAGTCACTTGGAGTAATGATGCTAAATAAAACTGAAGGGAAAATGGTCACATCAATCCATGAAATGATTGTCATGTTTCTGAGAACAGAGGATGAAATGGAGACACAGTGTTTTGGATGTCAAACCCATGTTGCTCAATGCATTAGGGGCAAATTTGCCTCCTTGATTTCCACACAGTGATTTTCTGATCTCAGATTCACAGGCATGAGAAGGCTCCAAGTGGAGATAGCTGTTTCAATGCAGGAAAAAAGAGGACATTTGGAAGGAGAGTAACTCCGAGGTTCCCTTCTACACACTTTGATTGTAAGTTGTGGATCGACACTGACCTGGAATTAGCTCATCTCCATGACAGGGTTGCCATGTGATTTACGGGGAGATCAAAAACGAGGATAAAATAAAATACATTTAAAAATTCTTTAATTCACTGATCCATTTTGAGCTTTGCAGAAATATGTCTCTCCAAAATGGCATTTGGGTTTATACTCTGTTCCTGAAACTCTTAGTAAGATCTAGGGTCTGCAGACAGCACCTTTAGTTCCTGCTATTGATGGAAAAACAGAATTTCAATTGAAGTAAAAAGGGAAGCATTGAGAAACACTAGAATATTTGAGGTACAGGACATTTTAATCAGAATTAGTCGTTCTTCGGAGTGTGCAGGGATAAATTGATGGGCTGTATTAAATCAAGGTTGCCCAGGTTTACATGGAGTGATTCACATTTAATCGGGCTGGCTTATGCATTTATTTTAATATATGTTGTTTGGCCATGGCAATTACTACAACTTAATACATGCTACCTTGGTGTAAATAGACCAACTTTCTTTGCATTTTTGCACAAAGGATGTAAAATCGATCTTTGACAGTAACCCAAAATGAGTAATAGCAAATCGGCAGCCCGTTAACCCTGCCCAATTTTTCATTTAAGTTGATGAGAAAGAAGATTAGGCAGGGTAGAAAATCGACTCCCGATTCATTACCATGCATTTTGTGTTACTACCGAAGACCAATTTCACCCCCGATAAGCCAAATCAGATTCAGTAATGCAGAGTGGTACTGGTGGTGTTGACATTTGAGGGTCAATTTTACAAAACCTGGAACCCTGCCAGCCGAGAGTGCATAATGACAATTCAGTCCTCTAATCTACACTGGGCTTTAGTGCTGATGTGCAATGCATCCACACCAGGATAAAATAAAAGATTTTGCATTCAGGCCAGTTCAAGCACAACTATACCCATATTTGTACTTACAGTATACCTAGCATTAAAACAATTGTATCATTTACATAGTTTGTAGATGGCTTGGCCATGTGAGCCGCATGGAAGATGGCAGGATCCCCAAAGACACATTGTACAGCGAGCTCGCCACTGGTATCAGACCCACCGGCCGTCCATGTCTCCGTTATAAAGACGTCTGCAAACGCGACATGAAATCGTGTGACATTGATCACAAGTCGTGGGAGTCAGTTGCCAGCATTTGCCAGAGCTGGCGGGCAGCCATAAAGACAGGGCTAAATTGTGGCGAGTCGAAGAGACTTAGTAGTTGGCAGGAAAAAAGACAGAGGCGCAAGGGGAGAGCCAACTGTGCAACAGCCCCAACAAACAAATTTCTCTGCAGCACCTGTGGAAGAGCCTGTCACTCCAGAATTGGCCTTTATAGCCACTCCAGGCGCTGCTTCACAAACCACTGACCACCTCCAGGCGCGTATCCATTGTCTCTCGAGATAAGGAGGCCCAAAAGAAAGAAGATGGCGGATAGATTGATACTTATTAATTAGTTTTCATCTTTTTTAGATTATTATCTTTTGATATTTGTTTCAAAAGTAAGTAAAGTTTTGAATTGCAATCTGTCAAGCAAATCCAGTCAGAAAAATGCCCAGGGTTCCAGGAGTTTCGTACCCTATTCCTCTGAATCCTTCTGTGTTCTATTACAGAGCGACAATGGTTCAAATACTCTGTCTGAACTAATCTCAGATTTGGCAAAGTAATCTTGAATTGTCACAATGCAGTGAGATCATATTAATATTTCAGAATATTTCCTATTAGTATTTTCCAAACCACCTATCATAGAATGAGATGAAAGGAAACATTGACTGTACAATTGGATTCAGTCAGTTTGAACAAAGCTTTTTCTAAGTTACCCCTCTGTAGCCTGCTCAACCTCCTGTTCAAAGGATTAGTCATATTATCCTCATACTCAAAAACAATGGTCAAGACTTTATCCTGCCCTTGTAGACAGGTACGGGGGCAGGAGGCAAACAAAATCCTGGCCCATGCCATTTTGTCCAGAGCAGGGAAGGCCGAGGACAGCTTTGCCGCACAATCCTGAGGTTCACCATTGACCAGAAACTGAACTGGACCAGCCACATAAATGCTGTGGCTACGAGCAGGTCAGGGGCTGGAATTTCTGTGGCCAGTAACTCACCTCATCTCCCCAAAGCCTGCCCACTGTCTACAAGGCACAAGTCAGGAGTGTGATGGAATATTCTCCACTTGCCTGGATGGGTGCAGCTCCAACAACATTCAAGAAGCTCGACACCCTCCAAGACAAAGCAGCCTGCTTATTGGCACCCCATCCACTGCCTTCAACATTCACTTCCTCCACCACCGACACACAGTGCCAGCAGTGTGTACCATGTACAAGATGCACTGCAGTAACGCACCAAGGCTCCTTCAACAGCACCTTCCAAACCCGCGATCTCCACCACCTAGAAGGACAAGGGCAGCAGATGCGTGGAAACACCACCACCTGCAAGTTCACCTCCATGCCACACATCATCCTGACATGGAGTCCTGCTCTACAGCACTGCTAGCTGGGGAATATGCTAAGAAGGAACTGTAGCTGGGTCAAAATCCTGGCAGTTCCTTCCTAACAGCACTGTGTGTATACCTACACCCCAAGGACTGCAGCGGTTCAAGAAGGCAGCTCACCACCACTTTCTCAAGGGGCAATTATGGATGGGCAACAAATGCTGGCTTTGCCAGCAACGCCCACATCCCCCTAACAAATAAATAAAAAAAAAGACCAATTGAGGCCCTTAAGTGGTTAATTAATTGCCACTTAAGGGCCTTTTACTGCCTCCAATTTTATGGAGAATAAAGGGGCCCATCGCCACGAGGAGACGCTGTCAGGTAAAGCCTGATGGCCTCGTAGTGGGGTCAGAGGGCTCCCTCCTTTGGGGGAAATCCAGGGCTCCTGGAAGGCCCCCCACAACAGCAATGACCACCCCCCGGGACGAACCCTACCATCCATTACAAACAAACCCCCATCCCTTCGCCAGAGCCTGCCTGAGTGGCCCCAGTGATCCCGACCCCACACCTTTCCAAGAGTTTCCGGCCCCGGCAGGGCCTCAGATTGGCTGGCAGCTCTAGAGCAGGAGCTTATCCCTTAAAGGGACGATGCCCCCGATGGCAGGCAGTTCATTGGCTACCTGCCGTGCGATAGCAATGGGGGTCCGACAGAAGGTCAAGGCAGGGTCTCCACCCGCCTTCCGAACCGCCGCCAGGATGCCTGGGGATGCCTGGGGACGGAATGAAATCCGTCCCAATGAATCTAGAATACAGAAAGGGATACACAATAGAAAACAAACTTCATGCAACCAATAAGAACCTTGTCAGCTATTACAATCTGAAAATACTGAACCTGTAACACAGAGGGGAATTGTGCAGTTGGCTCTGCCTCAACAAATTCCAATCTGTGCAAAGACCACAATAAAGATTAAAAGAAAAGAAAATCTGAAATTCAAAAAACAGTACACAGCATTATAAGTTTTTAAATTGTACCATGTCAATTATTCAATAATGCAGAATTAAACTGATAGGACTTTTGGAAACAGGTGAGTGTGTGCTGGAAGGGTGGGAGGTATCTGCTGAAAATAACACACAAGCATGCATTCAATTTTAGCAATCAATTGGTTCATTGGTGGTGATGACTGTTTTGCAAAATCCTCCTGTTTACACCTCTGCGCAGATACCTTTTTCTTCACAACCAAAGCACTGAGCAATAAAGCTAGTGGGGCTGTGCAGCAATTAGCAACCCTGCTCGACAGCACTGTTAGCTGGGGGATATGCTAAGAAGGGAGGTGGCCACCTATAGGGAAAATAGAGGAGACAATTTTGGTCTTGTCCACCTGGTGGAAGCTGGGCAGAAGGTAAGGTTAAAATTGGCTGCAAAACTTACCTGCTGATGTTCTGATTCCTTCTCGCAGGCTTCAATTCTAACCTGCTCTTCTGGACAGGCACAAGGATGCCTACCTGTAACCAGTGGGGTCCTTCATTAAACAGGAAGCTCAAGCTCTGATAATATCATTCAGTCTTGTCTGCTATTTTAACTGTAGGCCCGGGCAGGAAAGAATCACAGAATTGTTATAGTGCAGAATGAGGCCATTCGGCCCATGATGTCTGCACTGGCTCTCTGAAAGAGACAGTCCCTCAGTTCCATCCCCGTAACCCTGTACATTCTTCCTTTTCATATAACTGTCTAATTCCCTTTTGAATGCTTCAATTGAACCTGCCTCCACCACGTTCTCAGGCAGTGCATTCCAGATCTTAACCACTCGCTGCATGAAAACGTTTTCCCTCATACTTTTGCTTGTCTTACCAAATATTTTAAATCTGTGCCCTCTCATTCTCGATCCTTTCATGAGTGGGAACAGTTTCTCTCTATCTACACCCCTCATGATTTTGAATACTTCTATCAAATCACCTCTCAGCCTTCTCATCTCCAAGCAAAACAGTTCTAACTTCTCCAATCTATCTTCATAACTGAAATTCCACATCCCTGGAACCTTTCTTATGAATCTTTTCCGTATTCTCTCCAATGCCCTCACATCTTTCCTAAAGTGCGCCGCCCAGAACGGGATGTAATACTCCAGCTGAGGCCAAACACTTGTCTTATACAAGTCATTACAATTTTCTCACCAGATAAAGCTAATAGGAAGAGGAATCACAGCCAGAAGAGTACAAGAGGTAAATTTTTTGGCTTTTAAAAAAAATTTCCTTGTGGGGCCAGGAGGAGCCTCGGCCCTACAAGGAAACTTGAGACCTTCCTGGCTTCAGGTTCCTTCCCATTTCCTGTTGCAAAATCCTCTCTCAGTCTCCCTTGTAGAAGAGGACTGAACTTCTAAATACTGGATGAGAAATTGTGTCATGCAGGTGAGTGTTGCATTTGCAGGTGCAGCATTCCACTGAGGAACCTGGAAGATTTATTTAAATGATGGCTGGCCGTTAAAATTGGTCAACCTTGCATTTCTGCGGGCTCGTCACGTACTAACACTTTCACAGACTGTGTTCCCATCTCCAGGTTAATATCTGGGACATTGTTCCAACTGATTTCTTGAGGCCTATCCTAAGGACTGTGAAGATTTTAGAGAAAAAAAGACAGGGATATTGGGAAAGAGCCAGGCGGTTTGATTAACTGGATTGATCTTCAAAGAGTTGGTATAGTTTCAATGGGCTGAATGGGTGCATTCTGTGCTGTACTATTCTGATTCTACGGCATTGCCTTCAGTGAACAGACTGACAGGAAGATTGATTGCAATCCTAAGCATAGCACAAAAACAATTTCCTTCTATTATTATATTAGAAGGCCAGACTTGGTTGTTATCCTGGTGCTTTCAGAATCCAAAATGAAAACCAGAAACAAAACATAGAATATCCAACTACTCTTCAGCTTTCACCAAACACTGTGTTCCAGTCTATTGGCCCGCATATCAGCAGCAGTCCCTAATTAATGATATAAATAGAAATTTAACTGCCCATGAGGCAATTTATTTCTCCCTGGCATTTACCTTCTGTCACATTATAACCGATAGTAGCTTTGACTGGTGAGTAAGTCCTGGTGGGTATTTTTCAAAGTGGATTGAATTGTAAGTCGTTGTGTTTTTTTAAATTATAATCTTCTAAAGTTTTAAATTTAAAAGGTTTAGTCATGGCAGGAGAGCTTGAAGCCATGGTTTGCTCCTCTTGCTGCATGTGGGAATCCGGGAACATTTCCAGTCCCCGGGACCAGCATGTGTGCAGGAAGTATGTCCAGCTGCAGCTCCTGGAAGCTCAGGTTTCAGAGCTGGAACGGCGGCTGGAAACACTGTGGAGCATCCGCGAGTCTGAGAGAAGTGTGGATAGCACGTATAGAGAGGTGGTCACACCGCAGCTGAAGGGACTTGAGGAAGGAAGGGAATGGGTGACCACCAGGCAGTCCAAGAGAATCAGGCAGGTAGTTCAGGAGTCCCCTGGGGTCCCGCTTGCAAATCGGTACTCGCTTTTGGAGGCTGGTTCTTCCAGGGAGTGCGGACAGAGCCAAGCTTCTGGCACCGCAAGCAGCCTGTCTGCACAGGAAGGGGGAAAAGAGAGGAAGAGCAATAGTAATAGGGGATTCTATAGTCAGGGGAACAGATAGGCGCTACTGTGGCCATCAACATGACTCCAGGATGGTGTGTTGCCTCCCTGGTGCCAGGGTCCGGGATGTCACTGCACGGCTGCAGGGCATCCTGAAGGGGGAGGGTGATAAGGCAGAGGTCATGTACATGTTGGTACCAATGACATAGGTAGAAAGAGGGATGAGGTCTTGCATCAAGAATTCAGGGAGTTAGGCAGTAGACTAAAAAGCAGGACCTCTCCGGTTGTAATCTTTGGATTACTCCCAGTGCCACGTGCTAGCGAGTATAGAAATAGGAGAATAGCACAGATGAATGCGTGGCTTAAGAGTTGGTGCAGGAGTGAGGGTTTTAGATTCCTGGACCACTGGGACTGTTTCTGGGGAAGGTGGGGCCTGTACAAGCGGGACGGTCTACATCTGAACCAGAGGGGGACTAACATCCTTGCTGGCGGGTTTGCTAGTGCTGTTGGGAGGAGTTTAAATGAATTGGCAGGGGGAGGGGATGCACACTCCTAGCAGAATAGGGACACAGATATACACAGGAAAGCGAACAAGTCAGAGAGAATACAGTGGAAGTAAGTTTCAAGGGAGTAAGACCAGGATGGAAGGCCTCTACTTTAATTCCAGGAGTATTGCAGGTAAAACGGAGGAGTTAAGGGCAATGATTGACACGTGGAATTGTGATATAGTAACCATCACGGAGACATGGTTGAGGGAGGGGCAGGATTGGCAGCTCAATATCCCGGCATATAGAATCTTCAGGCGAGACAGAGGAGGGGGTAAAAGAGGAGGGGGCATTGCAATGTTAGTTAAGGAATCAGTTACTGCAGTAAGGAGAGATGTTTTCTTGGAGGGGGCATCAAATGAAGCTTTATGGGTAGAGTTTAGGAATAAAAAAGGGACAGCCACATTGCTAGGTGTTTATTATAGACCCCCAGATCGTCAGTGGGAAATTGAGGAACAAATATGTGCGCAATTTACAGAGGTGTGTAAGAATAATAGGGTAATTATATTAGGTGATTTCAACTTTCCCAACATTACTTGGGATAGTCATCGTGTTAAGGGCTTAGATGGAGTGCAGTTCTTAAAATGTACACAGGAGAACTTTTTAGCTCAATATGTAGAGGATCCAACAAGGGAGGGTGCAGTGCTGGACCTAATTCTGGGGAATGAAGCCGGACAGGTGGTTGATGTGTTGGTGGGGGATCATTTTGGTGATAGCGACCACAACATGGTACAATTTAAGCTTGTTATGGAGAAAGAAATAGACAAGTTGCAAAAAAAGGTTTTGGATTGGGGGAGAGCGAATTTTAGTAAAATAAGGCAGGATCTGGCCAAGGTAGACTGGAAAGAGTTACTTGTCGGGAAATCTACAGCAGAAGAGCAGTGGGGGGCACTCAAAAAGGAAATGGGGAGGGTACAGGCCCAACATGTTCCCTCTAGGGTAATAGGTAGGAGCAACGAGCCCAGAGAACCATGGATGACCAGAAACATTCTGGGTATGATGAGAAGGAAAAGAGAGGCTTTTAGCAAATACAAGGAGAGCAAATCAATGGAAGCATTAGTGGAGTACAGAAAATGTAGGCTGGAGCTTAAGAAAGCAATTAGGAGAGCAAAGAGGGGATGAGAAAGCTCTGTCTGGTAAAAGTAGGGAAAATCCCAAGATATTCTATAAGTATATCAATGGGAAGAGGGTAACCAGTAAAAGAGTAGGACCCATTCGGGACCAAGGGGGAAATTTGTGGGTGGAGCCAGAGGACATTGGTAGGGTGTTGAACGAATACTTCACATCTGTCTTCACCCAAGAGAATGAGGATGTAGATATGGAACTTAGACAGAGACTGTGAAGTTCTTGAGCAAATTGTCATACGGAGTGACAAGGTATTGGAGGTTTTGGAAGGCTTAAAAGTGGACAAATCTCCAAGTCCGGACGATTTGTGTCCCAGGATGCTGTGGGAGGCGAGGGGGGAGATTGCAGGGGCTCTGATCCAAATTTTTAATTCCTCTCTGGCCACGGGGGAGGTGCCAGAGGACTGGAGAACAGCTAATGTGGTCCCACTATTTAAGAAAGGTTGTAGAGATAAGCCAGGGAACAACAGACCAGTGAGTCTCACGTCAGTGGTAGGGAAACTATTGGAGAAAATTCTGAAGGAGAGAATCTATCACCACTTGGAGAGGCAAAATTTGATTAGGAATAGTCAGCATGGCTTTGTCAGAGGGAGGTCATGCCGAACAAATTTGATTGAGTTTTTTGAGCATGTGATCAGGTGTTGTAGATGAGGGTAGTGCAGTTGATGTAGTTTACATGGATTTCAGCAAAGCCTTTGACAAGGTCCCACATGGGAGACTTATCAAGAAAGCAAATGCACATGGGATACAAGGTAACTTGATAAGGTGGATTCAAAATTGGCTTAGCTGTAGGAGACACAGAGTGATGACAGACGGCTGTTTTAGTGACTGGAAGCCAGTGTCCAGTGGCGTACCACAGGGATCTGTGCTGGGTCCCTTATTGTTTGTCATTTATATAAACGACATAGATGACTATGTGGGGGGGGTAGGATCAATAAGTTCGCGGATGACACAAATATTATCCGAGTGGTTAACAGTGAGGTGGAGTGTCTTAGGTTACAGGAAGATATAGACGGGATGGTCAAATGGGCAGAAAAGTGGCAGATGGAATTTGACGCTGAAAAGTGTGAGGTGATACACTTTGGATGGAGTAATGTGACACAGAAGTATTCAATGAATGGCCTGACACTGGGAAGTTCCGAGGAACAAAGGGACCTTAGCGTGTTTGTCCATAGATCTCTGAAGATTAATAGGGTGGTGAAAAAGGCATATGGGACACTTGTCTTTATCAATCGAGGCACAGATTACAAAAGCAGGGAGGTCATGTTGGAGTTGTACAGAACTTTGGTAAGGCCACAGCTGGAGTACTGTGTGCAATTCTGGTCGCCACATTATAGGAAGGATGTGATTGCATTGGAGGGGGTGCAGAGGCGATTCACCAGGATGTTGCCTGGGATGGAACACTTAAAGCTATGAAGAGAGGTTGGATAGGCTTGAGTTGTTTTCACTGGAGCAGATAAGACTGAGGGGTGACCTGATCGAGGTGTACAAGATTATGAGGGGCATGGACAGGGTGGATAGGGAGCAGCTGTTCCCCTTAGTTGAAGGGTCAGTTACGAGGGGTCACAAGTTTAAGGTGAGGGGCGGGAGGTTTAAGGGGGATTTGAGGAAGAACTTTTTTACCCAGAGGGTGGTGACGGTCTGTAATGCCCTGCCTGGGAGGGTGGTAGAGGCAGGTTGCCTCACATCCTTTTAAAAAGTACCTGGATGAGCACTTGGCACATCATAACATTCAAAGCTATGGGCCAAGTGCTGGCGAATGGGATTAGGTAGACAGGTCAGGTGTTTTAATGCATCGGTGCAGACTCGATGGGCCGAAGGGCCTCTTCTGCACTGTATTATTCTGTTATTCTGTGATTCTTTATCTGACAGAATTGTCATATTATTCTCTTTTCTGGTTCATCCCTAAACCAAGAACTACCTGTCAAAATGAACTGAGGTTCAGTCTTGAAAAGTTACACTACTATCCATTAAGCTAGAGGCTGCCTTCAGGTCACTTGTAGCCTTGACTATTTTTTAAAGCATCATCATTTCTGTGAACGGAGATTTTTTTCAGTGCAACAGGGGAAATTTGATTGTTTCAATTTTATCAGCACAACTGCAGCAGAGCATCTTTGCAACTAAAATTAAAAGCACCTAAAATCCTATGCTGAGGAGATTTGTTTTTTCAAAATATGCTTTATATTTACAACTGCACTAAAAATGTTTCTGGAATGAAGAAGCAGCAATGTGAAGTAAAAAAATCATCAATTTGCAAAAATGAAGTCTTCAAAATTTGAGCTGAAGGGTTTTGCTTGACAACTCATTATAAAAGCTCATCCAGGTTGAGACACAGATATATTTAAAACTAATTTTACTTGGTATTTATTTGAAAAGAACAATAATATCATGCCATCCAGTCGCAGAAATGATAAAGTGGCTTTGCCCAAACCTAATTGTTGTGAGACTACATGTCTGAGGCTGTCGGTTACCCCGACACTGTTGACCGAGCGTTCTGATGGGTTTTAGGCAGTTCACTGAAGAGATCTGTGTGCTGCTGGACAGCAGTCTACCTTTTGGGGTGGGTGAGAAACTGACATTGTTATCTCATTTCACTATCAGTGCACAACCTGTCAGACAACCATGAAGTGAGGTAAAAGATAGTTGTGGAGAGCATTGTTTGGGAGTATACAGAGTACTGCCTGTGGGGGTAATTACTGCCCAGTGATGAATAGTCGATCGCTCCCAATGCTTGTGCACAACCTGTCAACTAGTCAAAGAGAAGCAGTGGCACAGATAATGCTACAAGGCCCAGATAGTAATTGGAGCTTGTGTTTAGCACGGGGTAGCCCTGTCCACTAAGATATGAAAGTATCAGTGAGTGAAATTTATTGACAAAAGGGAGTTAAGAACCATAAAAAGGGAAATTGTCCTGGGTCTCACTCAGGTGTACTGGATGGTTTGAGCACAGAAAATATTGGAAAATTGTGCACATTGGATAACACATTTGTAAAGAAACCTTCCATTTAAATTGAGTTAAAGAGGTCTTTTTTTTTGTTGGTCTGACATACGTAGAAATGGATTAACATGTTTAAAAATCTCCAAATCAAACTATTGAGAAATCCAGGTAGCATTTTGTTTGTCCCATAAAGAGTGCACAACATGTTCCCATTGGTACATTAGTTGTCCAATCTAGAGTCTAAGACACAGATTGGCAGATCCAAGTTATCGGGACTTGTCCCAGTGTGTGCAGGATTAAAACCAACTAAAACAATGCAGCTTCTCACATTGAACAACTTCCCCTTTAACTCCACTCACTTCTTCCAAATCACAGGTATTGCTATAGGTACCCACATCTGTCCTAGCTATGCCTGCCTTTTTGGGGATATGTGGAGAATTCCTTGTTCCAATCCTACTCAGGCCCCCTCCCTCACCTCTTTTTGCAGTACATTGATGACTGTATCAGTGCTGTTTCCTGCTCTCGCCCTGAACTGGAAAATTTCATCAACTTTGCTTCCAATTTCTACCCATCTCTCATCGTCACATGGTCCATCTCTGACTCTTCCCTTTTTTAGAATTTAGAATTTAGAACATTACAGCGCAGTACAGGCCCTTCGGCCCTCGATGTTGCGCCGACCTGTGAAACCATCTGACCTACACTATTCCATTTTCATCCATATGTCTATCCAATGACCACTTAAATGCCCTTAAAGTTGGCGAGTTTACTACTGTTTCAGACAGGGCGTTCCACGCCCCTACTACTCTCTGAGTAAAGAAACTACCTCTAACATCTGTCCTATATCTATCACCCCTCAACTTAAAGCTATGTCCCCTCGTGTTTGCCATCACCATCCGAGGAAAAAGACTCTCACTATCCACCCTATCTAACCCTCTGATTATCTTATATGTCTCTATTAAGTCACCTCTCCTCCTCCTTCTCTCCAACGAAAACAACCTCAAGTCCCTCAGCCTTTCCTCGTAAGACCTTCCCTCCATACCAGGCAACATCCTAGTAAATCTCCTCTGCACCCTTTCCAAAGCTTCCACATCCTTCCTATAATGCGGTGACCAGAACTGCACGCAATACTCAAGGTGCGGTCTCACCAGAGTTTTGTACAGCTGCAGCATGACCTCGTGGCTCTGAAACTCGATCCCCCTACTAATAAAAGCTAACACACCATATGCCTTCTTAACAGCCCTATTAACCTGGGTAGCAACTTTCAGGGATTTATGTACCTGGACACCAGGTATCCAGAACATCTGTTCATCTACGCTACCAAGAATCTTCCCATTAGCCCAGTACTCTGCATTCCTGTTACTCCTTCCAAAGTGAATCACCTCACACTTTTCCGCATTAAATTCCATTTGCCATCTCTCAGCCCAGCTCTGCAGCCTATCTATATCCCTCTGTACCCTACAACATCCTTCGGCACTATCCACAACTCCACCGACCTTTGTGTCATCCGCAAATTTACTAACCCACCCTTCTACACCCTCTTCCAGGTCATTTATAAAAATGACAAACAGCAGTGGCCCCAAAACAGATCCTTGCGGTACACCACTAGTAACTAAACTCCAGGATGAACATTTGCCATCAACCACCACCCTCTGTCTTCTTTCAGCTAGCCAATTTCTGATCCAAAGCTCTAAATCACCTTCAACCCCATACTTCCGTATTTTCTGCAATAGCCTACCGTGGGGAACCTTATCAAACGCCTTACTGAAATCCATATACACCACATCCACTGCTTTACCCTCATCCACCTGTTTGGTCACCTTCTCGAAAAACTCAATAAGGTTTGTGAGGCGCGACCTACCCTTCACAAAACCGTGCTGACTATCGCTAATGAACTTATTCTTTTCAAGATGATTATAAATCCTGTCTCTTATAACCTTTTCCAACATTTTACCCACAACCGAAGTAAGGCTTTTCTTCCTTGACTTCTCTGTCTCCATGTCTGGGGATAGGCTATCAATCAATATTCACTATAAGCCCACTGAATCCCACAGCTACCTGGACTACACATCTTTACACCCCACTTCCTGTAAGGACTCAAGTCCATTCTCCCAGTTTCTCCATCATATTCTGCTCAGATGTTGCAACCTGCTATACTGGCGCTTCCAATATGACTTCCTTTTTCTTCACCTGAGGATTCCCCATCCCCCGCCCCAACGTGGTTGACAGGGCCCTTGACCGTGTCCATTCTATTTCACACACTTCTGCTCTCACCCCTTTCCCCCCCTCCCAGAACCATGATAGGGTTCCCTTTGTCCTCACCTTCCACCCCAGCAGCCTCCATATTAAACAGATCATCCGCCATCATTTTCGCCACCTCCAACACAATGCTACCACCAAACACATCTTCCTCTCCCCTCCATTTTCAGCATTCTGAAGGGACTGTTTCCTCCACAACACACTGGTCCACTACTCAGTCACTCCCAACAACCCTTCCTTACCTACGGCACCTTTTCAAGCAAGCGCAGGAGATGCAACACTTGTACTTTTAGCTCATCACTTCTCACTGTCCAAGGCTCCACACACTCCTTTCAAGTGAAACAGCATTTAATTGTACTTCTTTCCATTTAATATACTGTATTTACTGTTCACGATGTGGAATCCTCTACACTGGGGAGACCAAACACAGAATGGGTGACTGCTTTGCGATACACTTCTATTCAGTCTGCAAGTGTAACCCCAAGCTCCCAGTCAGTCACCTGCCATTTTAATTCTCCACCTTGCTCCCACTTTCACCTTTCTGTCCTTGTCCTACTGCAGTGTTCCAATGAAGCTCAATGCAAGTTCGAGGAACAGCATCTCATCTTTCGACTAAGCACTTTACAGCCTCTAGACGCAACAGTGAGTTCAATAATTTTAGATCATAACCTCTGCCCCATTTTGTTTTATGTTTCTTTGCTAGTTTGGATTTTTCTCTCGTTTCTCTCTCGTTTCCTTCACTTGGCGTTCAGATGGCAGCTATCTTGCCATTCACACCTCCTTTAGACACATCTTTTGTGTCTGTACTTGTTCCATTACCACTCTCTTTGGCCTTGCATCATGAAACCTTTTGTCATGTAATCTGTCCTGCCCTCCACCCTACCACAGACCTTCTCTTTTGCTCTTCTTCCCGCTTCCCCCCATTCACTTGCTCAAAACCTATTACATTTCTAACTTTTCCCAGATCTGCTTCCCACTCCACAAATGCTGCTGGACCTGTTGAGTTTTTACAACATTTTCTGTTTTTATTTAAAACTGTGTAGCTTGACAGAGGATACAGGACACTGGGAAACTTGTTTTCCAGCTTGGATGACCATACCCATTGGACTACAGGTTTCCAGAGTTACTAGAGCTGAGTTGGAAAACTCCCAGCTCCTACTAACAAGTTCCATTCGTGAGCCAGTCTGGTTAGTCAACCAGCAACACTACTCTTGAGCAATGCAGACCTGCTTGCTTCATGCCTGTGAGTCTATCTCAGAGGGTTGACATGAATCCAAACTTCCACTCAGGCACAGCATCTGGAAGGCAACTTTACCCCATTTACTTCTCTTTCAGGGACGAATTGAGACCGTTGGAACAGGTTTTCCGTGTTCTGTCCAATAAGTACAGTTCAAATCCTCTCTCGAATCATTCACAAGAATGGTTCCAGGGATGAAAAACTTCAGTTGTTGCAACTATTTTCCTTGGAGAAGAGAAGGCTGAGAGGAGATCTGATAGAGGTGTTCAAACTCATGAGGGGTCTGGACAGAGTGATAAGGAAAAACTGTTCCCACTTGTGAAAGGATTGAGAATGAGAGGCCTCAGATTTAAAATAATTGGCAAAAGAAGGAAAAGTGACATGCAGAAAAACGTCTTCCACAGCGAGCAGTTCGGATCTGGAATGCACAGAGAATGGTGGAGGCAAGTTCAATTGGGGCATTCAAAAGGTAATTAGACTTATCTGAAAAGGAAGAATGTGCAGTGTTACAGGGAGAAGACGGTGGAATGGTAAATTGCTTGTTCGGAGAACCAGTGCAGACATGATGGACAGAATGGCCTCCTTCTGCACTGTAACAATTCTATGATTCTGTGAATTATGTAAGGTCACAATATTGCATTTGGATCACATGCCACCATATGCCATATTTTGAAGAAGAGTCCATGCCCAAAACATTGAAGATGCAATTTAAACTTGGAAGAAACATTGTGTAGATGAGGCTGGGGTGGGCAGAATCAGGCTACCTTCCCATGAGACCCTTGCTGCTTCCTTTGCATTTCCCAACTGTGCTAAAAACAGTGATGTGCCTCTTTAGATGAGGTTGCAATCCATTTTTGCATTTTTAAATGAACAACTGTCAAAGATTTGTTGGCTGCAGAGATGAGGCAAAGGTCTACTCCCCCTTTCCTGATGACTCACTAGAGCTTCTGGTGGAGAATTTAGACCAGGGGAGAGGTATTCTTCTCTAATACTTGTACGAGCATCCCTAAGGCCATTGTCAGGTAGGCCTGAAGAGTGGTGATTGAAACGGTCAATGCCAACCGCATCACCCCAGGATCCCAGTTCAATATAGAAAGAAGTTTAATGCCACAACAGTGAGTACAGCTCTTCAGCTCTCCACCTCTTTCACTAGCATCACATAATGCGCCTCTCCCCCCTCCCCACTATTTCCAACTATGACCTCTCCTCCATCACAACGTTCAACATTCAATTACAAGGCCACACTGAAATACCTATCCTTCTCATTTCAATCTCACTCCCCTGTTCCTTTACTGCCTGTACACCATACTCTTGCACCATTGGTATCTATTTTAACTGGACGAGTGGGAGTGGGGAGGTTAAAATATTGGAATTGAGCAAAAGACATTTTTAACCTCACCACAAGGGGCAGTCCCATGCTGTCTGCTGCCCAGCAGATTGGCTAGAAGAATCCAAGGTACATTTTGTAACTTTAACTCCTTTTAAGCCTTTGGCCTCCTTGGCCCCGATCTTTCAGACTCCAACCACCCACCTCCCTGATCGCAGCCCAGCGTCTTCCTCCCACTACTGACTGCCTGGGACTGTTACCAAGGCTCGCTGGCTACTATCTCCTGCTGTTAATTTCTGCTCCCACCCATCAGCCAGGTAGCCAATCTGGCTGGATGCCAGGCGGAAGTCTGCAGCGATTCATTTCAACAAGGCCCTAATGTTTTATGTGCAACAATGCAAAATGTAGACCCCAAAAAGTCCATTCCTGTCTGTGCTGGTGGTAGCTTAGAGATACTGCTGTGATATTATTTATAACATGAATCAGTCTTAAGTCTGATAGCTTTTACATGAACAATGAAGCCTAGGGACATCTCAAGATAATACACATTAGAATCCAAATTTGGTTTTGAACTCCCCTGAATGATTGTCCCTCTCCTGCCCTCCAATCTATTGTTCTTTGTCTGGAGCAGCTACTGATCAGATAAAACCAGTCAGCAATGTCACATGCTCATTCCGTGACATTGAGGCAGCTGGAAACAAAACAGCACCAACAGATCATTAGTTCTGTTTAAAAGACACACACACACACACGAGCACGTCAATATTTGTTTCATACAGAGATCAGACTACTGAAAATGTTTATATGGCAATAGCTGAGAGCAGAACAGTTAACCCACAATGTCCTTGTGTATGTCAACTGTTGTTCAGATCATGCAGATGCTTTTAAATAACCATTTGGGGCTTTGCTGCCACGGGTGCGAGAGGTCATGGTTATGTCATGTAATGGCCATTCCTTAAAAATGACAGCTGCAGCACTGCTTAAGACATGCTGGAGTCTGAATATGTTTATGTTGAAAATCTTTGACAAGTGAAAGTAGAATAATTAAACAAGGAAGAGTCTTGATGTACTGTTTGATACAAGTCTGTTTCACAGTAGTAGATTTGTGGCATTTCTCAGTCAATTGGACAGTAAGCTGTTCTATAATAATAGGGAATTATAATATGAAACACATAATATATTATCAAAAATACTACCTGCGAACACGTCAGCCATTTTGTTTATTGGAAATCATCAGAAACCTTTTTAGATGGAGTAAAGATGTGGGCAATTGTCAAAAACTAAACATTGCAGTCCTAGGACATCACTGCCAGAGTTCCTCAGGATAGTGTCATTGTCCAAATATTTTTAGTTGCTTCATCAATGACATTCGCTCCATCATAAGGTCAGAATTGGATCTGTTGGCTGGCAATTGCACTGCATTTAGCTTCATTCTTGGTAATGAAGCAACCCATGTTGGCTTAGAGAGAAACGATTTCTGCTGATTGGGGAATCTAGGACTAGGGGGCATAAACTAAAAATTAGGGCCAGACCTTTTATGAAGTGAAATTAGGAAACACTTCTACACACAAAGGGTAGTAAAAGTTTGGAACTCTCTTCTGCAAATGGCATATGATGCTAGATCAATTGTTAATTTTAATCTGAGATTGATAGATTTTTGTTAAACATAGGTATTAAGGGATATTGAACAAAGCAGGTATATAAAATTAGGTTGCAGATTAGCCATGATCTCATTGAATGGTGCAACAGGCTCAAGGGGCTGAATGGCCGACTCCTGTTCCTATGTTCCAATGTACAACAGGATTTGAACAATGCCTCGGGGGTAATATTTTTCCCATATATGTGACAAGTAATGACCATTCAGAAACAAGAGCGAACTGAACCACTCTCCCATCCACACTGAGTTTTAACAGCACCATGTCACCAGGCCCCTTACCATCAACATTTTGTTAGGTCACCATTGACCAGAAGCTTAACAGCAGCAGCCATATCAATACTTTGGCTACAAGAGCAGGACAGAGGCTAAGCACGCTGCATTAAGTAACTCCCCTCCTAACTTCTCAAAGTCGCTACATCTACAAGGTTTAAGTCAGGAATTTGATTGCAGACACACCACCTGCCTAGAGATAGGGATAGGTCAATAGAGATGCAGTGGCAGACATTTTAAGGGGTTATTTCAGAAAGATGGGTAGCAGGTCAGAAGATTGGACAGAATATAAAAAGCAGCAAAGAATGTCTGAAAGATTGATAGGGAGGGAAACAGTAGAGTATGAGAGAAAGCTAGCTAGAAATATAAAAACAGGTAGTATGAGTTTCTATAGATATTTTAAAAAGAAGAGTTAATGAAGTGAGTGTTGGTCCGATAGAAAGTGAGTCTGGGGACTTAATAATCGAAAATAAGGAAATGGTAGATGAATTGAACAGGTATTTTGCATTGCCTTCACTATATAGGATAAAAGTAACATCCCAGAAATAGCTGTAAATCAGGAAATGGAAGGAAGTGAGGAACTCAAAAAAATTACCATCACCAGGGAAGTGGTACTCAGCAAACTTTTGGAGCTGTGGGCTGACAAGTCCCTGAGTTCTGATGGACTTCATCCGAGGGTCCCAAAAGAAGAGACTAGTGAGATAGTTGATGCGTTGGTTTTAATTTTCTAAAATTCCCTAGATTTGGGGAAGGTTCCATTAATTTGGAAAATAGCGAATGTAACTCCTTTATTCAAAAAGGGGGGGGGGGGGGTGCAGACAGAAATCAGGAAACTACAGGCCAGTTAGCTTAACATCTGTCTTAGGGAAAATATTAGAAGCTATTTTTAAAGACGCAGGGTACTTCGAAAAAAAATCAAGGTAATCAGGCAAAGTCAACATGGTTTTGTGAAAGGGAAATCATGTTTAACCAAGTTATTGGAGTTCTTTGAAGAAGTAACATGTGCTGTGGATAAAGTGGAACCGGTGGATGTACTGTACCTAGATTTCCAGAATGCATTTGATAAAGTATCACATCTAAGGTTATTGCAGAAAATAAATGCTCATGGTTTAGAGGGCAACATATTGGCATGGATAGAAGATTGGCTAGCTAACAGAAACAGAGAGTAGTCATAATTGGGTCATTTTCTGGTTGGTAAGATGTAACGAGTGGTGTGTCACAGGGATCAGTGCTAGGGCCTCAACTTTTTACAATTTATATAAATGATTTGGTGAAGGGACCGAAGGCATGGTTGCTAAATTAGCTGATGACACAAAGTTAGGTAGGAAAGTAAGTTGTGACGACAGAAGGAGGCTCCAAATAGATAGGTTAAGTGAGTAGGAAAAGATCTGGCAAATGGAGTATAATGTGAGAATGTGTGAAATTGTCCATTTTGGCAGGAAGAATAAAAAAGAAGCAACATATTATCTAAATGGTGAGAGATTGGAGAGCTCTGAGATGCAGAGGGATCTAGGTGTCCTAGTGCATGAATCACAAAAGGTTAGTATGCAGGTTCAGCAAGTAATTAGGAAAGATAATAGAATGTTATTGTTTATTGCGAGGGGAATTGAATACAAAAGTAGGAAGGTTATGCTTCAGTTATACAGGGCATTGGTGAGACCACATCTGGAGTACTGTGTACAGTTTTAGTCTCCTTATTTAAGGAAGGATATAAATGTGTTGAAAACAGTTCAGAGAAGGTTACAAGACTAATAGCTGGAATGGGCGAGTTAGAAACATAGAAAATAGGAGCAGGAGTAGGCCATTTGGCCCTTCAAGCCTGCTCCGCCATTCATTATGATCATGGCTGATCATCCAACTCAGTAGCCTGTTCCGGCTTTCGCCCCATACGCTTTGATCCCTTTAGACCGAAGAGCTATAACTAACCCCTTTTTGAAAACATACAATGTTTAGGCCTCAACTGCTTTCCGTGGTAGCGAATTCCACAGGCTCAGCACTCACTGGGTGAAGATATTTCTCCTCATCTCAGTCCTGAAAGGTTTACCCCGTATCCTTAGACTATGACCTCTGGTTCTGGACTCCCCCACCATTGGGAACATCCTTCCTGCATCTACCCTGTCAAGTCCTGTTAGAATTTTATTGAGTTGTCTTATAAGGAAAGGTTGGACAGGCTAGGCTTATATACACTAAAGTTTAGAAGAGTAAGAGGCGACTTGATTGAAATGTATAAGATCTTCAGGGGTCTTGACAGGGTGGATGTGGAAAGGATGTTTCCCCTTGTGGGAGAATCTAAAACTAGGGGTCACTGTTTAAAATAAGGGGTCGCCCATTTAAGACAAAGATGAGAAGAAATTTTTTCTCTGAGGGTTGTGAGTCTCTGGAACTCTCTTCTTCAAAAGGCAGTGGAAGCAGAGTCTTTAAATATTTTTAAGGCAGAGGTAGATAGATTCTTGATAAGCAAGGGGGTGAAAGGTTATCAGGGGTAGGTGGAAATGTGGAGTTGAGGTTACAATCAGATCAGCCATGATCTTATTGAATAGAGGAACAAGCTTCAGGGGCCGAGTGGCCTACTCCTGCTCCTACTTCGTATGTTCATATGTTCCTGCCCTCCGTCCTTTCACTGACCTTCCCTTTTGTTGTTCTTCCCCCCCCTCCCCCCTTCACTTGGTCAAAGACTGTTACATTTCTAACTTTTGCCAGTTCTGATGAAAGGTCACAGACATGAAACGTTAACTCTGTTTCTCTTTACGTAGATGCTGCCAGACCTACTGAGTATTTTCGGCACTTTCTGTTCTCATTTCAGAGTTCCAGCATCCGCAGTATTTTGTTCTTATTTTAGGCAAAATACTATGTTGACAAGCAAGATGATCTGATTCCTGGATTCTCATGCTGAAATCTATAAATACTATTAAAGCCAACAGAAATTTTACATTTAACTGAAATGTAAAACAAAAACCAATCTGAAAGAAAACAGTCAGTCGCTCAAAATCTGTGCTGAAGAGTTGGCATTGAAGTTGAAGGATATGGTCTTTCTCTCTCCTGTCTCTGGTATTATCATTTTTTCTGTTTCGCTCTCTCTGTTTATTTCCTTCTGCTTTTGTTTTTCCCTATCTCTTCTTTGCACCTTCTCTCCCCTTAATTCTTTTTGCTTCTATGTCTCTGTACTCTTCTTGGACTGTTCTTTTCTTTCAGGTTACAGGTGGTGGGATCTATGACAGTGTGGCAGGTAAAAGAACCACTAATGTTTGCAGCTTGCATCTGGGGTGAGGGTGCAAGGAAAATGTAACCCTCAGTGGGTCCCTTCCCATTACCTCCCCTAATCACTCATGCTTCCTCCCACTTCATTGCTCTCATTACATCCCCTGTTCCGTCACGAGGTTGAGCTGCCTGTGGAGGCGCGACAGGCACTAGCAGCTCACCGCAATTATGCAGAGGGGGCCCGAGCAGCAACTTGTCATGATCCTTGGGTCCTCCATCCTTTTGGCAGAGTCCTGTCTCACACTTACAAATTATCTTAAACCATATTTTAGACCATTGTATATGTGAACGGATCCAGAAGATGGCTCAAGTTGGATTTCATGGGAATAAATTAATGCTGTGGCAAATCAGCAAAGGAAACATGGGCATTTGACAAATTTTTTTCTTAGCAAAGAAAAAGGAGAATTTGGATATAATTATTGACAAATTATTGAAAGTATCCAATCAATAGGAAACTTTTTGGACAGATTTGTCTGTTGGTTTTTTAAATTTAAGTTGAAACAAGCTACTTTAACTGAATAACTGTGCTTTCCAGACAATATTCATACGTTAGATAGTTCAGACAGTGAATCCAGGATGAATTCATGTTGCAAGGCTTTGATTTAGAAGACAGATTCACACAACCAAGCTTGCATTCAATGGACAAAAGGAGATTGAGAGGGATTATTGGCCATGAATTTCCTCAAAGTTATTCCTATTCCGCCACTGTAATTTCAAAGAAAGTGTGGTGGGAACCCCATTTGCACACATAAATCAGGTTTCTGCCCTATGTCCACTGAAGTTACAGCAGTGAAGCATGAGCAGCTCCAAGGAAACCCATGGTATATTGTTAAAATGATCAGGCCATAGCTAACATAGGTATAAGTAAATTATTTTTTGCATAAGTTTTGACTAGAACTGGAGGCAATGAATACAAACGAGAAGGGTGGCAGTGATATTTTCCACACAGAGCAGGGATTTGGGGAATAGACTCCCCATAAAAGCAGTTCATACAGATTACATTGTTAGAGGCCAGAGGGGTGGATTGGAGGCCTTGAGGCAGTCGGGGAGAGAGGTGATAACGGGCCAAGGCAAATTAATTTCTTAATAATTTTTAATGTAACTTGGAAAAAGATTTCTTTCTTTTGTTCTGACATTTATTATAACTACAGTTATAAATAGTACATGCTTCATATTCTTCCTGAACGTCTTACCAGCTTTGAACAGGGCTTTATATAGTGGTGCAGTAGTTAGCACTGCATCCTCACAGCTCCAGCAACCCGGGTTCAGTTCTGGGTATTGCCTGTGCGGAGTTTGCAAGTTCTCCCTGTGACCACAAGGATTTCTGCCAGGTGCTCTGGTTTCCTCCCACAGCCAAAGACTTGCAGGTTGATAGGTAAATTGCCCCTAGTATAGGTAGGTGGTAGGAGAATTGTGGGGATGTGAGAGGGGATATGGGATTAATGTAGGATTAGTATAAATGGATGGTTGGTGGTTGGCACAGACTTGGTGGGCCAAAGGGCCTGTTTCAGTGCTGTATTTCTCTATGAATCTCTATATTGTGCCTTCCTACATTACTAAACTAATCGGAAAGTGTTGGCCTGTGAGCTGCAAGACTGTGGTTCCCTGATCATCTGCAGTAAGTTCAGCAGCTTACATAGTTTTCCTGGGGTTTCCATGGTTCTTCTGTTGAGGTTACAGTAAACGACTGGGAGAACACCCATGGAAATTCACCCCTTACGAATGTGGAGCTGGAAAATTTGTTCAGCAAGGATAAGCATTCTGAAACCTGTGGATTTCAGGTGACCTGAAATCAGATGTTTGGCATTCTGTTTTTTTGGCCCATTCAGTGAAGCCACAGCTTAGCCCATAAGTAACCAAATCAACCCCTGCCTTGTTGTCCAGCTGCAGGAAAAAATCAATTACATTTTCTAGTTCATTTGGAGCAGGCATCAGGCCATAGAAGGAATCATTACTACGATAATGGAAATTTGTGCAGTCAGAGAAATATCATTTAAATACAATGAAGACTAATGTGATCAAATGTCATACAACTCCAGTCAAAGTGTCTCCATTATATTTATGATAGATATTTATGGTCTTTGGATCACTGTTAAAAACAATCTTTGTTGTTGCACATAATTTTTTTGAATTAAGTAATGACACTAGTTTTCTTATTACTGTCAGCCTGTGAATGCTGGAATAATTTCCACTACAAGAACACATTTACCTAAAATTAAGGTGATAATTGGATGAATAGAGTGTGTATGTGTGTGTATACATATGCACACACGCACACATTAAATGCAAGCATATCAGTAAATGAATGGTTATAGCACAACAGGATGCTTTATGGTTACTTTGTCGTCAAATTCAGACCTACCAATGGCCATCATGTAGTCCCAGCGGTCTAGCAGACACATATTAAACTTCAAGCCATCTGCAGTTTGTCCCTGGATAATCAGTGAAACATTCCTGTCCAAATTCTCACACACAGCAGATGTCCATGAGATTAGGAACCAGCACACTATCAGCAGAATGATTCCCAACATCCGCACCACTCTCCAGCTGGTCATGTAAGGGACTCGTTGTGCAGTTCGTGAGAGGAAAACCTTCAAAACTCTGCAATGTGAGAATGGATAAAGTCAAAGCTCATTCTGATTAATGCTAGCTCACTACAGTAACAAAGCCCATTAGCAGTGAACTCGGATATAGTGAAATGTGGTGAAAATAGTAAAAGAAATCCAACTCTGTCAAATCATTTTCATGTTAATAAAGGGACTATTGCTTCAATTATATATCGTCGCTTATTTTCACAGTGCAATTCTGATTCATTTTCTGCTGTTTAGCTTATAATAGGCAGTGAGTGTACTGCTTCTTTCACACAAAGCAGCTGTCACAATTCATGAAGCACTTAATATTAGTCTGAACACTGACGAAATCTTGGAATTATTAAATAAAAAGGTTCATTTCAGTTCAGCTGCAGGAAACGGTGTAAAATTTTCAATTATATCTGTGAAAGATGCAGCAAAACTCACAATCGGAAAAAGCAGAGAATGTAGTAAATTCAATCAGAGTTTAGGTGACATGCTCAGAATTACAGGATTGTTGTGAATGTATGGCAGTAGGTTGTCAATTTTGCAACTGAAACATTTCCCATCCATGAATTCCCAATTTCAACCATAATGCTATGCTGTGACACACAGTGGAAGCCGAGTGCTACCTCACAAAGGGGCAGGGAAAATCAGAGGACCTCCCATTCCAGGCCTCCTAGTGCAGCAGCACTGATGGAGGCCCAGAATCAAAACTCCAGCCTGTTCTCTCGGCCAGGAAACTTAAAGGGGGGAAAGAAAGAACAATTATGCAACTTCCGAAAAAATCTGAAACCTGAGGAAATGGAGGAGAAGCACTATATTTTAAATCATCAGGAAGTCAGAAGGAAAGTTCCAATTGGAAGTCAAACAATTTACTATAATCTTGAGCTTGCTACCCTCTTCATTTCATCTGACTGTCAGTTCTTCCTGTTCAAACAGAAAGCAGCTGATACAGTAAAATTCCTAACACAAGAACATTTTGTGGTTTCAAATCCAATTTTACGATAAAATGGTTCCACTGCACTGGAGATAACCTTTCCTGTTATACTCGGCAGACTCCTTGTCCCATTGTGGAGTGAATGAATTGCTGCGAATTCAGTTTCTTAGTTTGATAATTATTTTTTAAATCATTTAAATATAACAAATAAATATAGTATATAATTTATATAGCAGTGTGACGACTTTAGGCTCTTGCTTTAGGTACTGTGGTGCCAGTCACTCCCATAAGCAGCCAAAGCATCTTGTGTTTAGGGAAATACCCATACTGCCCCATATCTAATTCTTTGAGCAGTGTATTTCTTTGTAATCTGAGCTGGGTATCGATGCCTTTTGTGTGCATGCCTCTCCAATGGCCTGAATATTCCGGACACATTGGTGACGGGCTGGGAGGCGGAAAGGCTGACACGGGGGTGGAGGGTGGTGTGCTCAGCATCTTCCCACCACCATGCCATATGCTCGCAGTGGAAAAGTTGACAGATCAACCGCTCCCCCCCCCTCCACTTAAGTGTCCAATTAAGGGCGACTTCCCAATTCTGTGGGCATTTTGCCCACATCAGTGGCGTCCACCGCTGCATGGGGAGACCACCCAATGAAGCCTGGTGGCCTCCCAGCGGGCTCCGGCAGGGGCGTCCTCCTTTATGGGCACTCTTTGGCCCACAGAAGGGCCCCCTCTGGCAGCAATGGGTGCCTTCGCGGCAATGGCACCGCCGGTGCTCAGCAACCCATCCCCACCACTCCCCCTGATTGTCGAGGCATGCCTGCCAGGCCCGGGCATCCCCCAACCCCACCTACCTTTCTTCAAGGGTACCCGACCATTGAGGTGCCCTTCTCTGTCTGGTATTGCAGCCTCAGCAGCGCCATCACTAGTGGTGGCCATTGCTGAGGCAGCTCAGCAGCTGGCCCTCTGATTGGGTCGGCAGCTCTTGGGAGTGGGCCACCGTTCTTAATTGGATGGCAGCCCTGAGGGCAGCCACTTAATTGGTTGCCGTCAACAATATGCTTCCCTGGGTCGCCTCCTGCTTTCAGCTCTGGTGGCAGTACCTCAGCTGCCTCCAACAAATTCAGCCAATATCTTTGAAAGTAAAGAAAGAGAACTCTCCGTCTAATCAGGCTAAACACAAATTGGTAAGCTGCTTTATTTTAATGGCGATTGAACATACAAAGCAATCATTATGATTGGATACACTTATTTCAAACAGAAAAGCGTGTCATTTGTGTAATAATACAAAACATGCTATCCACACACCAATAAGTCATCTAGATTGACGAAACTCAAACAACTCCTAACTACCATCCAACTGATTTTGGCCAAAGCTTTACCTCGCAGCATCCTGTTTAAAAACCTGACTGACTTAACAGCCTGTGCTTAACATGATTGACTGTCTATGACTCTGTCTCTGTTTTTTTTTACCATCCTTTGTTCGCAACCAGAAGGGACCAGAAACTGCCTGTCACAGTGGGTGGAAAGTGTTTATTGATTTCCCAGACAGCTGATGAATTGCTTATTATTTACTGTCTATGGGGCACATAAGAATAATAAGAACGTAAGAAATAGGAGCAGGAGTAGGCCATTCAGCCCCTCGAGCCTGCTCCGCCATTCAATAAGATCATGGCTGATCTGATCGTGGCCTCAACTTCACTTTCCCATCTATTTCCCATAACATTTGGCACCCCTATAGTTCAAAAATCTGTCTGTCTCAGCCTTGAATAGATCCAGTGACTCAATCTGCACTGCTCTCTGAGGTAGAGAATTCCGACGATTCATGACCCTCTGAGAGACGAAATTCCTCCTCATCTCCATCTTAAATGAGTGACCCCCTTGTTCTGAAACTATGCCCCCAGTTCTCGATTCCCCTATGAGGGGCAACAACCTCTCAGCATCTACCCTGTCAAGCCCCCTAATAAGAGGTGATCTTATTATGGTTCAATAAGATCACCTCTCATTCTTCTAAACTCCAATGAGTGTAGGCCCAACCTGCTCAACCTTTCCTCGTAAGACAACCCCTTCATCCAGGAAGCAACCCAGTGAACCTTCTCTGAACTGCCTTCAATGCAAGTGTATCTCCCTTATGTAAATAGACCAAAACTGTATGTAGTACTCGAGGTGTGATCTCACCGAATCCCTGTACAGCTGTAGTAAGATTTCCCTACTTTTATATTCCATCCCCCTTGCAATAAAGGGCAATATTCCATTTGTCTTCCTAATTACTTACTATACCTGCATGCTTATTTTTTGTATTTCATGTATGAGGACACTCAGATCCCTCTGCACTGCAGCATTCTGCAGTCTCTCTCCATTTAAATAATATTTTACTGTTCTATTTGTTTAGAGATACAGCACTGAAACAGGCCCTTCGGCCCACCGAGTCTGTGCCGACCATCTTCCTACCAAATGGATAACTCCATTTCCCCACATTATGCATTATCTGCAAAATTTTTGCCTACTCACTTAACTTAACTATATTCCTTTGCAGACTCTTGAGCTGGAATTTTACCAGCCCTTTGGAGAGGGGCTGGGAGGCAGGAAAGGTGGTAAAATGACAGCGGAAGCTGTGGGGAGGGACGCTCGATGTGTTCCCACCGCCAGGGGATATTACGAAAGGCGGACCTGTAGCGGCTAGGCTGCCCATCCCTGGAGGCCGGCAGCCAAATAATCCAATTAATTGGCCTGTTGACAGCCATTTTACGACTCCGCCAGGATTGTATGAACCTTGGAATGGCCCCGCCCGCCTGGTGAGTCTGCCAGCTTCAACGAAGCGGCCTCCCAGCCGCTTCTTGGGGCCAGGCTTACTTTTCCGGAGGCTCCATGGACGAGGAGGTGCCCTCAGGCAGCAATGGATGCTCCCACAGCTCCGCCGCTGCCTCTGGAGGGTTCACCCCTCTGATCACCAGGGTCTGCCTGCCTGGCCCTGGCACATCCATCAATCACTTCCTGGCCCTTGAGGGCACCTCAACATGGAGAGGCTCTCTCCTTCTCCTTGTAGCCTCAGCCACGGCCCCCTCTATCAGTGGCGCTGCCAAGGCTGCGGAGCTGCTGGCCCTCTGATTGGGCTGGCAGCTCGGAGAGGCAGGCCGTCATCCTTGATTGGAAGGTGGTCTCAGCAGTGGTCAATTAAGAGGCCTCCACCAGTAAAAACTTCCCCACAGTCCCTTCATCTCCCATGTGGGCTCGGGAGCTGATTTTGTTCCCGACATCAGGTGTGCCTGTCAGATTTCAGCCTCTGTGTCCTCTTCACAACTTGCTTTCCCACCTACCTTTGTATTGTCAGTAAATTTGGCTACAATACATTTGGCCCCTTTATCCAAGTCATTAACATGGATCGTAAATAGCTGATTCCTGATCGTAAACAACATTGATCGCTGTGGCACCCCACTAGTTACAGTTTGCCAACCTGAAAATGCCCCATTTATCCCAACTCTCATTTTCCTGTTAGTTCACCAATCCTCTATCCATGTTAATGTATTACCCACAACAGCATGAACTCTTCTCTTGTGTAGTAACCTTCTATGTGGCACCTTTTATCGAATGCCATTTGGAAGTCCAAATGCACCACATCTACTGGTTCCTCTTTATTCATCCTGCTTGTTACATCCTTTAAAGCACACCAATAAATTTATCAAAGATGATTTCCCTTTCATAAAACCATATTGACTCTGCTTGATTGTATTATGATTTTCTAAATGTCATAGTCATAGAGAGATACAGCACTGAGCAGGCCATTCAGCCCACTGAGTCTGTGCTGACCATCAACCACCCATTTATACTATTTCTACATTAACCCCATATTCCCTACCACATCCCTACCTTCCCTCAATTCTCCTACCACCTACCTACACTAGGGGCAATTTACAATGGCCAATTTACCTATCAATCTGTCAGTCTTTGGCTGTGGGAGGAAACCGGAGCACCCAGCAGAAACCCACGTGGTCACAGGGAGAACTTGCAAACTTCACACAGGTAGTACCCAGAACTGAACCCAGGTTGCTGGAGCTGTGAGGCTGCGGTGCTAACCACTGCACCACCCCTGTGTCCTGCTATTATTTTCTTAATAATGGATTCCAGCATTTTCCCAATGACAGATGTTAGGGTAACTAGCCTAGAGATTCCTGCTTTCTCTCTCCCTCCTTTCTTGAATAGGAGTTTTACATTGTAGTTTTCCAATCTTCTGGGACCTTTCCAGAATCTAGGGAATTTTGGAAGATTACACACAAAGCATCCAGTATCTCAATTCTTCAAGACCCTAGGATGCTGGCCAACAGGTCCAGGGGACTTGTCAGCCTTTAGTCCCATTAGTTTTCATAGTACTTTTTCTCTGATGATAATTGTTGCAAGTTCCTCCCCTCTTTTTTGCCTCCTGATTTTCTACTATTATTGGAATGCTTTTAGTGTCTTCTACCATGAGGACAAATACAAAATATTTGTTCAAAGTCTCTGCCATTTCCTATTTTCCCATTATTAATTCCCTAACTCATCCGCTAAGGGACCAATGTTTATTTTAGCTACTCTTTAGCCGTTCAGCCTGGCACAGTCACAACGGGCTGAATGGCCTCCTTCTGTGCTGTAATTTTTCTATAGTTTTCTATGGTTCTAATCTTCACCACATTGTATGTCTTTTCTTTCAATTTGATATCATTCTAAACTTCCTTAGTTAGCCATGGATGGTTCATCTTTCTCAATGGAATATATCTTTGTTGAGAATTATGAAATATCTCCTTAAATGCCCACCGCTGCTTACCAACTGTCTTACATTTTAAATGTATTTTCCCAGTCCACTTTAGCCTATCCTATCTTCATACCTTTGTATTTGCCTTTATTTAAGTCTAAGAGACTAGTTTCAGATCCAAGTGTCTCACCCTCAAACTGAATGTGAAATTCTCTTATGTTTTGATCACTCTTCCCTAAAGGATCCTTTACTATGAGATCATGAATTAATCCTGTCTCATTACACATTCTAGATCTAAAATAGCCTGTTTCCTGGTTAGTTCCATAACGTATTGTATTACTGAAGCATAGCTCACAAGCCGATATTCCCAGAGTCATTTATATTTTACAAAAATGTGTGCGAATGCACTTTGCTTTAAAACCTGTTTTGTGGGAAAATGGTCATAAACTCTTGATCCATTAGAAATGGTTCATTAGAAACATGTGTCGTGTACGAACGAAAGCAGAAGCCTAGTCTTTGGGGACTCCACACATTTTTCTGGTCTGTAACACCTTCTGAACTGGCATACACAGAGGGTTATGGATCAGAAAAATATCCCCCTATGATTTAATACCTCTAGGGGATTTCATGGATTGCAAACATTAAAAAATATGTTAAAACAAAAGCAAAACACAGTATAAAAGACAGTTGAAATAAACAATAGTGTAGCTCATTGCTATGCAAGTAAGGTGCCTTTGATTTGCCTTTTTCCTCATTGACATGAATTAATGTGAGAAATACATTGATTTGGAAGGTGCAAGTCAGGTAAAAGAGTTTTACTGCTGTATTGTTCAGCAAGTAAGAGAATACTCAAAGCAGGTGATAGAAGGAGTTGATGTGAATTACTGAGGCTCTATTTTACAATATATTGTGTGTACTATAGTATCAAGTTATAAAGACCCATCAACTTGATGGCTGGGTCAACAGTGGGTCCTGATTATCAAACATACATCTTGACTGGTCCTAGAAATGATTGAACAACTGAAAACAGGATCTGAAGCCTCTTTGGATCTTTGAAGTCTATTTTTGATTGACAGATCTGTAGCTGATCTGAGTATGAGGGTCGTCTGTTTTTTCTAAGGCGACTTTTGTTTTATTCCTGTTAAGATAGAGACAAACAGAAGGCTTCATGAGTTTGTCTTTCTCGCGTAGAAGTATTTCATCAAGGATGGAGGTTATTTAAATAGCTGCAGAAAACTGTTCAAAATTTCCTGACATTTACAGGGTGATGGCAGATGGCAGCGTAAGACAGGCTGCCTATTGTACACCCGCTGGTTTTATTCACCAAATATAAAAGGAGCTGACGATTTGCTATCACCCAGCTTGCGTTACTGCCCGAGACCAATTTCACCCACTTATGGCGGAATTTTCCGCCCACTGCGTGCTCCTGGCTCTGGGCCGAAAAGGACAGGGGGGAGGCCCTCCTCAGCCAGCTGCAGACCCCCAAGAGCAATTCTACAGCACCGGGCCAATGAACAGCACAGCTACGGGATCCTCGTCCCTGTAAAGATGGGATTCCTCCTCCAAGAGCTGTTGGCCAATCACAGGGCTGGCAGCTCAGTAGGATCGGCAGCGCCACTGGGACCGGTGGCCAATGCCGGTACTGCAGAGGCCTTGGACCCAGGCCCAGTGCTGAAGATCCAGACCTCAGGTAGGTGAGGCGGGGTCGCCCGGGCCAGTCCAAAAGGCCCCGGCAATGGTGAGGGGAGGGTGTGCTTTGAGTACAGGGGGAGGGGAATACAGGGAGGTGTTTTGTTTGCTGGCGGGGCCCCTCAGTGGGCCACAGATTGTCCATAGAGGAGGGCCTTCCCCCAAGCCCGCAGGGAGGTCACTTCATTTTACTAGGCAACCTCCCCGCGTGGCGGAGGATCCCTGTCGCTGGCTAGATGCCAGCTGTGGGGGGGAAGAGGCCCTTAGGTGGCTGTGAATAGGCCTCTTAAGGGCTTCAATTGGCCTCTGGGTGGGAAGGCCATCATCGGCCTAACCCACCCCTGACAAAATTGCACTGCGACGGAGAGGCGTCAGGCCCTCCGCCTGTCGCAATTCTATGGGTCCCCCCGCCTCCAAACCCATTTCAGGGGGGCCCATAAAAATCAGCCCTTAGTGTTTCGAAAGTGCCAATATGAGATTGCGTGAGGTATTATCATCTTACGAAATCTGCTGCATTTGCTCTTGCTTAAAATTTAATTTTACCAATAAGCTTATTTATCAGCTGTACAGCACAGGACAGTATAAGAAATCATTCCAATGAATTTCTTTGGCCTCCTTATCTCGAGAGACAATGGGTAAGCGCCTGGACGTGGTCAGTGGTGTGTGGAGCAACGCCTGGAGTGGCTATAAAGGCCAATTCTAGAGTGACAGGCTCTTCCACAGGTGCTGCAGAAAAATTTGTTTGTCGGGGCTGTTACACAGTTGGCTCTCCCCTTGCGCTTCTGTCTTTTTTCCTGCCAACTGCTAAGTCTCTTCGACTCGCCACACTTTAGCCCCGCCTTTATGGCTGCCCGCCAGCTCTGGCGAACGCTGGCAACTGACTCCCACGACTTGTGATCAATGTCGCGTTTGCAGACGTCTTTAAAGCGGAGACATGGACGGCCGGTGGGTCTGATACCAGTGGCGAGCTCGCTGTACAATGTGTCTTTGGGGATCCTGCCATCTTCCATGCGGCTCACCTGGCCAAGCCATCTCAAGCGCCGCTGACTCAGTAGTGTGTATAAGCTGGGGATGTTGGCCGCCTCGAGGACTTCTGTGTTGGCGATATGATCCTGCCACCTGATGCCAAGTATTCTCCGGAGGCAGCGAAGATGGAATGAATTGAGACGTCGCTCTTGGCTGACATACGTTGTCCAGGCCTCGCTGCCATAGAGCAGGGTACTGAGGACACAGGCTTGATACACTCGGACTTTTGTGTTCCGTGTCAGTGCGCCATTTTCCCACACTCTCTTGGCCAGTCTGGACATAGCAGTGGAAGCCTTTCCCATACGCTTGTTGATTTCTGCATCTAGAGACAGGTTACTGGTGATAGTTGTGCCTAGGTAGGTGAACTCTTGAACCACTTCCAGAGCGTGGTCGCCAATGTTGATGGATGGAGCATTTCTGATATCCTGCACCATGATGTTCGTTTCCTTGAGGCTGATGGTGAGGCCAAATTCGTTGCAGGCAGCTGCAAACCTCTCAATGAGACTCTGCAGACACTCTTCAGTGTGAGATGTTAAAGCAGCATCGTCAGCAAAGAGGAGTTCTATAATGAGGACTTTCCGTACTTTGGACTTCGCTCTTAAGACGGGCAAGGTTGAACAACCTGCCCCCTGATCTTGTGTGGAGGAAAATTCCTTCTTCAGAAGACTTGAACGCATGTGAAAGCAGCAGGGAGAAGAAAATCCCAAAAAGTGTGGGTGCGAGAACACAGCCCTGTTTCACGCCACTCAGGATGGGAAAGGGGTCTGATGAGGTGCCGCTATGTTGAATTGTGCCTTTCATATTGCCATGGAATGAGGTGATGATACTCAGTAGCTTTGGTGGGTATCCAATCTTTTCTAGTAGTCTGAAGAGACCACGTCTGCTGACGAGGTCAAAGGCTTTGGTGAGATCAATGAAAGCAATGTAGAGGGGCATCTGTTGTTCGCGGCATTTCTCCTGTATCTGACGAAGGGAGAACAGCATGTCAATGGTCGATCTCTCTGCACGAAAGCCACACTGTGCCTCGGTAGACGCGCTCGGCCAGCTTCTGGAGCCTGTTTAAAGCGACTCGAGCAAAGACTTTCCCCACTATGCTGAGCAGGGAGATTCCACGGTAGTTGTTGCAGTCACCGCGGTCACCTTTGCTTTTATAGATGGTGATGATATTGGCATCGCGCATGTCCTGAGGTACTGCTCCCTCGTCCCAGCACAGGCAAAGCAGTTCATTAGTGCTGAGAGTATAGCAGGCTTGGCACACTTGATTATTTCAGGGGTAATGCTGTCCTTCCCAGGGGCTTTTCCGCTGGCTAGAGAATCAATGGCATCACTGAGTTCCGATTTTGTTGGCTGTACGTCCAGCTCATCCATGACTGGTAGAGGCTGGGCTGCATTGAGGGCAGTCTCAGTGACAACATTCTCCCTGGAGTACAGTTCTAGGTAGTGCTCAACCTAGCGGTCCATTTGCTTGCGTTGGTCAGTGATTATGTCCCCTGATTTAGATTTGAGGGTGACGATCTTCTTGATGGTTGGCCCAAAAGCTCTCTTAATGCCATCATACATTCCTCTGATCTTTTCGGTGTCTGAGGCCAGCTGAATATGACTGCATAGGTGTTGCCAGTAGTCATTTGCGCAGCGCCTGGCTGTTCTTTGTGCAGTGCTTCTGGCTGCTTTAAGTGCTACGGATGTTAACTCGCTGGGGGCTTTCTTGTAGTTCAACAGTGCAATGCGCTTAGCGGCTATGACAGGTTCCAGCTCTTCAATGTGAGATTGAAACCAGTCTGCATTCCTCTTCGCACGTTTGCCGTAGGTGGTCAAAGTTCACTCATAGATGGCGTCTCTGATGTGGGCCCATTTGGTCTCAGCATCCCCTGTGGGAGTGTTACAAGCTGTTACAAGTGAATTTAGAAATTTTTGTAACAGCTGTGGATGAGATATTCTGCTCGTGTTGATGCGCGGGTGGCCCTTCTGTTTGGAATGATGCAACTTCTTTGGTCTGAGTCTAACCTTGCTGCACACCAGGGGGTGGTCGGTGTCGCAGTCTGCACTGTGGAAGCTGCGTGTGATTTGAACACTGTTTAAGGAGGCTCGCCTTGTGACGATGAGGTCTAGCTGGTGCCAACGACGTGATCTTGGGTGCCTCCATGAAACCTGGTGACAGGGTTTAGTGTGAAGGAACGAGTTGGTGATGTAGAGGTTATGATAGGTACACAGCTCAAGCAGTCTCTGCCCATTCTCATTCATCCTTCCAACGCCATAGCGCCCAAGGCAGGAGGGCCATGAGTCATGATCGGCCCCAACCCTGGCATTAAAATCCCCCAACAGGAACAGGTGTTCGGTGTTGGGGATGCTACTAATGATATTTTGGAGTTCCTCGTAGAACTGGTCTTTAGCTTCATGTGGGGAGCAGAATGTTGGAGCATAGATGCTGAGTAGGTGTACTGGACCAGAGGCGGTGAGCAGTCGGATGGACAGTATGCGTTCCGAGCCATTTGAGGGAGGCTCTATCATGCTGGGCAAGGAGTTTATGATGGTGAAGCCCACTCCATGCTGTCTTGGTTCTTCAGGATCCCTACCCTGCCAGAAGAAGGTGTAGTCTTGCTCTGCTAGAGATCCACTCGCGGGGAGGCGTGTCTCCTGAAGTGCTGCAATGTCTACATTGAGTCTACTGAGCTCGTTGTTAATGATGGCAGTCTTCCGAGAATCGTTGATTTGTGTAAGGTCTTCCGACAGGCCAGGACACATAGTTCTGATGTTCCAGCTTGCAAAGCAAAGGGCTGGTACCTTCTTTCCTTTTTTCATGTTGGTTGGTGCGGTGTTGCAGTCCACTTTTCGGGCAATGACCCTGAGCTCCAAGCACCCATTGAAGCAGGTGGACTGTGGCGGGACAGAACCTTATTGGGGCTGCCCGGTTTGAGGCGGGCGGTAGCTGTCCAGTGAGGTGCGATGACCTCTCCCACCGACAAAGGCAACCCGTGGCGCCCAATCTCTACGCCAATTGAGCTGGACTTATAACCCATAACTGCTGCCTTCCGTGTTGTTTCAGTCGCTGTGAGGCAACTATGGAGTGACCTCTCCATGGCGCATGCCTGGGCGAATGTATGGAGGTTGTGAGTTGCCCAAGTGTCAAAACCTCCCTCTTGGCCTTTCTGGTGGGGTCCAAAGGAGTGCAGAGCACGACGTTTGGCACCGGTATGGCTGCAGGAACTGCCGGAAACATGCCAAAGGTGACACATGACCGCCTACGGGGTTTCGCTCCGGATTTTCTGTTAGGGTTTACTCCCTTAGCCTTGGTCTCTCCCGAGACACCCACAAGGCAGTGGGGTTGTTAGGGCCCCTACACAGGTGTAGGAGGATGCCGGTGGGAGGAGGAGGTGCGAGGGGAGGGGTGGAGGGAAGGGGGTGCAAGGGGGAGCTGGGAAGGGGCTGTAAGGGGATATCATAAATAGGTTACTGTTCAAAATGCAAGCACCTTCTCTCAGATTATCTTGCACATAAGAGCATGTTTTGGTTCATCAGGAGCATGGGCTTGTTTATGAAACAATCCTTTGTATATGGCATATATACAATGTGGAGAGTGCACTCTCTGGGATGAATTTTATCCAGCCAGCAGGAACGGGATTGGAGGTGTGGGGAGGCCAAAAAGCTGGGAGGTGACGCCCTCGCCCAGAAATCCAATGTCGTGATGTTGGTTCCGGATTTTGTCAGCAGTGGGAAAGGTCCAAGGTGACTGCAATTACAATGGCTGAACAGGTATTTAGCATGTAGGCGCGGTGGCCTAACTCAGACTTTATGGGGGGGTTCCAATTTAGTGAACGGCGCAGAGGGATCATATCCCTTCAGACCCCTGGTCATTTAAAGGTGCTGGCACCGAGGCAAGGCTTCAGTTCCCGCCACAGGAGGGCAGCCATGGGGAGCGTTGGATGAAGGAAGGGGAACAAGGGGGTGCGGCAGCTATTGCCCTACAGCAGTTGCAGCACCTCATTGCAAGAGTGGGCTTTGTCTCGGGTGATGGGATCTCCTCAAAGGTGGGTGCTGAGGGGCAATAGCCCATGTTCAGACAGGAGTGGCAAAGGGAAATTTCCAAAGCGAAGTTCTGTCTCCAGGGATAGCGCACAGGAGAGGGAGTGTCCAGCTGACATGGGTCTCGTACACCCACTCTTTGTAAATCCCTGCGCGCACAGCAGAGACTCAGAGGGAGGCATGGCCAGGTGGCAGCTGGGCAAGCTGGAGAAGATCGACTAGGAGAACCAAAGCAGCCGGCTGCGCCAAAAAGGGCCTATCCACAGAAGAGAGTGTACCAGACTCACCTCAGCTACCTCCAAATGTCTGAGCAGCAGTGTCAGTGAAAACTGCAGCTCCAACTTATGCACCATGCTGCAGGATGAGCTGTGATCCATGGGCTTTGGTGGACATCCTCTGCCTGTGGGGCTTGAAGATCACTGTGGCACTCAACTTTTACGCCTCCGGCTTTCCAGGGTTCCACTGGGAAAGTGTGGGGTGTCCCAGGCAGCTGTCCATCACTGCATCAAGGAGGTGAACAAAGCCTTGTTGAAGAGAATTGGTGACCCTGACAGTCAGGCACAGAGTGCCATTGGCTTCGGAGAAATTGCTGCATTTCCCCAGGTGCGAGGGGTCATTGATTGCATGCATGTGGCCATCAAGGCTCCCATGGAGCAGCCAGTGGCCTTCATCAACAGGAACAACTTCCATTTCATCAATGTACAACTGGTCCGTGACCATTGAAAACGCTTTCTACAGGAAGCAGCCACGACATCTACATATTTTGGCAGTTTCAGTGGACACAGCTTTTCAGACTCCCGCTTGCCTTCAGGGATGGATTCTCTGGGACAAGGGCTACCCATAGAAGACATGGCTACTCACGCCTGTGTGGAACCCTTGCATTGCAGCCTAGGAGAGGTACAACAGCTGACCCGGCGACCCCGCCTCACCTACCTTTGTTCCGGGGTTCCACCGCTGGGCCTGGGTCTGAGGCCTCTGCAGTACTGGCAGTGGCCACCACTTCCGGAGGCACTGTCGATACTGCCAGCCCTGTGATTGACCGGCAGCTCTTGGAGGTGGGACCCCTGTCCCTCTAAAGTCTTTAAAAGGACAGCGATACTGCCTCCTAAAACCTTGACCCCAAAAGACAGAAGGATTGCTCCGGGGTGCCAAAAATTGCACAGGCGTGATTCCCCCCGCCCTTTCGGCCTGGCGCTGGGAGCCCCGCCTCCTGCACAAAATCCAGCCCAAAGTGTGCACCGAAGAGGTGCAAGTGTTATTGACAGAATTTCAGTCTAAGAAAGAAGTAGATAATTTTATCCAGGAACGAGTAAGTCAAAAGAAAATTAGTGGCCTCTGCAGCCTATTAATGTGCTGAGAGAGGCGACGCGCACAGCAAGAAACAGCAGGAATAAATCAAGAATTTAAAAAGACAGGCCCACGTCTTAGAAATGGGGGCGGAAGAGTCTTCCAGTCTCATGCAGCAACAGAATGTGACTGCTTTATAGGCAGGGAGTGCTATACATGAAGCACAAGTTTTGAAACAGAGCCTGAAAAAATGTCAGAAAGAGAATGAAAAACATAGGCAGGGCCTGGAGGATTCCAGGAGAGCCCTCTGAGAAGTGCTTAAGCAACCCCACAGAGAAGCAGACCACACATAGTATGAAGACAGAGTTGGCCCAAGTGAACTGAGAAATTAGGTTAAAAGATAGGACAGTAGAGAAGCAGTGGCAGACATTTAAGGAGATATTTCATAACTCTCAGCAAAGATATATTCCAGTGAGAAAGAAAGACTCTATGAGAAGGATGCATCATCTGTAGCTAACCAAGGAAGTTAAGGATAATATCAAATTGAAAGAAAAAGCATGCAATACTGTGAAGGTTAGTGGTAGGTCAGAAGATTGGACAGATTTTAGAAACCAGCAAAGAATGACTAAAGAAATAATGAGGGAGAAATTAGAGTCTGAGAGAAAACTAGCGAGAAATATAAAAACAGTAAGAGTTTCTGCAAGTATTTAAAAAAGGAAAAGAGTAACTAAAGTGAGCGTTGGTCTCTTAGAGGGTGAGATTGGGGAATTAATAATGGGAAACAAGGAAATGGAGGAAGCATTGAACAGGTACCTGGTGTCTGCCTTCACTACAGAAAATACAAAAAAATCCCAAGAATACTTGACAATCAAAAGGTAAAGGGGAGGGAGGAACTTTAAACAATCAAAATCACTAGGGAAGAGGTACTGGGAAAACTATTAGAACTAAAGGCTGACAAGTCCCCTGGACCTGATGGTCTGCATCCTAAGATCTTAAAAGAAGTGGCTGTAGAGATAGTAGATGCATTGGTTATGATCTTCCAAAACTTCCTAGATTCTGGAAAGGTCCAAGATTGGAAATGATCGGGATTGGAAAATCGCAAATGTAACACCTCTGTTCAGGAAAGGAGGGAGACAGAAAGCAGGAAACCAGAGGTCAGTTAGCCTAACATCTATCATAGGGAAAATGTCAGAATCCATTATTAAGGAGGTTGAATCGCTGCAGTCCTTGGGGTGTAGGTATACCCACAGTGCTGTTAGGAAGAGAGTTCCAGGATTTTGACCGAGCGACAGTGAAGGAACAGCGATAGTTCCAAGTCAGGATGATGTGTGACTTGGAGGGGAACTTGCAGGTGGGGGTGTTCCCATGCATCTGCTGCCCTTGTCCTTCTAGGTGATAGAGGCCGTGGGTTTGGAAGGTGCTGTTTCTCCATGTTCTTCCTACCAAAATGCATCACTTCACATTTCTCTGCATTGAACTTCCTCTGCCACCTGTCCATCCATTCCACCAACTTGTCCATGTCCTTTTGCAGTTCTAAACTATCTTCCTCACAGATCACAATGCTTCCAAATTTCGTATCATCTGCAAACTTTGAAATTGTGCCCTGTGCACCAAGGTCTAGGTCATTAATATATAGAGAGTAGAGAATAAGCAGAGAGTGGGGATAAATGGGTCATTTTCGGGTTGGCAAGCTGTAACTAGTGGAGTGCCACAGGGATTAGTGCTGGGACCTCAACTATTTACAATCTATATCAATGACTTGGATGACAGGACCGAATGTATGGTAGCTAAATTTGCTGATGACATAAAGATAGGTAGGAAAGTAAGCTGTCAAGAGGACATAAAGAAACTACAAAGGGATTTAGATAGGTTAAGTGAGTGGGCAAAATTTGGCAGTTGGAGTATAATGTGGGAAAATGTGAAGTTGTTCACTTTGGCAAGAAGAATAGAAAGGCAGTCTGTTATTTAAATAGAGAGAGACTGCAGAACTCTACGAAACAGAGGGATCTGAGTTTCCTGGGACACGATACACAAAAAGTTAGTATGCAGGTACAGCAAGTGATTAGGAAGGCAAATGGAATGTTGCCATTTATTGCAAGGGGAATCGGTTATAAAAGTTGTAAATGTTATACATTTGTACACGGCCTTAGACCACATCTGGAGTACTGCGCACAGTTTAGATCCCCTTACTTAAGAAAGGATATAATTGCATTATAAGCAGTTCAGGGAAGGTTCACTCAACTGATCCCTGGGATGAAGGGGTTACCGTATCAGGAAAGGTTGAGCAGATTGGGCCTATCCCCACTGGAGTTTAGAAGAATGAGAGGTGATCTTATTGAAACATATAAGATTCTGAGGGGACCTGACAGGGTGGATGCTGAGAAACTTTTCCCCTTGTGGGGGTGTCTAGAACTAGGGGGACATAATTTAAAAATTAGGGGTCTCCCATTTAAGACTGAGATGAGGAGAAATTTTTTCTCTTGGAGGGTTGTTAGTCTGTGGAATTCTTTTCCCCAGACAGCAATGGAGGATGGGTCATTGAATATATTCAAGTCTGAGTTAGGTAGGTTTTTGATCGACAAGGGGGTCAAGAATTAGTGGGGGCAGACAGGGAAGTGGAGTTGAGACCACAATCAGATCAGCCATGATCTTATTGAATGGCGGAGCAGGCTCGAGGGGCCAAAAGACCCACTCCTGCTCCTAATTCTTGTGTTCTTGTGTCCCTATCTTTGTATATGCTTGTGTTCTGTAGCGCTAACAGTTATTAACCCTTTGTAGTCTAGCTTTAATGTTGAAAGCATCAGTCTGTTGCTTGTTTTATTTATACATGTGCATATTTTTGTGGGAAACATGAGTCATGCTTTGGTTGTGAACTAGTTGCAACTGTCTGTTCCTTGGGCTCAGGAATGGGAATAATACTTTTTGGCACTTTGAATTAAGAAAGAGTGAATTTGATCATTGAATGTGTCCATGTTATTTTTTAAACTTTGAGTACTTTTTGAGTAAAGTTTACTTGTGGATCTGTGGTAAGTCACTGAAAAGTTCAGTGTAAGAATTGTAAGCATGGTCTAAAGAGATATAGGAAAGATTCTGTCTGTTTAATCTTTGCAAGGTTGTGGTGTACTCTCTTTAAGAGGCTGATGTTAAGTCTTTTGTTGTAAGAATGTTGGAGGTTTTATTTATCTGTGAAAGTTAACTTTTTCTTTAGTTTTGTTCCTTATGTATAATATCATTACTGTCATTTGAAAAGGTGCCTGAAGAAAGAACAAGGCAAGTGACGTAATTTGTCGCTTTTAAAAAAAAACTTGCTATTCTGTTCTGTGTGTAGTTAATAATTATTGGTCTGAATTGAGTTTAAATTATTAAGGTTAACATACCTGTTAATTTGGGAAAGCTGGAGTTTCATTAGTGGCCACAATAAAATTCCAAGTTAACTTAAGGTATGAGGGAGTCCTAAATTCCCAAAAATAAGGCTCACTGATATTAAATGTTTACTGATGTGAATTGGAATTTGAAAAAAAGGGGTGTTTAGAAACAATTGGAGTTTAACCTAAAAAGCTATCTTCTCTGAGAATGTGACATTTGAAATTTGGGCAAAGTTCAAAAAAAGATAACAAAAGAATTGGAAAAAAACCTCTTCAATTCACCACAACTTCTAGATTACTAGATGCAAATTTATATATTGGGCATTATTAAATTTTAAGTTTCTAAGTTGACAGATATATTTGAACAAATTAACCCATTGGGTTCATAGGCTGAGCCAAATAGATTCTTTGTTTTTTTTTAAAACAGGTGATGATGGTGCCGCAAGAGATCTTTAAGTATTTAAGAACCTATCTGCAGACATCAAGGGCTGAATTTTACTAGCCCTCCGACATTGGGGGTCGTGGCGGGGGGACCTGGAAAATTCTTCTGGGAGAGGCCTGCAACGATGCCTGACACTGGGTAGGCCCCCCGCATTTTACCGGCAGCGGAGAAGCCACGATACGCACACCTCTCACCGCACGGTGGTGGAGCCTTCAATTATGTAGTCAAATTAATTCTAAAAAATGTGAATTAACTTACCTGGACCGGGCAGCCATCCCATGCCGATATTCAGGCCGGTGGCCGGCAGTCCCGCACCTGCAGATTTCTGTTTGGGGATCTGAGGTGAGACACTGGTGGGGAGGGGGAGGTTTAATTTTCAGTTCAGGGGTGGGTGGGGATCAGAGCAAACTTATTCTATTGGCTGAGACGATAGTGGGAAGGGGTTGAAGGGCAAAGGTTGCTAGGTTCGGGGGGGGGGGTAGTTTCGGGGTGGGAAAAAAGTTTTTATTTGGTGGGAATGGCTCAAAAATAAATTGTGTGGTCATTGGGGGGGGGGTGGGGTGGTGGAGGGGCTTTCATCTTTTATTGAATATTTGTAACTCCATATCAAATGAATGTCTCTTTAAAAATATTAATTCACCTGAAGGGCTTGAAGCCCTTTAAAAATGGCACCGGTGCCTGCGTCCTGGCGCCGGAGCGGCCGCCCCTTCTATGTCATCGGGAGTGGTCCTTCCACCCCCTTCATTTAAATGAGTCTGCGCGTGAAATATTGCGGGGGCTCTGTGACGGCGGATAAAATTCAGCCCCAAATATCACAGCATAGTCATGATTTTGATTAAAGGCTTTGCCTTTTCAAAGACTTTTGTTATGCATTATCTTCCAAGACAAAGTGCATGTGAATGGTAGATATGGAAGTTACCTCTAAACTGACTGCAAGCATTTCACTCTCTCTTGTCGTGAAAGCACCATTTTAAAACCACCAAGCCTGAGCATAATATGTTTCTGAAATTGGAATTGATAAAATAAATTGATGAGTTGCTATTCTAAATATTTAAAGGGAACATTTACTGAAGTTTAAGGAGATAATCAAATTCTTAAAAAATATATGAACAGTCTAGGTGGTTTTGATGAATATTAAATAGTTTCTTGGGGATAAATAAACTGAACACTAACAAGACTTGTCAGCCCAACAATAACACTATTTGAATTTGGGATAATTTTGAAAAAATATCAGTACAATTTAGTGGGTTACTTTTGAGGATTAAAGTGTCATCTAAAATAAAGAACAAACTAAATATGTTAATACCTGGAATCAAATGAGAATATCTGATTTATGTTGTAATGATTATTGGACAGAAAAGGTTCTCCAGAGCTCAAAAACTGAATAGAATTGTGATGAATGGGATGCCCCACTTAGGATAGAAGATAGAGATAGGAAAATCACACCAGCAAATGGGAATTGGAAATTAAATCTGGCTGATGTGAGGGTTAGTAAAAGAATTTTGACAGCAAACATTGGAAGAATTAAAAATCATATCATTAAATTAGTGTAGTGCAGAATTTCCAAGAAGTCCAGAATTTTCCAGTGAAAGTCAGGAAAGTATAGATAGGACTAGTGGTTTGATAGCTTTCTCTTGGAGATGTTTTGTCCTTGTCTATAAGTTTTTTTTAAAGATAACTGCATTTGGTCATTATCCCATACATTGGGACCACGCAGGGGCAGATAAGCAAAGGTCTTCAGACAGACACCCATCTTGATTTTTTCATAAGATTACCTGAAAGTCAAAAATGGCTTGCATCAGAGGAACATATGGCATGATCATGGGTTACTGGTGTAAGTGTGAAATTGTTGCATGTGAAGCAACTAACATGCAAAATGCACTGAAGAATGGGTCTTAAATATGCTCAGTTACCTGACAACAGAACAACATAAAATGGTTAATATGGCCAGGAGAGTGAGAGAACATTTTGGATTTTCAAGGCATTGACACATACTCCATAGAGAAACTGACTTTACGATAATCAGGATAAATTAAACACACTGATAATGGTCATAGGGTGTGAAATTAAAGTTCAGAGAGACAGTTGAAGGGCTAGGAAAAAAAAAAGCAAAAAATTATCCACAAAGATGGATACAGGTAGAGGGAGAGGTGGAGAATCTTTTAAGTCCATCCATGTTCTGTTATTTTAATGTTATTCAGTAGATGATCTGTAGTGGGGAGTGCCAAACCAATCGATAGTCTTCAGGGATCAGGACCACATTCAAAACAATTTCACCCAGGTACAGAAAGTCATGGGAATCAGGCATAAATTGCATATTTCTCACCATCCCCAATCCTTGGGAGTAGTGGAAAGGAGAAACAGGATCCTTTAAAAGAGTTTGGAAAAATTCTGTGCAGATCACCCCACTCATGGGCTATAGAGAGTGGTAAAGAACAGCAATGAGATAACAGATGAGGGAGTAAGATCTTGCCCTGTGATAACTGAAGGTTCCACAAATAGTTTAGTGGTAACTCATACCCATAAAGTCAAGTCTGTCAGTCAGTTGTGTTATTTGAGATGTTTGATTAAAAAATTGCAAAGGCGAACCAACCATTTGGATTGGGTAACCTTCATTATCAGATATAATTAATTGTGAGGAATCAATGCGATAATGCATTTCATCCTCAAGGTGGGGACTCTGTAAGAATATGAACTATGTACCAATTAATTTATCCATGTACATGTAGTAATCAAGTGTATTTTGAAATTTTGCTGCCATTTTTTTTGTATGACATATTTTTATACATTATTTTATATACTCTAGTTATGTATTTATATACATTGTTATACACCCTAGTTGTTACATTGGCTAGCTTTTAGTTTTGTATTAGTTTTGAGATTATGTAATGTACTCTCTTACTTTTATCATGGTTGAAAACATTATTCACCCTTAATAATTTCATTTATAAGACAATATGAGATGTGTAGACATTTTCCTGGAAACCACATGATCTCCTCAGAGTTCGGATTCCTGGAAATCATGTTTCTTCTCAGATGCAGTGATAAGCAGGATTCCTGAAAATCACATGACCCTAATTCCAGTAAAACATGTGACCTCCCCTTGCCTCTCGAGAACAAAGGAGCCATTTAATGGATGGCGCTGCCCTAGCTGTCTGTCCCTTTAAGAAACCAATAAGAAAATGATCACATGTACCTGAGACCAATCAAAAGAACTAGGGAGGGTCATTCAGTAACGGCTGTAAACCACCAAGAAAGCATGAAAAGACTATGCTCATTAGCCTTTGGCAAACAGTTTCATAGAATAAAGAAGTAAGTAAAACCAGAACTAACGCCAACCTGTGTCCAAGCGCTCCAGAAAGTAAAGGTTGTGTGTGCCTTGTAAACTATCGCTTAGTTGTTAAGTATGATTTTGTTACTTAATAAATCCTCTTAATTTGTTGCACTGGAATTACTGTCTGCAACTGTTTTGTCTTGCCCAAAAACACAAATAAGGTTCAGAACCGCCCCGTACCTTTACACAAGGTTTCGTGTATCATGGTGGTTTGCGGTGCTCTGCACAGTCTAGTTCCACAGAGGGGCGAGACCTTGCATCAAGACAACACAATTAAACACCTCTCCTCATCTAACAAACAGGATGAGGAGGAGGATGCCGAGCAGACAGGTGGGATGATGAAGCACTTGTACTGCAGGTGAGGGTCATGCAAGGGAGGCTCAGGACAATCTCATACATACCCGGTTTCTGCCACCTTGATGCCCGTTCCAAGTGAACTCAATAAATACTCACCTCTCTGTATTCCGTTGGTTGCCTCTTTCCTATCGCACTCCCGCGTCTTGTGCCCAGGCTCACCAGGTGCACAAACAAAGCTGAGAAGGTGACCCTGCACTGGCAACCCATTGAAGAAGCAAATGTGAAGGTGGCATCTGACAGGGCAGCAGGGAAAGCATGAGAGATTCTCAACATTGAAAGTGACATCCATTTATTTAAATGTTCACAATAACCAATAACAAGACCAAGTTTCACACAGCCGTGAAACCCCAAGTGCGTCTAGGTGTTCTTCTTCATGTGCTTCTGTGAGCTTCTGTGAAGTGCTGCCCGTGTGCTGGCGGCTGAGGTGGAAGCAGGCTGCTGAGCGTGCTAGGAATTTCAATTATGAGGATAGATTGGAGAAGTTAGGACTGTTTACCTTGGAGAAGAGAAGGCTGAGAGGTGATTTGATAGAGGTGTTCAAAATCATGAGAGGTCTGGACAGAGTAGATAGAGAGAAACTGTTCCCATTCATGAATGGATCGAGAATGAGAGGGCACAGATTTAAAGTAATGGGTAAGAGAAGCAAAAGTGACATGAGGAAAAACATTTTCACGCAGTGAGTGGTTAAGGTCTGGAATGCGCTGCCTGAGAACGCGGTGGCGGCAGGTTCAATTGAAGCATTCAAAAGGGAATTCGACAGTTATATGAAAAGGAAGAATGTGCAGGGATACGGGGAGAAGGCAGGGGAATGGAACTAAATGAATTTCTCTTTTGAAGAGCCAGTGCAGACACAATGGGATGAATGGCCTCCTTCTGTGCTGTAACAATTCTATGAATTCTGTGCTGCCCTGTGGCCTGGAGTGACTTTGGTGAGTGTTCTCTGGCTGCCTGAAGCCTGAAGGGCCCCAGCTGGTTGAGGGGTCTGTGCAAAGGTGCAGGAGCCATGACAGTCGTCATATCTACTGGAGCTGGGGTCACTGGTGAAGGGTAGCCCCGAGATATTGAGGTCAGCCTCTCCTGCTCTGTTTCAAGGCTCACTTGAACCCCCAAGCCAACCAGAGAAGGATGAGTTCCTGGAGAAGACTCCAGTGCTTTGTCCCCTTCTCATCTTGCCATTGCTTCATTGAGCTCATGGCCAAGGTGATGGTGTGCAGGTCTGCACACATCACTGGGATCTGGCTCTCCAGGAGGGTCGCCGAGTTCTCAATGGAGGAAGCCATGCACTCACATGCCTGAGACATGGCAGTACTCATGGGATGGATGGATTCCTCCATTATCTGCTAATGGCTGCGCATTGTCTCTGGCATCTCTGTCAAATGTTCCCACACCTCTCCCTGCAACTCCAGCATGTTCTGTGCTGCCAACACCAGAGGTTTGTCATCAGTTTGGGGCTCAGCATAGGCTAGGCCTCCCACAGTCCTCCGACTGCCAGTGGCCTCGTTTGTCATGGCCTCTGTCAGCTGCTCAGATGCGTTGTGATGGTCCCACCCACTTGTGACCCTGCATCTAAGCCTGAGCATATACCCATTGCCATGAGAGTATCTGCGCTGGTGGAGGGTGCAGGGGAATTGTGTGAGATGCACCCTGTGAGGGTTCTTTCTTCTTGTCCTCAGAGGACAATGGGATTCCAGCAGTGCCAGCAGACAATCTTCCCTCTGAGGTGCCACAACCTGCATGAGAAAGCACAAACATTTTGGGGTTCTGCTGCATGGATGTGCCCATGCCAACCATGCCTGATGTGGTTCTCTCAAAGGGCAGTGGTGGGCACATGAACACAATGCCTCCTCACTCTCTTGGCTGGACACTCCAGTCTCTCCGTCTGCTAGGGATCGGCCACCCTGGGAGCCCACTGGTTTCAGGGCCTCCTCCTCTGCCGGGATCAGCTCTTGGATGTCCGGGATCCCGCCTCCAGTCTTCACCCTTTCCCCAGTGTTCTTCTCTCCTGTGAGCAGAAAGAGGGACACTGTTAGTCTTCCCACAGAGACCATCAGGACACTTGTTCTGGTGGCAGCCCTTTGGCCCCAAATGGGGGCTCCTGAATGCCTCCTCCTCATGTCTTCTTAAGGGACTTGCAGGGGAGGCAAGCTAGGGCAGAAGACCGGCTGTATTGGAGATGCAGCCATGCATCTGACATGATCTGCCATTGCCTCAGCACCTTGCCACCCACTTTGCAGCCACTCGCTGGCAATGTCACACTCCCTCCTGCATGGCCACAAGCAAGCCTCGAAGATGAGATGGTTATGAAGGGCTCAACTTTGCGGGGTGAAGGAGGTCATTGACCCTCTTGTGGCACTGGACCCAGTTTCAGAGGGTGACCCCACAGCTGCTGACCTCCTTTGCGATCTCCGTCTAGACTTGCGAAGTCAGGTGGGAGGGTCTCTTTCTGCTGTCCCTTGGGAAGAGGAGCTCCCACCTTTCCCTTACAGCCTGGAGGAGAATCCACAGGGAGGCATTGATGAACCATGCGGCCACCCAGTGTCTTCCACCTGACATGGCCCCTCGGCTCCCGGTCTGCTCCTCACCTTAGGAGGCCATGGTCAGCAGCACAGCAACAGGGGGTCTCCAGCGGAGGTGGGGCAGGGTGGGGAGTGGTGGTCAACAGCACAGGGTCTCCAGCCAGTGTGGGGGGGGGGGGGTCAGCAGCACAGGGTCTTCAACCAGGGGGGTCAGCAACACAGCAGCACAGACTCTCCAGCCAGGGGGATCAGCAGTGCAGCAGTACAAAATCTCCAGTCAGCAGCACTGGGTCTCCAGCCAGAAGCACTGGGTCTCCAGTCAGCAGCACTGGGTCTCCAGTCAGCAGCACTGGGTCTCCAGCCAGAAGCACAAAGGTAAAGTAGCAAACTCAATGAATGAAGCAGCAGTATAAGCAGGGCTGGCAGCGGTTAATAAATGGTGCCAGTACCTGCATTCATCTCAGCTGTCAACACCATTGGTATCTCGTCACCCGCCTTCAGCCTCCAATGGGACGGGCCCCGTGCCTCCTGCATTCAACTGGGCTGGCAGCCGCGTGATCACTGTTGGGTAGCCGCACACTTGATGTGCGGCAATGCCATCGTCATCTCGTGCCACCACTGGAACCCATGGCGAGCTGATAAAATTCGGCCTATTATAACAATGCACCTGGTATTTTGTTCCGATTGTGCTGCATTGTATTTCTTATAACAACAATACAACTAACTTTGAAATGCAGTCAATTTTGTAGCTTCATTGTAAAACTATTTTTAAAGTAAGAGTACGCAATTTGGGTAACTACATATTTAGACAAAATACAAATGTACAGCACAACCTCTATTGTCTGCACTGATCATCTGACCGTTGTCAGAGCCTGCTCTTGTGGTTTCTGACAAATTTGCTTCCCTGCTGTAAAGAGTGCAGACTTTCAGTCTCAGAGCTCATGATTGCCCCTCTCCTAACCCCAGCTCGCCTCTCCACTCAGTCTTCACCTGACTCTAAAGACATCCCACTCAAAACCAAATCCACCTGAGGAGCCAAACCTTTCATCACCCCTGAGCAACTGCAAAGAAGAGCAACAAGTATATAAAAAAAATAAGCTTCATAACAAACTTTTTCAAGTTTTGGGATGTCAGTGATTTGTTCTTTTGGGGGAAAATGGCATTTAGAAATTGTAAAATGAATGTACCAGTGCAGATTTGGATTATCTTCCATTAATGAAATGTCACAGGGGTTATTTTTTATTGAGTGATTAGTGTAAAACCAGCAATATCCATTTTGCTGCTTGTTGTACATCTCTCCCGATTTTCACTTACATTGAAGTCAATGAAAATTAAACTTGTGAGATGTATACCAGGCAGTCTATCTGATCTCACCACTTTTACTCTATTGTCCAAAGTTAAAATTATCCACATGTAGTTTACTACTGTTATGTAGTTTACTACTGTTATAATGTAAATAACCTCCCTACTGACAGGAATGGTAGTCAAATCCAGGCTGTGCTTACAGTGTGGGGTGGGAGGCGGAGGGTAATGAGGAGGCTTATTCCACAGCAAGGGTGGAGTTTGGGGGACAACTGGATAGTCAAGTCGGGACTGAGTGAGGAGTCAGTTTGTTTTGAGGACAGGATAAGGACCAGAAGCAAAGAATCACAACTCCTATTGCTATCACATGAACTAACTTTTTCACCTGTGTCTTATTTTCCGACATACTGATAGTTGGCAACACAAATGTTCATAGCTGATTTCCTGCAATATTTCTATACTTGTATATAGAACTGAGTTTTAAGTAGACATATTACAGAAAGCATGGCTTAAACAGACCTATTGATTTATAAGGGTGAATGTATAACTTGTGAACTCCTTGTGCAGACCCTCACCTGCTGCATATTGTGAACTTAGCAGCACTCAGACAATATTTACCATCCATCAATGTTAATGGGCAGAAAATCTTGGATTGCATGATGGAAACTTTTCCCATATATTCTTCTGATTGGTCAGGTTTTGCACCAGGAGTATGGCAACGGAAAAAGTATTGTATAAATGCACAGCAGTTTAGCAACTTGCTTCTTAACAAACAATATTTTGATATCTTCCTAACAAAACAATATTTGAATATCTAACAAGGCTATGCAAAGCTGTTGAACACAATATAAGTTCCTAACATGTATACTCAGACAATCATCTGCAGATCAGTAGGCAGTACATAAAAGGTCAGCTGTGAAGAAGGATGTGAGATAACAGGGACACTGTACCTGTACAGCTTGAGAATTACAGTCCCATAAACAATTGCAAAGCCTAGAAGACGAACCCATCGAAGAAGAATACATCTGAATATACTTGGCTCAAAGTACAGTATGACATCCTGCAGGAAGAAAACAAAGGCAATTATTTGTGCTCATCAAAATGATCATATCAGTCTGGAGAATTTAACACGCAGTGTCCACATAAAGCACTTTTGGGTCAGGTTGGTACAGGCAAAAATGGAAAGTAAATCTTCCTTCTTAAAGATCCTTCTTAATCTCATTATCCAAACTGGTGTCTTCTATGGATGAGAATGCTAATTTTGTGGTGGTTTGGTGATGTGTACCCACTTCCATTATGACCTGGGTCCAGGCCGCTTTAGATGTATCACAGGCAGCAGAGAGAAGATTTACATGCTTTGAGCCAGAATTCGAACCCAGAGATGAAAGGGCAGCGTAATAACTTGTGGTATAGAGTTGTTTCTATGATGAACATCCTATGTCTGTTCATTTAAAGGAGGCCCCTTGGAATTTTGTAAAATAGCATATATTTAGAGCACGACTCTCCTTTTCTCCATAATCTGTAAAATTATATTGGCAATCTCTTATCAAGATATGCAGAAATATAAAAAATAGTATTCTACATTGTTAAGAAATCTGAATTTATAACATTTGAAGAAAATATGTAAATATGTAAAATATGTGAAATATTCTTTCATGGGATGTTAGCGTCATTGGCTAGGTCAGCATTTATTGCCCATCCTGAAATGCCCTTGAGAAGGTGGTGGTGAAGCAGTCTTCTTGAACCGCTGCAGCCCATGTGGTGTAGGAACACCCACAATGCTGTTAGAAATATATTTCATGCTCTTCTGTTAGCTGCACTGCAATAGGTTTTATAATGAATGATATTTTGTAAAGCAGCATTCCAATAGCTAGTTTGTGTAACTGGTAGTAGAGTAGATCTGCCAGTCATGTTTGAAGTGTTATGCATGTAGTGTTTACAGAGTTAGGAAGCTCAGTATATTTGAGGATAATAAAATGTTGCTAATTTAACTTTAGCTCTTTGACAGCGATTGCAATAAATGCAACAACAAACGGAAACTCCACGGCAGAAAAAAGCATTTGTAGTGGAGTTGAAAGCATAACATGAACACATTTACAAATGAACGTAGCAGATCAGGTTTAATCAGAACAGTTGATCTTTCTACGAATCAGATCATGGCTCAAGTGAGTGCAAAGCTGCAGTACTGGACAAGATAAAACACGTTGGATACAATGTCAATGGTCATGCCCTAATAAGGCAATAAGGAAATCTTTCAGTTGACATTATAGGCTTACTGGAACCATTTCACCACAAGCAGCACATACTACTAAAATACTCTGTCCAACTAATAATCAAGTCATATGAGGAAAAAAAAACACTTTTTAACTTATTGAAGGGAATATTTACATTTTGGCTGAAGCATGCAAGGAATTGAACTATCTAAACTATAGGAAATATAATTTGTGATAAATTGTATCACAAAAGCAATGAGGTATATAATATTCTAATAAATATCTCTTGGCATGATAAGAAACGTGTGATCCCAAAGTGTGAGCAATAGATGTTCTTTCCCATGTTTCTTCTCCCTCCTTCACTGTCTGCTGACAAGTTGAATTAAAATTCTTGTCCTCTTCAAATCCCTCTGAACTACCACCAACACCCCCCACCCCCAGGCCCCCCACCTCCCCTGCTGTCCCAGACAGTATTTGGAAGGGCAAAGCAGCCATTTCCTGACATTCAACCCACAATGGACTTTTGATCACCAGACGTTGAAGGTGGGGGAGCTCGCTATCCAGGTTGACTGCTAAGATGGTCGAATACACAAACAGATATGGTCAACCCAGTTAGTCACATGATTAACCTGCTGGGAAACCTGAGTTTTTTGAATTTGTTCAAACAGTTTTGGGCAGAGTGGCTGTTTGCTCCTGGACTGTGAATATCTCTCCTGTCTGCTCCCATCTCTCTCTCACAAGCCTCTGAATCCACTGAAGACACATGAACCCCAAGAGAGAAAAGTCTCCTACAGCGAACAAAGTTTAAGAAGAATACTGGGCCCCAACAAAAAGCAAGATCTACCTACAATCAAGGACTCTACAGTGAGCTTGAAGAACCATAACAGCAACTCTTCAGATATTGCCTCAAACTTTTCTACTTTATTTTTCTTTTGTTCTTTTCTGTCTCTATTTGCATGTGTGTAATGCATATGCATGCTAGCGTGGGGCCCGTCGTGTATCTGTAGGCATTAACCGAATTAGAGTTTAAGTTTAATAAAGTTCAACTTTTCTTCTTTAAAACTGAGAAAGCCTGTTTGTGTTGGTTTCTTTGCCTTATAATTGGAAAGTGGTGAACAAGAATTCACCAAGGGGGGGGGCTAAAAAAATACGGTGTGTTTAAAATTAAACCCTATTACAGTAAGACCAGATGAAGGCTGAAAAGGAACCCTTAGACCTCTTTCTCATCTGATTGTAACATTGTGCAGGTCCTAATGGAAGGTTAGTAGTGTAATTATAATCCAAATTGGCTGATATGGGTTTGGTAGCCAAATTTAAGCATAATTAACTCTTTGGAAGAGACTAGGTGGCCTTATGGAAAACCAGAACAGACTACCAACTCTCCTGCTGCTTCAATTTAAAACTAATTAGATTCTATTATTATTTCAGGATTTTTTGTTCCTGATTCTCGTGAATATCTAACATTGAAACAGTTGTCCCCATAAAACAGACCAGCAGGCAAATGCCACGCATTGATGAATTCTACAAATTACTTCCAGGCTTCACCATCAGCTCCCAATTTAACTTGAGACAATTTCAGGCTTCACGAAAGGATGAACACATAGTCAAGGTCTAGGTTTCAGTGAGGGGGAGAAACAGCTCCTGGTTTCAACAACTGATCCTGCATATCATCTGGACAAATGTCCTTGGACTCGACAAGTAACTTCTAAGCTGCTCGGATGATTGCTTGTACTAAGACAACCACAATGATCCCCTCACACTGTACTTTGACAGTAGCTCAATGTAAAATGTCATGACATTACCATCGTTTCTAGGGGCCAAAGGTTTAGTTCTGGCATTTTTTTTTAACCCAGCGAATTTTAACATCCCCATCCTGATTTATTATATCAGAAAAAAATTCCTAACTTGCATTAGATGCAATTTTCATTTCAATCGAAATATTCCAAAATATATATTTTTTAAAATTCTTGTTGCATTTAATGCAGATTGCTATGCATGCCAGATGCAATATAAATAGTCCATCATGTATATTGGACCAGATTTTCCTCTCAGCAGTTAACAAACAGTGCTAGCTGTTCATTTCACTTGTACTTGCCCATAGACTTTTTATGGCATTTTGCACTGGAACTTACTGTAAACTGGAAAGCCAGAAAGTGCACTATATAGAACATCTGGGACCTTTGTGAACTGGGTAAGCAGCTGTATATCTCTTTAAGTAATCAGATTGGACCAGGAGGTGTCAGTTAGAATATCTAGTTCAATGTCAACCAAGTTACAGGAAGCAAAATAAAGAGAGGGAAACAAAGATTGGATTGAGATGGAGAGATAAAAGAGACAGAACAAAAAGTTAAAAAAAAAACAATTGTTTTAGTTAAAATTTCTTAAATCACAACAATAATTAAAATCTAAATAAATGAGACTCCATACCTGTAAAGTTAATTTTCATTGCCAAAGAGATTGTTTGGCATAAATTATGACATACTATGCCATTAAAAGGGTACTTGAACTGGAAAAGGCACGCCTTAGCTTTTTCTCTAGAGTTTAGTTTGTAGCTATGAGGTAAGTTAGCAATTACACACTGCTCAGTGTTTTTGAATGGAGAGTCAGAGAGTGAAAATGCCATTTTCGGGAAGTTTTTGGAGGAGCAGGGTATCTAGAACAGGAACTTCTGGATTTCGGTGTTTAACTGCACATGTCAGTCGCCAGAAGTGGCTGTCCAATTTCCACATAAATAACTGAGCACTGTCAGCCTCACCATTATTTCTACAGTAGAAATGGACCTAACTGCAATTTTACGCAAGCATTTATCAGCATCTATCCTGATCAATATATTACACTAGATGCCCATCTTGCATTCCTCGCTTAATAGCAATAAAAAGATCAATGTACTAGTTACAAATTGCTTCTAAATCAACTGTGCACTGTTAAAAGAGATCCATGACGACAACACTCTATTTTTAAGCCATTTCCTCAGTTTGATGCATCACATTTAAGGGTAATCAATAAAGGAAGTACTAGCAAGATTGCTTCATTGATGCAGAAATGATTTGTACTAGAAAAATAACCATCAGTGTTCTTACTTCCATTGATCACACACTGATCAAATTATTTGTGATCAATGGTTTCCATTTCACAAGTGTGATAATGGACTGTAAATGTGAAAGTCTTTGTTGGAGTCAGCAAGAGTTGAGGATCAAGGAATGCAGCCCCACAATGCCAGTGTAGCTATGTAATAATTAACTAGCATTAGCCTTCATTTGTAAATAAGGAACATTTCCACGTCTAGTGGTAGGTCAAGACTAAACTAAAATGCTTCAATTTGTATTTTTTCTCTACAGTTCTAAATTCCTCAGTATATTTGTATGGAATTCACTTGCTGTTCAGGTCCACAGGTCACTGAAAGTGGCAACACATGTGGATAAGGTAGTCAAGAAGGCATACGGCATGCTTGCCTTCATCGGTTGGGGCATAGAGTATAAAAATTGGCAAGTCATGCTGCAGCTGTACAGAACCTTAGTTAGGCCACACTTAGAATATTGCATGCAGTTCTGGTCGCCACTCTACCAGAAGGACGTGGAGGCTTTGGAAAGGGTACAGAAGAGGTTTACCAGGATGTTGCCTGGTCTGGAGGGCATTAGCTATGAGGAGAGATTGGATAAACTCAGATTGTTTTCCCTGGAACGACGGAGGTGGAGGGGCGACATGATAGAGGTTTACAAAGTTATGAGTGGCATGGACAGAGTGGATAGTCAGAAGCTTTTTCCCATGGTGGAAGAGTCAGTTACTAGGGGACATAGGTTTAAGGTGCGAGCGGCAAAGTTTAGAGGGGATGTGCGAGGCAAGTTCTTTACACAGAGGGTGGTGAGTGCCTGGAACTTGCTGCCGGGGGAGGTGGTGGAAGCAGGTACGACAGCGACGTTTAAGAGGCATCTTGACAAATACATGAATAGGATGGGAATAGAGGGAAACGGTCCCCGGAAGTGCAGAAGGTTTTAGTTGAGATAGGCATCAAGTTCGGCGCAGGCTTGGAGGGACGAACGGCCTGTTCCTGTGCTGTACTGTTCTTTGTTCTTAAGGTTGAATGGGAACTTTGGGATTAAAGATTACTTCCATTTCAATTCAAATTGACAAAGCTGTACATCAGGCATACAGCAGAAAATCTCAACTATCACCTTTTCCTAAATCTGGTCTACTTTTCACAGAATCAACAGGATAGAATAATAATGATACACTAAATGATAATATTTTTAAAACTTTTTTACTCAGTGAGTGGTTCGGGTCTGGAATGCACTGCCTGAGAGTGTGGTGGAGGCAGATTCAATTGTGGCTTTCAAAAGGAAAGTAGATAATTATCTGAAGAGAAAATTTTCAGAGAAAAAGTGGGGGAGTAGCACTAGCTGAATTGCTCTTACAGAGAGCTGGGACAGACATGACAAGCTAAATGGCCTCTTTCTGTGCTGTAGCCATTCTATGATTCTACGGACAGCAAACATTTATATAGTGCTTTCAATACTCCTATGAAGTATTGGAGTACTTCACTTCTTCCTCTTCCACTCTCTCATGCTGTATTTCACCACTCACACCCATCCATGCCTTTCCCTATCACGCCCTGATCCCCACTAATGAGGTAGGAAAACGTCCCAAGATGCTTCATAGGAGTATTATCAATCAATATTTGATACCAAATCATGGAGATATCAGAACAGATGACAAAAAGCTTGGTCAAAGAGGTAGGTGTTAAGGAGTATCTTAAAGGAGGAAAGAGAGGTGGGGAGGGCAAGAGGTTTAGGGAATGAATTCCAGAGCTAAAGGCAAGCACAAAAGGGATTGGGTAAACTGGACTTAGTGTGAGTTAGGACGCAGGCAGCAATGTTTTGGATGCACACAAATTTATGTAAAGTGAGAGATGGGAGGTCAGCCAGGAAAGCATTGGAATAGTCAAGTCTAGAGGTGACAAGGACATGGATGAGGGTCTCGGCAGCAGATCAGCTGGGGCAGGGTCAGATTGGACGACGTTACGGAGATGGAAGTAGGCAGTATTGTGATTGAGTGGTGATGTGGTCAGAAGCTTATCTCAGAGTCAAGTATGACACTAAGGTTGCGAACAATCTGATTCAGCCTCAGATATTGTGCAGAAAGTTAACCAGTAACATAGGTGCGCTGCTTGGTCTGCCATTGGGACTGAAAGATGAGGACAATGGAGAGTGCAGAGTCAGGATGCATAGTCAGATTGCAGAGACCTGCCAGAACCATGGGCAAGGAGAGAACTTGGCTCTGGTGCTTGCACACAGCACCTCATTAGTGGGGATCAGGGCGTGATAGGGAAAGGCATGGATGGGTGTGAGTGGTGAAATACAGCATGAGAGAGTGGAAGAGGAAGAAGTGGCAGGTGGGCACCAACAGGTCTCAGGCAGTTGAAACCCAAGAGAACAGTGACATAATGTCACTTTGTAGCTGGAACTAGGAAAATTCAATGATAGTTAACTATTCTACACAAGCACACTTAAAAACAACAGATAAGTGTGACATACAGGCATGAGGAACTTGCACAACAGAAAAAATGTAAAGAAAATGTGAAGTGTTATAGGATGTTTATATGGAGGGTGCACCATTTGTAAGATTTTTAAGTTATTGTAGATTGATGCGTAGCTTGTATTTAGCATATCCATTACACTTTATAGTGTCACATTTATAATGCAAAGCTTTTCACCTGATTGGCTCAACTTTCAGCTTTATAAAACAGCAACAAACTACAACTGGATCATAAGGAACATAATAATGAAGTGCCAAAAACTATCTTAAAAAGAGGCAGAAAGCAAATAGTCTCTGCTTGACTCCAGGATGTACCTAACAGTAATTATACTTAATTAGTGTCCTTAAAGGGCCAGATTCAGTGAAACACATTTTCGCCCTCACAGCAAAATATTAAATTGCGCACTGCATGGTATTACACTCCTGCCATTATTAAACACCATATTCTCTAATTTACTGTAAGCAATGCTACTGGAGAACCACTTATATGTAAAGTAAAACTTGCAGTAGATGGTTAAAGACTATTCAGGGCTGAATTTTATAAACCCACCGCCGATATAGGGTACCACGCGCCAAAGAGCCGCTGCGATTGAGGGGGCGGGCTGTCCGTCCATGGCAATGGCATCAGCTGTCTGTGCGCAGGCACTGACGCCATTTTTAAAGAGCTATCAGCCCTACCGGGATGTTTAAATATTTAAAGTGAGATTGAATTGAAATAAATAAATACATTTCTTTTGTCCCTCTCCCACCCCCGCCAATATCAATTAAATTAATTATTTGCCCTTCCCCCCCAAAATACTTACCTTCACAATTTTACCATGCCCCACCCGCCCAAACTGCACAAAATTTCAACTGTAACCCTTCCCACCATCCTTACACCCATGACATTCATTTGACCCCATTCCCCTATCCCACCACCCCCCTCCCGCCCCCCCCATCACACTGAGAAACTTACCTCCTCCCCCACTCCCAATCAGTGTCGTGCATTGTTTCCCCGGACAGGGATCTGAAGGCGCAGCAGTGCTGGCCGCCGGGGTGAAGATCGGAGCGGGACTTCAGGAGATGACAGGAGACTCAGTTATTCTGGTAAGTTAATTTATTTAAGTATTTAAATGGCAGTCTCATCGTCGAGCGGAGGGGGCGCTGCCACGAGGCCTCATCATTGTCGGCAGTATCAAGCCAGGCCTTGCCGGCATTGAGGTCCATGGTGGGCCTCATTCGGGGAACTCTTCATGCCCCCCACACCCACCCCCCACAAACCCCCGCAACAGATCCCGACAGTGAATGCTGTATAAAATCCAGCCCTCAATTTCAAGCTTCAGTTCATACTTTAAAATCTTTTAAGCTCCTTTAGCAGTTTATGATTAAATTAATTAGCTTGGATTAATTGGAGAATACTGAAAAATAATTTTCCTCCTTCCAGTGACCCCCCCATGTCCTCTCCTGAAAGTACTCTATTCTGTTGCCATGTGGTTCATTGACCATCTGGAGCCCTTTGGTATCCACAAAATGCTGATTCTTCACATGTGAATCTGGACATTGAGGTCATTCAAGTGGAAAATCTGACATGGCCACATCACAGGTCAAACCTTAATACTGAAAAATCACAACAGGCCATCATTAGGCAGGTCATTTCCTATATAGCATGATCATGCCCGCAAAAACATGATTTGAAAGCAATTGTCTTTGAAATATATATTTTTTTCCAATTGATAAATTGTGTTCCATTGACATCCACTAAGAGAACACACAAAGGCCTGGATTTTGTGGCGGGAATGACAGTGAAGCTGTCCACATTCACCATCATTACTCTACTGAAACACACAGTAATTTCTGGAGTTCGCACATGTGCAGAATAATGCAGAAATCCAGAATTTGCTGTTAGTGATTTTAGTCTCCTCCAGAGGGTGCGCTGTTAAGATCCCCGCAGACTGCAAACAAATAGAAATCACTGAACTGACCAGAAATTGCCTATTTACGCAATTAGTCCTGCTGTAAAAAGTTTGCAAAAAATACACTCTTTTTGAATGAGCTGCAACTGGGGGCTGGATTTTACCACAGGCAGACAGGACTTCACCAGCGACATAAAAGTCGGCGGTGAACTCGCTTCCGCCTAGCCCAGGGATCCGACCAGCATTTTGCGGGTCCCTGGGCTTTAATTGTCCCGAGGAGGGGCTTCCACCCGCTTGAGGGAGGAGGTCCTGCCTAAGTGAGCTGCCGGGAGCGGTGGCCACTGTTGGGACTGCAACCCAGCCGAAGGCATGGAGCCAGGACTTCAGGTAAGTTGGGCTTGCCTCGCCAGGGGGTGGGGGGGTGGTCGGTCGTGGCAGTGAAGGGTAGTCGTTTGGGGGGAGGGCGTCTTGGGTCTCGGGGATGGGTTTGGAGACGGGGGCAGCCCTCAATCGGGCACCCTGTGCCCCACTGCATTGGCACCCCCCCCGGCGCATAGAAAGGCCGGCAGCTATCACTGGGCGGCCTTTCACGTCCCCAGCACGCCTGCTTGCCACGGGCAAATGCCCTTAAGTGGCTGTTAAGTAGCCACTTAAGGGCCTTGATTGGCCTGGGGTGGGTGGGTTGGCTGGTCCCCCACCCCCCCCCCCCCCCGCGGACCACCGTAAAGTTGGTTGGAGGCAGGAGCGGGGTGGGAAGGCCTCCCGGAGCCTGCCGCTCAATTTTACACCGCCCCCATCCAACCCGCTGGGGCGGTGTAAAATTCAGCCCTGGGATTTTAGTGACACACTAACTTCATAATTTATATTTAAAAACCATCAAGAGTGTTCTTGGCAAATGTCACTACCGCACTTCAGAAATGGAATAGAGAAATTCAATGGATATGTCAGCACTCACCATTATTCTGCTACCATTCATTATTATACAATTAGCTTCCTGAGGCAGGCACTGCATACTATTCTGCACAATGTGAACCAGACTATTGTTGCCTGCTTACTTGCCTGTACATGCAGTATTACAAATATTAGAAATTTCATGCTTACTGCGAATCAGCATCAGGATATCAATATCAGAATAATTACAATTTTGCACATCAGTTGAAGATAAGCTAACGGTGTGATTTCTTTGTTACAGTAATAATACTGAAAAGCTGAATTCAACAGAAATAAAGCAGCAGGAAATAGTTTGCTTCCCTAATGCTTCTCACAATGGGAATGCTTACGATGCCAAATGATGCATCTAAATGAGAGTGCTTTGATCAATTACTTAGCTGCTAATTTAAACTCCTGCAAACAGAAGTGGTAACTCTGATTCCATTTATGATAATGGGTCTGGGTCAGAGGCTTGTCTGTGGATTGATCTTGTATGCACAAAGTGTGGATAATGAGGCATCAGAAGCAGAAAGGACACCCCTAAACATAGAAGAAAAACATGAATCATGCTGTTGCCAGATATCCAGTGCCATTATTTTTCAGTCCCAATGACAGTGGCATTAAGACTGGCTTAAGTGTAGCAAATTTGCAATCGTCATTGACTCAATACCAATCACAGAGATATGTTAATTACCCTCGAACTATTTTCGGCCAGGCGTAATGGTAGAGCAGCACAAAAGAACCAGGAAATCATGGAGTGCTTAACTAGTACCATTAAGTCACTCACACCATCATTTCCTGGAACATCTATGGTAGAATAATGGCGTACATTGTCGATGTGCTATGTTTTCAGCAAATTGCAGGGCCATTATTTTGTTCAGCAAATGGAGCAGTAACTGATAAACCATTAAAATGCAATTTCCATATTGAAGTACTTATATAACACCTTTAACTTAACAAAATGTCCCAAGGCAGTTCACAGGAGCATTATAAAGCAAAATTTAACACCAAGCCATATAAGGAGGTATTAATGCAGATAAGAGGTAAGGAGGTGTTAAGGAGCATCTTAAAGGAGGAAAGAGGTGGAGAGGTTTAGGGAGGCAATTCCAATCCTTAGCTCCCAGGCAGCTGAAAGCACAGCCGCCAATGGTGAAGTGATTAAAATCCGGGACCCTCAAGGGGCCAGAATTAGAGAAGTGCAGATATCTCAGAGGGTTGTAGGACTGGAGGAGATTACAGGAATAGAATAGGGTGAGATAAAGGAGGGATTTGTAAACAAGGGAGACAATGTCGATCAGGAGTGACAAGTGAATGGGACTTCATGCGGATAAGGATATGAACAGCAGAGTTTTGGATGACCTTAAGGTTACAGATGGTTAAATGTGGGAGGCCGGCCAGCAGTGCGATTGAATAGCCAAGTCTGGAGGCAACAAAGCATGGAAGAGCTAAGGCAGAGGGACAGTCTAGTGATGTTACGGAGTTGTAAATAGGTTGCCTTTGTGATGGCATGAATATGTAGCTGATAGCTCATCTCGGGGTCAAAAATGATTCCTAGATTGTAAATAGTCTGACAGTTGCTAGAGAGAGAGAATGGAGTCAGTGGTGAGGGAACAGAGTCTGGAGTGAGGACTGAAGACAATGCCCTTGGTCTTCCCAATATTTAATTGGAGGAAATTTCTCCTCATCCTGTACAGGATGTCAAACAAGCAGTGTGACAATTTAGAGACAGTGGAGGGCTTGAGATAGGTAATGGTGAGGTAGACCTCATCAAGGTGTTATCAGCACACATGTGGAAACTAACACCGACTTTTCGAATTCTGTCACTGAGGGGAAGCGTGTAGATGAGAAATAGGAGAGGCCCAAGGATAGATTTTTGGGAGACACCAAAGGTAACAGTGTGGGAGTGGGGACAGAAGCCATTGCAGGTGATTCTCTGGTTATGACTGGATAGATAAGAACATAAGAACACAAGAAATAGCAGACAGAGTATGCCGTTCAGCCCCTGGAGCCTGCTCCGCCATTCAGTAAGATCATGGCTGATCTCAATGTGGCCTAACTCCACTTTCCTGCTGTCCCCATAACCCGTGACTCCCTTGTCGATCAAAAATCTGTCTAATTCAACCTTGAATATATTCAGTGACCTCCAATGCTCTCTGGAGTAGAGAATTCCAGAGATTCATGACCTTCTGAGAGAAGAAATTCCTCCTTATCTCCATTTTAAGTGGAAGACACCTTTTTCTGAAAATGTGTGCCCTAATTCTAGATCTCCTCACGAGGGGAAACATCCTCTCAGCATCTACCTTGTCAAACCCCCTCAGAATTCTATATGTTTCAAAATTACCTCTCATTTTCCTCAACTCTAATGAGTGTAGGCCTAACCTGCTCAAACTTTCCTCATAAGACAACCCCTTCATCTTAGGAATCAAAACAGTGAAACTTCTCCGAACTGCCACCAATGCAAGTATATCCATCCTTAAATAAGAAAATCAAAACTGTATGGCATCCCCTAGGTGTGTTCTCACCAATGCCAGTACAGTTGTAGTAAGACTTCCTTACTTTTAAACTCCATTCCCCACTGCAATAAAGGCTAACATTGCATTTGCCTTCCTAATTACTTGCCGTACCTGCATGCTAGGTTTTGCATTTCATGTACAAGGACATGCAGATCCTTCTGTACCGCAGCATTCTGCAGTCTCTCTCCATTTAAATAATATTTTGCTTTTCTATTCTTCCTACTAAAGTGGATAACCTCACATTTTCCCACATTTTTCTGCATCTGCCAAATTTTTGCAGAATCTTTGGCTAGAATTTTATGGCCACCGCACCCCCTCCGGCAGGAATGGGCTGGAGGCCGAGGTCGGGGGTGGGGAGGGTGCTGTTTCCGTCGCCTTCCCGCCCCACTGCAATTTTACGAGCAGTGGGGGAGGTGCCAAATGACATGCCCACCCGAGGCCAATTAAGGCCCATAAGTGGCCAATTATTTGCCACTGAAGGGCCTCCTCCCATCCCCTCTGGTATATTACCAGCGACGGGCAGGCGGTTCAGTAGCTCTGAAGGTCACCCAATAAAACCTGGCGGCCTCCTTACCCGACAGAATGTCCCCCCGTGGCATAAGCCATCCCCCCGCAGCACCTCCCCACCCATCAAGCGACACCCATCTCCTGCTACCCCGCCTCGCTGGGGCCCAGCCAATTGTCCCTGGTGAGGCCCCACACACTTACCTGTATTCCAGGGCCTCGTCCATGTTGCCAGTTCTGGATGGGTGCAGTCCCGATGGCACTGCTGGCACTGAACAGCTGCCGGCCCGCTGATTGGCTGGGAGCTCCTGAAGGTGGGACTTGCTGCCTCAGAGGGGTGGAAGTCCCGCCCAAGCCCAATTAAGGGCCTGGGCCATGTAAAATTGCCACCTGGCTTCCAGGCCTGGCGGAGGCAGGCTCGCCACTGACTTTTTCTGCCGTTGGGCGGGGCCTCCAGCCTGATGTAAAATGCCAGCCTCTGTGTCTTCCTCACAACTTGCTTTCTCACCTATCTATGCATCATCAACACATTTGTCTACAATACACTCTGTCCCTTCATCCAAATCAGTAACATAGATTGTCAATAGTTGAGGCCCCAACACTGATCCCTGTAGCAACCCACTAGTTGCAGTTTGCCAACCCGTTTATTCCTGCTCTATTTTCTGTTAGTTAGCCAATCCTCTATCCATACTAATATCGCCCATCCATGCTAATATATTTTCCTGTGGTACCTTATCGAATCCTTTTTGGAAATTCAAATACATTACATCTACTCTTTATCCATGTTGACTCTGCTTGATTGTATTATGATTTTCTAAATGTCCTGCTATTACCTCCTTCGTAATGGATTCCAGCACTTTCCCAATGACAGATTTAGAGTAACTGCTTTCCTGCTTTCTGTCTCCCTCCTTTCTTGAGTAGGGGCATTACATTGCAGTTTTCCAATCCTCTGGGACCATTCCAGAATCTAGGGACATTTGGAAGATTACAACCAATGCACCCACTATCTTTGCCTAAGATGCAGACCATCGGATCCAGGGGACTTGTTAGCCTTTAGTCCGACTAGTTTGCTTAGTACTTTTTCTCTAGTGATAGTGGTAGTTTTAAGTACCTCCCTCGCTTTTGCCCATGATTTTCTACAATTATTGGGATGCTTTTAGTGTCTTCTACCATGAAGACAAATACAAAATACTTGTTCAAAGTTTCTGCCATTTCCTTGTTTCCCATGGTTAATTTCACAAGTCTTATACTCTAAGGGACCAACTTTTACTTTAGCTACTCTCTTCCTTTTTATATACTTGCAGAAGATCTAACTCTTTGCTTTCATATTTCTTACTAGTTTTCTCTCAATCTATTTTTTCCCTCATTATATATTTTTCATCAACCTTTGCTGGTTTCTAAAATTTTCCCAATCTTTTGGCCTACCATTAATCTTCACAGCATTGTACTCCTTTTCTTTCAATTTTATACTATTCTTAACTTCCTTAGTTAGCCATGGATGGTTCATCTTTTTGATAAAGTCTTTCTTTCTCAATGGAATTTTTCTTTGTTGAGAGTTATGAAATATCTCCTTAAATGTCTGCCTACTATGTTTACCTACTATCTTACCTTTAAACATATTTTCCCAGTCCACTTTAGCCAACTCTGTCTTCATACCTTTGTAATTGCCCTTATTTAAGTTTAAGACACTAGTTTTAGACCAAAGTTTCTCACCATCAAACAGAATTTGAAATTCTTCATGTTATGATCACTCTTCTCTCGAGGATCTTTACTATGAGATAATTAATTAAACCTGTCTCATTACACATCACCAAATCTAAAATAGCCTGTTCCCTATTGGTTTCACAACATATTGTTCTAAGAAACTGTCCCAAACATACTCCATGAACTCATCCTCAAGGCTACCTTTGCCAATTCGAGTTGTCCAATCTATATGAAGATTAAAATCGCTCACAATTATTGCAGTACCTCTCTTACAAGCCCCCAATATTTCTTGATTTATTCTCTATCCTACAGTGTAGCTACTGTTAGGAGGTCTATAAACTACTCACACCAATAACTTCTTTCTTTTGCTATTTCTCATCTCCACCCAAATTGATTCTACAGCTTGATCTTCCGAGCCAAGATCATTTGTCATGACTGTATTGATCTCATCCTTTATTAACAGAACTACCCCACCTCCTTTTCCTTTCTTCTTATCCTTTCAAAATGTCTGATAGCCCTGAATATTCAGTTCCCAGCATTAGTCACCTTGCAACCACGTCTCTGTAATGGCTATGAGATCATAACCATTTATTTCTATTTGTGCCATCAATTCATCTGTGTTGTTATGAATGCTGCATACATTCAGATAAAGAGCCTTTAATTCTGTCTTTTTACCACTTATCCCTAATCTGACCCTATTTGCTGGTGCTCTCTTATGTTTGTATGCTCTGTCCCTTCCTGTCACATTTTGGTTATTACCCATATTGCTGCCCTACACTATTGCCTTGTCCTTTCTCTTTAACTTTCTAAATTTCCCCTCACCTGAACCGTTGCCCACACTATTTAGTTTAAAGCCCTCTCTACAGCCCTAGTTATTTGGTTCGCCAGGACACTTGTTCCAGTGCAGTTCAAGTGAAACCTGTCCCAACAGAACAACTCCCTCTTTCCCCAGTACTGGTGCCAGTTCCCCATGAATTGAAACCCACTTACCCCATGCCAATCTTTGAACCATACATTCAACTCTCTGATCTTATTTACCTTATGCTAATTTGTTATGGCTCAGGTAGTAATCCAGAGATTATTACTTTTTGGTTCTGATTTTTAATTTAGCCCCTAGCTGCTCACACTCCCTTAGCAGAACCTCTTTCATAATCCTACCTATGTCATTGGCCCCTATGTGGATTATGACAACTCGATCACTCCAGGTTCCTCTCCAAACCCGGGGCGATGTCCTAAACCCTGGCAGGCACCATAACCTTTGGGTCTCACACTCTCAGCTGCACGGAACAGTATCTATCCCCCTAACTATATTGTCCCCTAATACTACTACATTCCTTTTATTCCCCCAACTGAAATGGCTCCTGTACCATGGTGCTGTGGTCAATTTGCTCATCCTCCCTGGAGTCCCTGTTCTCGTCCACACAAACTGCAAGAACCTCATACCTGTTGGACAAATGCAAAGGCTGAGGCTCCTTCAATGCTACCTTCCGGATCCTCATACCAGCCTCACTCGTAGTCACACCCTCCTGTTCCTGACCATGGACCAAACCTGAAGTACTTAACCTAAGGGTGTGACTGCCTCCCAGAACAAAGTGTCCAGGTAACTTTCTCCCTTCCTGATGCATCGCAGTGCACAGCTCATCAACTCTGAGCCGAAGTTCCTGAAGTTGCAGACACTTGCTGCAGATGTGGTTGCAGTGGATCATACTGATGTCCATCAGCTCCCACATGCTACAGCTGCAACACATCACCTGCCTTGTCATCTCTATTGTTTTTTTTAACTAATTAGGTTTTAAAGTTTTGAAATATCATTCAACTGTCTATAGTTTTTTTTTAATATACCTTGATTGAAAAGAATTCAATGAGCTTCTCACACTTGTCATTTGAGGTTGGATATAGGGATCAGGGTTTGCAGTAGAGATAAAAATACTACAGAGACATCTTGGAATAGGTACTTAACATTCATTAACATTAACATGAATTATAAATGCTCCTTTCTTACTACTTACTTCTTAAGACATTGGGTTGGTTTTTACCAACCCTCTAAGGATGGGTGGGAGGCAGAGGAGCCCATAAAATGGTGAAGGAAGGCAGAGGGGTGGAGTGCCTGTTGCTTTCCTGCCTCCATCGCATTCTACCTGTGGTGGGAAAGGTAGAGGACAGCTCTCCCACCTAGATGCCAATTATTCCACTTAAATGTCTAGTTAAGGACCTCTTACCACCGCTGCTGGCATTTTACCAGTGGCAGGTGGGCCCTCTGCCATGTGGGGAGACCGCCTGGTGAACCCTGGCAGCCTCCTTGCAGGCTCAGTAGGTGGGGGGGGCGCCTTCTAACAAGGCACTCTGCAGCCCACAGAGTGGCCCCCAATGGCTGCCACCACTGCAACAACCCCTGCCCTGACCTACCGCTACCCCCCACCCCCCGTCCTGGGCCTGCCTGACTGGCCCTGGCAACCCCAGACCTTACCAGTTGCGAGGGCAGCATTGGAGCAGTGGCACTGCTGAGACTGAAGAGCAGCCGGCCCTTCAATTGGCTGGCAGTTCTTGGAGGCAGGCTCTCCTTTAATAGGACAGGAGTCCCAACGGACTTCAAACGCAGCTGCGTGTGCCCTAAACGGCCAAGGCGGGGTTGCCCCCAGCCTTTGGGCCTGTTGTCGGGGCTCTCACTGGCCAGGCTAAATTTAGCCCAGCATATCTGATATAGCTGTGTGCAGACCTTCTGCAATGCAACTTTCTGATTACTGTTAAGCACTTAATTTTGAAGTCTGTCCTCCTATGTGTATTGTTCACAATAAAATTTTGATAATATCGGATTTGGTTCATGTAATAATACCTACAACATTAAACAAAAACACAATCTCACACCGTCACACCTCTCTGCATCATTTTGTAAGATTATGTTAGTTTTATAGGAATCAAAACGTTCACAGCAGAAATTAATCAACCAGATATTTATAGGGAGGGGGAAGCGAGGAGGAGACCAGGACTAAATAACCAGTAGGATGTCATTTAAATTTTATCTGCAAGTAAGCCTGCTGCATCCAAGGAGAAGGTGCGGAGAGAGAGATCATGGTCAGAGGAAGAGATTGTGGTCGGAGGGGGAAGAGATTGTGGTTGGGGAAGTGTAGGGAAGAGATCCTGGTCAGCTGGGGAGTTCGCAGGGACAGCGAGGAGGGGGGAAACTGATCGGCGATCGTGGAGCTGGAGACAGGCAGGTTTGTAGGCCTGACACATAGCCAGTGCTGTAAATGCACTTACCTGATGCATCCGGCCTCTCTCGTCTCCTTTAACCGTCTGGATCTCCCGAGGTCTGCGAAACCAGTGGGCAAAAAATGAAAATCCTGCCAAAAAATGGAGGTACGCAGTCTCCTGAAAACCTTTTACCAACTGACCCACTTCTTAAGAGTGAATTGATCACCCTTGAACTGCCTCTATTAAAAGCAGAGGTAGGCGGGTTAAAGGCGAGTTGGAGTTGTGTTTGAAAACTTTCAAAAGTTAACTTCCCATCTGACCAAAATCCACATATTCATGGGAATTAAAATAAGCCCTGGCATGATCATACTGGAAGCATCGAGTTCACAGCAGGAGTCATCGTGTTCATAGCAGGAGTCATCGTGTTCACAACAGGAGTAATCGTGTTCACAGCAGGAGTCATCGTGTTCATAGCAGGAAACATCGTGTTCACAGCAGGAGTCATAGTGTTAACAGCAGGAAACATCGTGTTCACAGCAGGTGTCATCGTGTTCACAGCAGGAGTCATAGTGTTCACAACAGGAGTAATCGTGTTCACAGCAGGAGTCATCGTGTTCATAGCAGGAGTAATCGTGTTCACAACAGGAGTAATCGTGTTCACAGTAGGAACCATCGTGCTCACAGCAGGAGTCATCGTGTTCACAGCAGGAGTCATCGTGTTCATAGCAGGAGGCATACTGTTCACAACAGGAGTAATCGTTTTCACAGCAGGAGTCATCGTGTTCATAGCAGGAGTCATCGTGTTCATAGCAGGAGTAATCGTGTTCACAACAGGAGTAATCGTGTTCACAGCAGGAGTCATCGTGTTCACAGCAGGAGTCATCGTGTTCATAGCAGGAGTCATCGTGTTCATAGCAGGAGTAATCGTGTTCACAACAGGAGTAATCGTGTTCACAGCAGGAGTCATCGTGTTCACAGCAGGAGTCATAGTGTTCACAGCAGGAGTCATCGTGTTCACAGCAGGAACCATCGTGTTCACAGCAGGAGTCATCTTGTTCATAGCAGGAAACATCGTGTTCACAGCAGGAGTCATAGTGTTCACAGCAGGAGTCATCGTGTTCATAGCAGGAAACATCGTGTTCACAGCAGGAGTCATAGTGTTCATAGCAGGAGTCATCGTGTTCATAGCAGGAGTCATAGTGTTCACAGCAGGAGTCATAGTGTTCACAGCAGGAGTCATCGTGTTCATAGCAGGAGTCATAGTGTTCACAGCAGGAGCGTTTGTGTTCTGAGCAGGAACCATCGTGTTCACAGCAGAAATGATAGTGTTCACAGCAGGAGTGATCGTGTTCACAGCAGGAACTATCGTGTTCACAGCAGGAACCATCGTATTCACAGCAGGAGCGATTGTGTTCCGAGCAGGAACCATCGTGTTCACAGCAGGAGTGATCGTGTTCACAGCAGGAGTCATACTGTTCACAACAGGAGTAATCGTGTTCATAGCAGGAGTCATAGTGTTCCGAGCAGGAACCATCATGTTCACAGCAGGAACCATCGTGTTCACAGCAGGAACCATCGTGTTCACAACAGGAGTTATAGTTATCACAGCAGGAGTCATCATGTTCACAGCAGGAACCATCGTGTTCACAACAGGAGTCATAGTTATCACAGCAGGAACCATCGTGTTCACAACAGGAGTCATAGTTATCACAGCAGGAACCATCGTGCTCACAGCTGGAGTCATCGTGTTCACAGCAGGAACCATCGTGTTCACAGCAGGAGTCATCGTGTTCACAGCAGGAGTCATAGTGTTCACAGCAGGAACCATTGTGTTCTCAGCAGGAACCATCGTGTTCACAGCTATTGAATAACCAGCTTGATTCATCATGATCATTCATTACGTTTAGAGACTTTTTGTCAGCTTTTGAGGGGAAGCTTTCAGTGATCAAAGGACACCTTTGTTATTTAATCTCTCCTGCCCTCTGTGTATCAAACACCTTCCCCTTTGTTCTCTCCCCCACCCCCCTCCTTCACTTGCTTAAAACCGAATTATTTTTAACCTTTGCCAGTTCTGATGAAAGGTCACAGACCTGAAACGTTAACTCGGCTTCTCTCTCCAAAGATGCTGCCAGCCCTGCTGAGTATTTCCAGCACTTTTTGTTTTTATGCCTCCTTTCTAGTTGGGCTGAGAACATACTGATCAAGGAAGTTCTCCTGAACACAATCCAGAAATTCCTCCCCTTCCTTTCCCTTTACTCTCACAGTATCCCAATCGATATTTGGAAAATTAAAATCACCACTGTATAATTCTTGCACATTTCTGTGATTTCCCTGCAGATTTGCACCTTATCTCTCCCTCACTATTTGGAGGCTAGAATACCCCTAGTAACGTCATCATACCTCATTGCTTCTCAACGCTATCCAAATGGATTCTGTCCTTGCCCCCTCAAGGACACCTCTTTCCAACATTATAATGTCTTCCCTAATCAGTACTACCACTCCACCTCCCTTTTTCCCTTCTCTATCTATCTGAACACATTATATCCTTGTATATTAAGCGCCCTGTCCTCACCATTTTTAAGCCACATTTCCATTATGGCCACTACATCATATTCCCAAACTGCTATTTGTGCTTGTTGTTCACCAATCTTATTTACCACACTTTGTGCATTTACATATTTGCATTGTAATCCTGTCTTTGCATTCCTCATATCCCTCCTCAGTCTGCTCCGATCTAATATGGAACTACTCCCTTCTCTAGTACTGTCCAACACTCTCGCATTATGCACCTTATTCATCTTTTCTCTTTCTATCTGCTGGTGCCCATCCCTCTGCCCTTGTTCACTTTGACATTGATGAGGACAGTTAGACACAGAGGGCTCTTGGGATCGCTGCAGTGGATGGATTCCCATAGGTACAAGGGCTCATAGACTGCACTTATGTGGCAATCAAGACACCCTCAGATCACTCCATTAATGTTCAGTTGGTATATGACCACCGAAAAATTTTCAAGCAGGTCAGCGTGAGATATCCTAGAAGCTCCCATGATGCAGCAGTCACATCTCCCACAGGTCTTTGCACCTCCAGAAGAATCAGCAGGTGGCTCCTTGGAGACCATGACTATCTCAACCAGACACGATTCAGATAATCTAATGCTCAACCCACTGCCCCAGCACCAACACAAAACATTCCCTCATTACCACAGTCAGAAATTCCTCCATCTTATTCACACCCTTTGCTCATCCTCTACTCTGGTCATATCCTTCTCCTCAAGGCTAATAGCCATTTGGAAGGTGGGAGGCAGCAATGGAGATGACTGGGCCATGGAAACTTGAGAAAAAGTGTGTGATTCATCTAAATTTTACAATACATTAAGACACTGACATTTTTATAATCACTCTCGCGAATCTCTTAATGCAACTAAAAAGTCTTTCTTTTCTTTTTCCTATTACTCCTATGTAGTGCTAGTCCTGTGGCTTCAGCAGAGCTAGAAGCAGGTTGCTCATTGTCTTGCTGTAGCAGATGAGATGCCCTTGGTGGACGTCCTCTGAGTTTTGGAGCCTCTGAGGGCCCCACCAATGTCTGCCCAATCTGCACCAGTGTAGAGGCAGCCTCAGCCAGCAGGACAGGAGGCAGCCTCAGCCAGCAGGACAGGAGGCAGAATGTGGGGCTCTGACTGAAGGGGCAGGGGGAACGGGTGGCAAGTGATGAGAAGTGGGAGTTCCTTGAGCAGAGTCTCCACTGCAATGTGCCCTTTCTCCATCTTATCTCTCATGGTTTACCAGATGATAGAGTAAACACAAAGAGAATGTTTCCACTTGTAGGGAAGAGCAGAACTAAAGGCCATCAATTTGAGATAGTCACCAAGAAATCAAATAGGGAATTTTGAAGAAACTTCTTTACCAGAAAGTGGTGAGACTGTGAAACTCACTACCACAGGGAATAGTTGAGGCAAATAGTATAGATGCATTTAAGGGGAGGCTAGATAATCATATGAGATTGAAGACAATAGAGGATTATACGGATAGAGTTAGAAGAGGAGAGACGGTAGGAGTCTCGAATGGAGCTTAAGTGTCGGCATAGACGGTTGGGCCGAATGGCCTGTATTTCTGCTGTATATCCAACTTAATCCATGAATCAGTGCAATCAAGCAGCATAATCAATTATAATCAATATCTGTGGAACAGTGCATTCTCCAGCATCACAAAGAGGAGTGGGATTGCCAGGAAATGAGCCATTCGTCAACTGACTGATTTAATGTTCTTGGCCTTACCTTGTAATTAGCTTTAATCGATTGCTTTGATCTTCCCTTGGTACATGAGACCTGTGGCCAGCAGTCAGTTGAAGCCACAGAGGTGCTTCTTGTAATGTACTGAGCTTAGACTAACTTAAAGTAATTACAACAGTAACAGGAGAAACACAACAGGGTTAGGCTTCAGCTGAGTGCTGGTCACTACAGGTGCAGGTCACTCATAATGGAGTGCCTGTAAGTACCTATGGACCTGTGAATCAGGTTGCAATGTGATGAATACCCTCAAACGAGAGCAATGGGCAAAAACTCGCCATGCCAACTCTAACTGGCATCTTTTCATTTTCATCATAAGAATTATCATTACAAAAGCTTCCCAGACTGTCTAAATACAAGACATTATCTAGAAATTCTTTTACTTCATTGATGGTACAGTCCTTCCAGGACCTTCCACCTTTAAGTTAACGCCTTCATTGCTGTTTGTGCTTTGTGGTATCTCTCACAAATACACAAAGGTACATAAATAAATGAAATTTAACCATCCCATACTGCTCAAAGCATATTACAAAATGCCAAAATTCAGAAGAACAATTGGTCTATGTGATGTAACTAGATGGAGGGAAGAGTTTTCCTGTTTTCTTATTTGTAAAAAATGATAGATACATCCCTTACGCATAACTTTACTACAGACCCATTGGTCTTACAACAACAACTGGCAAAATAATGGCAATTAGTCATTTAGGAAAAAGCAGAGAATTATCGATTTGAAAACAAACAATATAAATGGCATCCAACACATTTTCAGAAAAGACATATATTGTTTATAATCTATCTCAATGGCCTGCATTCAGAAACATAATGCAGGCTTGGTAATTTCTCAGACCACAGAAAGTTTGAAATGGAGGGATATTGAGAAGGTAGTGGCCAGCCTTCTGGAACCGCTGCAGTCGTATCCTGCAGATGTTCTCACAATGCTATTAGGTAAGGAGCTCAGAAAGGTAAGTTGGAGGTGACAGTGTTCCCATACACATCCTGCCCTTTCCCTTATAGATGGTAGAGCAGCGAAGGAACTATCGAAGGACTTAAATAAATTTTATAGGTGGGGAGAACTCTAGCAGGTAAAATTCAATGCTGGTAAATGAAAGTTCTTCCACACTAGCAGATGTTTAAGGAGATATTCAATTTATCCCAACTAAAATATATTCCAGAGAGGAAGAAAGATTCTAGGAGCGGGAAAAAACATCCATGGCTAAGCAAGGAAGTTAAGGATAACATAAAGACAAAAACTAAGACGTACGATATTGCAAAGGCTAGTGGCAGGCTGGAAGATTGGGAAACTTTTAAAGATCAACAAAGGGTTACTAAAAAGTAATAAAAAGAGCAAAGGTAAATTATGAAAGAAAACTAGCGCAAAATATAAAAACGGATAGCAAAAGCTCCTATAAGTATATAAAAGGGAAGAAAGTAGCTAAAGTGAATGTTAGTCCCTTGGAGGATGAGACTGGGGAGTTAATAGAAGGGAACACAGAAATGGTGGAGACACTAAATCGGTATTTTGCCTCAGTTTTCACGGTGGAGGACACTAGTACCATTCCAATAGTACCAGGTAATGCAGAGGTTATAAAAAGGGAGGAACTTAGAAAAATCATCATCATTAGGGAAAATGTACTGAACAAACTATTGGGATTGAAGGCAGACAAGTCCCCAGGGCCTGATGGCCTACATCCTAGGGTCTTAAAGGAAGTGGCAGTGGAGATAGCGGATCCATCGGTTACAATATTCCAAAATTCTCTGGATACGGGAAAGGTTCCAGTGGATTGGAAAAAAGCTAATGTAACGCCCTTATTCAAAAAGGGAGGGAGGCAGAAAGTAGGAAACTATAGACCAGTTAGTTTAACATCTGTTTTTGGAAAATTGTTAGAATCCATTATTAAGGATGTAATAACAGGACATTTAGAAAGTCAAAACGCAATCCATCAGAGTCAGCATGGTTTTATGAAGGGTAAATCATGTTTGACTAATTTGCTAGAATTCTTTGAAGCTGTAACAAGTAAAGTGGATAATGGGGATCCTGTAGATGTAGTATCTGGACTTCCAGAAGGCATTTGATAATGTGCCGCACAAAAGGTTAATACACAAGGTAAGTTCACATGGGGCTAGGGGCAATTTATTAGCTTGGATAGAGAATTGGCTAACCAACAGAAAACAGAGAGTCAGGATAAATGGGTCTTTTTCTGGTTGGCAAGATGTAACTAGTGGGGTGCCACAGGGTTCAGTCCACAGGCCCCAACTATTTACAATCTATTTCAATGACTTGGATGTAGGGATAGAAGGTACTATAGCCAAATTTGCAGATGACACTAAAATAGGTGGGACAGTAAGTTGCAATAAAGAAATAAGAAATCTACAAATGGATATGGATAGATTAGATAAATGGGCCAAAATTTGGCAGATGGATTTTAACATGGATAAGTGTGAGGTTATCCATTTTGGTTGTAAGAATAGAAAGGCAAATTATTATCTAAATGGAGAGAAACTTTAGAGTGCTTCGGTGCAGAGGGATCTGGGTGCATGAATCACAGAAAACTAGTTCGCAGGTACAGCAGGTGATAAGGAAGGCAAATGGAATTTTGGCATTTATTGCTAAAGGAATAGAGTATAAAAGTAGGGAAGTGTTACTGCAACTGTACAAGGCATTGATGAGACTGCACCTGGAGTAAAGTTTTGGTCCCTTTACTTGAGAAAGGATCTAGTTGCATTGGAGGCAGTTCAGAGAAGGTTCACTAGATTGATTCCAGAGATGGGGGACTTGTCTTGTGAAGAGAGATTGAGCAGTTTCGGCCTTTACTCTCTGGAGTTTAGAAGAATGAGAGGAGATCTAATTGAGGTATATAAGATGATTAAGGGGATTGACAAAGTAGATATAGAGAGGATGTTTCCTCTTGTGGGGCAATCTAGAACGAGAGGTCATAGTTTTAGGATAAGGGGTAGCAGATTTAAAACAGAAATGAGGAGAAATTATTTCTCTCAAAGGGTTGTGAATCTGTGGAATTCACTATCCCAGAGTGCGGTGGATGCCGGGACATTGGGTAAATTTAAGGAGGAGATAGACAGATTTTTAATTAGAAATGGGTTGTAGGGTTATGGAGAACGGGCAGGAAAGTGGAGTTGAGGCCAAGATGAGATTAGCCATGATCGTATTGAATGGCAGAGCAGGCTCGAGGGGCTGAATTGCCTACTCCTGTTCCTAGTTCTTATGTTCTAAAAGCAAAGAGGAGACATAGTCAATCATCGTACTCAATGAATCCAGGGTAGGCGGTGACGTAATAAATTAAAATAATTAATAAAAATCTGGAATTGAAAGCTAGGCCGGGGTTTTACCCTTAGCGGACCGAGTCGTCGACCAACTGTTAAGTCCTTGGCGAACCCATTTCCGCCTGGCCTGGGGATCTGACCCATATCTTGCAGGTCCCTGGTCTTTAATTGGTCTGAGGCAGGACTTCCACCCACTTGAGGTAGGAAGTCCCACCTAATAGAGCTGCCGGCCAATCAGCAGACTGGCAGCTCTTAGTCCCAGCAGCGCCAACAGGAGTGGTGGCCACTGCTGGGGCTGCGACCACCCTTGCCTCGCCGGGGGTGTTCGGTTGGGCCCCGGCGAGGCAAGGGAGGTCGATTGGGGGGATGGGGGCATGTTGGGTATTGGGGATGGTTGGGGCAGCGAGGGCGGCCCTCCGTCAGGCATAGGGTGCCCGATTATGAGGCCCCCCCCCAAGGCTGCCAGAGAACCACCTGCTTTTGTCAGGCGGCTTTTCTTGAACCTAGGATGCCCGCTTGCAGCAGGTAAAATCCCCATGGCGCTGGGCAGAGGCCCTTAAGTGGCTGTTAAGTGGCCACTTAAGGGCCTTGATTGGCCTGGGGCAGGCGGGCCGTTTTCCACCACCACCACCCTGCATAAAGTGGCAACGGAGGCGGTAGCAGGTCAGGAAGGCCCCCGGAGCCTCCAGTTCCATTTTACGCCCACCCCCACCGCCACCTTTCCACAGAACATCTGAGAAATAATACAAAGAATAGCCACAAAGCTGATCTCTAATCTCCAATTTTAACTTGGGATGGGAGGTCAGTATGTGGAGATTGGAGCAATAGGGAAGTGCCAGAATGAGGCCAGGGTAATTTTTACTTCTGGGGCATGGTTTAAACATCGTGAATTAACTCTCACCCAAAGTCATCAGGATGACATGGAGACCAATGGGCGGGACTGGGAATTCATGTGACTGTAGATCGCTAATGGGGAACTAAGGAAACAATGCCCAACAAAGGTAAAGTGAGGAGAGGCTCCTGTCTGTCGTGGCCAGGAATAAGAGGGAGGCCCAGAGCAGAGGGAACATATAAGCAGATAGGAACAGGAGTAGGCCATTTAGCCCCTTGTACCTGTTCCACCATGAAACAGGGACCTTTGCTGTTTGTAGTATATATAAATGATTTGGAGGAAAAGGTAGCTGGTCTGATTAGTAAGTTTGCGGACGACACAAAGGTTGGTGGAGTTGCGGATAATGATGAGGATTGTCAGAGGATACAGCAGGATATAGGTCGGTTGGAGACTTGGGCGGAGAAATGGCAGATGGAGTTTAATCTGGACAAATGTGAGGTAATGCATTTTGGAAGGTCTAATGCAGGTGGGAAGTATACAGTAAATGGCAGAACCCTTAGGATTATTGACAGGCAGAGAGATCTGGGCGTACAGGTCCACAGGTCACTGAAAGTGGCAACGCAGGTGGATAAGGTAGTCAAGAAGGCATACGGCATGCTTGCCTTCATCGGTCGGGGCATAGAGTATAAAAATTGGCAAGTCATGCTGCAGCTGTACAGAACTTTAGTTAGGCCACACTTAGAATATTGCGTGCAATTCTGGTCGCCACACAACCAGAAGGACGTGGAGGCTTTGGAGAGGGTACAGAGGAGGTTTACCAGAATGTTGCCTGGTCTGGAGGGCATTAGCTATGATGAGAGGTTGGAAAAACTCGGATTGTTTTCACTGGAACGACAGAGGTGGAGGGGCGACATGATAGAGGTTTACAAAGTTATGAGCGGCATGGACAGAGTGTATAGTCAGAAGCTTTTTCCCAGGGTTGAAGAGTCAGTTACTAGGGGACATAGGTTTAAGGTGCGAGGGGCAAAGTTTAGAGGGGATGTGCGAGGCAAGTTTTTTATACAGAGGGTGGTGAGTGCCTGGAACTTGCTGCCAGGGGAGGTGGTGGAAGCAGGTACAATAGCGATGTTGAAGAGACATCTTGACAAATATATGAATAGGAAGAGAATAGAGGGATATGGGCCCCGGAAGTGCAGAAGGTGTTAGTTGAGGCAGGCATCAAGATCAGAGCAGGCTTGGAGGGCCGAATGGTCTGTTCCTGTGCTGTACTGTTCTTTGTTCTTTGTATTGTACAACAATCAACTCAGCCTTGAATATATTCAATGACCCAGTCTCCACTGCCCTCTGGGGAAGAGAATTCCAAACAGTAATGACCCTCAGAAAGAAAAATTCCTACTCATCTCCATCTTAAATAGGGGACCCCTTAATTTGAAACTGTGCCCCCTAGTTCTAGATTCCCCCATGAGGGGAAACATCCCCTCAGAATCTTATATTTTTTAATAAGATCATTTCTCATTCTTCTAAACATCAATGAGTAAAGGCCCAACCTGCTCAACCTTTCCTCATAAGACAAATCCATCATCCCAGGAATCAGCCTAGTGAGGTTAGTGAATGATTGATCTGGGTTTGATTGAATTAGTCCATCCACTTATCTGTGTTCACTGTGTTTGATTGCTTAAGTCTATGGGTGGAGCAGAAGAGTTTGAAATAGAAACCAAAAAAAGGCAGACTGTTCTGAGAAGACATTGTGCTCAGATCTTGTAGTGCAGAGATATTTTGAAGTGCTGTAGATAAACTAGTTGGTGATTTAATACAAGTGTGATATCAGCATTGCTCTGAGATAAATCCGATATACATATTATTTCCAGCAACCAAACATAAACATAAGTGAGCTTTCTCTGAACTGCTTCCAATGCAAGTAAGTCCCTCCTTAAATAAGAAAAACAGAGTTAACATTTCAGGTCTGATGAAAGGTCACAGGGCCCAGACCTGTTAACTCTGTTTTTCTCTCCACAGATGCTGCCTGACCTGCTGAGTATTTCCGGCATTTTCTGTTTTTGTTCTTGACCATCCTCTTTTTCCTAATGCTATTGTAAACATTTTTTGTATTGATTTTGATATCCCTTGTCAGTTTCTTTTCATACTCCCTTTTTGTAGCTTTTAATATCTGTTTTGTCACCCTTAGCTGTTCTTTGAATCTTTCCCATTCATCAGGATCTGTGCTGATTTTTTGCATTTTTGTATGCTTTTCTTTTAGTTTTATGTTGTCTCTTACCTTTTAAGTTGTCCATGGTTGTCTTGTTTGATAAGTAGAGATTGTGCCCCTTCAGGATATAAACTGGTTCTGTATCACATTAAATTATTTTTTGAACACATGCCACTGATCTTCTGTCATTTTACCCACTGACAGATTTATCTAGTTTACTGTGGACAGTTTTTGTCTCATCCCAAAGGGGGACAAAGGTTTCTTTGTAAGGCCAAGAGGAGCATTCCTACACTTGCTGGACACAAAACATTTTTAATGAACTTTATTCTGAGCTTTACTCTTCCTTGACGTGGGCCTTTTAGGGCCTGATCCTGCTTGTTGCCAGCTTTGCTGGCTGCTCCATGGTGTTCATGATTTCTGAATTTCACAGTTAAAATAGAATAGGACTGGATTACGTCAATGGACGCTGACATTTAAATATTTGTGAAGCCTCCACATGACTGTGATGGATGGCCTCGTGCTCCCATAAAACCCAGGGGTTAAAATGGAAGACCGCACGAAAACTGTAGAAACAAAATGGGTAGCGCCCAACCACCATTTTAAATCCCGATCCACACTGTTCCCACCAGAAGGGCAGGAATAAAATTGGATCTCTAGTGTCAGAGGATTCAGTTATGAGTAAATACAGGAAAAACTTGAAGTCATCATCACTGAAAGGAAATAAATGAGCAGTGACCTTATTTATACTTAAGATAGCATATAAAATAGAAGAGTTTAAACTGGAGCACTATTTCGATTTAAACAGCACTAGAGGACAGGGGATATAGCTATGAACTGGTAATAGGCAATTTCAGGACTTTATACAGATAACGTCTTCTGACAATGTCTATAACTTGGAATTATCTTCCAGGCAGAGTGGTGGGAGCAAAATTGGAGTCATTCAAGAAGCAGTTGGTAAAGTTAACAGGGATATGGAGCTAAGGCTGGAAAATGGAGTTGAGCTACAGATTAGCCATGATCTAATTGAATTGCAGAACAGGTTCGAGGGGCTGAATGTCCTTTTCCTGTCCTCCACAGTGATGGCAGGATATCTCCATCTGTATTTCTCTATGAAACAATAGGCTTGGCATGCCATATGCCCCTTTTATTTGTATTGAACTCTTCAAAAATAAAGCCAGTAGATTATGATGAACAACAATTACTTTAAGAACTGGAATGTTAATTTATGCCTCTACATGCTACCATTTTGATTTCAGCAGGTTGTATAATGTGTATTATTCACATTTCTGTGACATTTCCACAAAAGGTTCTTCAAAGGTAATTGGAACCAAATCCCAGATTAAATTGTACAAATAAATGTAATTTTGAATAAACAATGTGTTCTCCTTCTGAATATACATCAAAACAGCATGAAATAAGATTATACTTCATGTTTATGTCTTACCGTACAAGCTTAGGATATCATATCTAAAGGTTTAACACTATTTGATCTCATGTATTGCTTATGGACAAAAATAGAAAATAGTGTCTGTGTTTCAGTAACTGCCTCTCTCCAATTCTTTGGGGATTATTTTGGGAAGAGGGACTAAGTGGGTGCTGTGTTAATAACACTCGCCTGTTTAAAAGTCTGGTTTTAGCCTGCAATTTTAGAATTAATTGGTGATTACCATGATTTAAACGTGTCTGGAGATGCTATAATGGACATGCATGTTTTCCACTCAAGTGCTGATTAGGCACAATTTTCTTGGAATAGTAAATGTAGCCTCCATGCACCCACTTCCACTAAAAGTGTGGAATACGCTGACTGACACACACAGAATGTTTCATGATGGCTCTGAAACCGAAGGACATGGAGCACCGGTTCCAGGACCCAGTACTGGAGGTCCTGGTGGATGTGGTCCAGAGGAGGAGGGATATCCTGTACGTGCAGGAGGGAAGGAGCGCACCTGGCTCTCCTGTCTCTCTCTCCTGCACGTACAGGTGCTGCTCTGCCTGGTCTCATCTCCTCCTCCCATTTCTCCTCCAGACCAGAAGGACCTCCTATCAAGATGTCAATGGTCAAGTACTCCCTTTCCCCTGCTGACACCTATAAGATCACCTATTATGTAGAGTTGTACAGTGCTCACTCTCCTTAGAAAATTTCTGGGGAAAATATTGATAGATTGCTGGTAATATCTTGTCCCAGAACGTCTCCCAATGTATCTCAAAAGTCCTTTTCAAGTGCAGTGTAGTCAGTCCATCTCTAGCAGCAAATGAACAGGGAAAGTTGAGCATGGCTTTCAATCCTCAGCAATGATTTGCTGCCTCATGTTCAGCTGATTGCTGTTAGGACTGGTCGTTAATTACAGCGCTAGCCAGAAAAATGACAAACGGCCTCTTTAATGAGCAGTGGCAGGAAACCTAATCGTCAATCAGTGCCTTAATGATCCTCAAGGCAGCAGTACCTAGAACATGCTGCAACTGCTTAACAAAGATGGCATCTTGCACTAAAGGCGAGCTAAACCAGCATTGCAGCTCGAGACCCCATCTTGGCCACCTTGGAGGCTCTTTAGTGTCTAATGTATCTGGGGAAAATGGCCTCGTTTGTCTTTCTGTTTGATTTCCATTCCTAATCTTTCTGTTTTTCCTTGTAGTTCATACGCATTTTTTCTCACTCTCAACCTTATATCGTTCTGTGCAATGTGTGTAATAACATTTCAGCGACATTTCCTTAAAGATTCCAACTAAATATTGGGAAGGTCCCTGCCACAGACTCTGTTCCCTAACCACTGACTCCATCCCTCTCCTGGCTGTTGTTTGAGGCTAAACCAGACTGTTCGCACCCTTTCCTGACCTTGAGATGGCCTTCCAACCATCTATCTGTTCCATTGCCAAGACCACCTACTTTCACCTTCATAATATCTGTCGACTCTGACTCTGCCTCAGTTCAATCGCGACTGAAACTTTCATTTGTGCCTTTGTTACCTCTATATTTGATTATTCTAATCCTCTTCTGGCAAGCCTCCCATCTTCACCCGACGTAAACTTAAGCTCATCCAAAACTCTACTGCCCGAATCCTAACTCGCAGCAAGTTTCGGTCACTCATCTCCTCTATGCTCACTGAGTTATATGAGCTCCTGGTCTGACAACACTAAAATTTTAATAACTTCAACATCGGCTGTCATGCCTTCAGGAGCCTAGACCCTAAGCTCTGGAATTCCCTCCCTAAACCTCTCGACTTCTCTACCTCTCTCTCCACCCTTAAGAAACTCCTTAAAACCTACCTCTTTGACCAAGCTTTTGGTCATCTTTCCTACTATCTCCTTATGTGGCTCAGTGTCAAAATTTGTTTGGTAATGCTTCTGTAAAGTGACTTGCGACATTTTAGTACATTAAATGCTGGTTAATGGTTGTTTCTGCTTGCATCTGACATTTTTTCTTATTCTTAATCTTCCTTTTTCCAATTATCTTTGAAGAACCTTTATAAGGGCAGGTTGCATGAACTTGGTTTGTATTCCTTTGAATTTAGAAGGTTGAAGGGTGATCTATTCAAGGGGTTTAAAATGATGAAGTGCTTCAATTGGGTAGATACAGAGAAACCATTTCCTCTAGTGAAGGATTCTTAAACAGGAGAGCATATTCTTAAAATTAGAGCTAGGCCATTTAGAATGGAATTTAGGAAGCATTTACTCATGTAGAGGGTTGTGAAAGTATGAAATAAAAGCTGTAGTATTTGTTTTTGTTTGAGTATAAATCTAGAACTCGCCTCCCCAAAAGGCTGAGGAAGCTGAGTCATTTGAACTTTTCAGGACTGAGATCAGTAGGTTTTTGTTAGTTGAGGGTATCAAGGGATGGGAAAAAAGGCAGGTAATAGACCCAAGGTACTGATCATAACATGATAGAATTTCACGTTCAGTTTGAAGGGGAGAATTGTGTGTGTAAGACTAGTGTTTTAAACCTAAATAATGTAATTATAAGGGTATGAAGACAGAGCTAGCTAAAGCGAACTGGGAAACTAGGTTAAAAGGTAGGTCAGTAGAGAGGCAATGGCAGACTTTTAAGGAGATATTTAATAACTGTCAGCAAAGATTTATCCCAGTGAGAAAGAAAGACTCTTTGAGAAGGATGCATCATCCATGGCTAAATAAGGAAATTAAGGCTAATATCAAATTGAAGGAAACATTGTACAAATCAGCAAAGATTAGTGGTAGTAGAAGACTGGACAGATTTTAAGAACCAGCAAAGAATGACTAAAGAAATAAAGAACAAGAAAGTAGAGTAGGAAAGAAAGCTAGCTAGTCATATAAAAACAGATAATAAGAGTATTTAAATAGTATTTACATGGGAAAAGCGTAACAAAAGCTAGTGGTGATCCTCTAGAGAGTGAGTCTGGGGAATTGATAAAAAACAAAAGAACAAAGAACAGTACAGCACAGGAACAGGCTATTCTGCCCTCCAAGCCTGCGCCGATCTTGATGCCTGCCTAAACTAAAACCTTCTGCACTTCCGGGGACCGTATCCCTCTATTCCCATCCTATTCATGTAGGAATAGGAAAACAAGGAAATGGCAGAGGCGTTGAACAGGTATTTTCTGTCTGTTTTCACTGTAGAAGACTTAGAAAACTTCCCAAAGATACTTGAAAATCAAGAAGTGAAAGGGAGGCAGGAATATAAAACAATCACCAGCACCAGGGAAAAGGTGTTGGGAAAACTATAAGTCCTAAAGGCTGACAAGTTCCCAGGGCAAGATAGCCTGCATCCTAGGGTCTTAAAAGAAGTAGCTGTAGAGATAATTGATTATAATCTTCCAAAATTTCTTAGATTCTGGCAGAGTCCCAGCAGATTGGAAAATAGCAAATTTATTCAAGAAAGGAAGGAGACAGAAAGCAGGAAACTACAGGCCAGTTAGTCCAAAATCTGTCATAGGGAAAATGCTAGTATTTATTATTAAGGAGGTTATAGCAGGATACTTATAAAATCATAATGGTATCAGACAGAGTCAACATAGTTTTGTAAAAGGGAAATCGTATTTAACTGATTTATTAGAGTTCTTTGAGGAAGTAACAAGCAGGGTGGATAAAGGGGAACCTTTAGATGTGGCATACTTAGATTTCCAAAAGGCATTTGATAAGGTGCCACATCAAAGGTTACTACACAAGGTAAGAGCATGTGGTGTTATAGGGATAACATATTAGCATGGAAAAAGGATTGGTTAGCTAACAGGAATCAGAGAGTAGAGTTAAATGGGTCTTTTTTGAGATGGTAAGCTGTAACCAGTAGAGTGCCACAGGGATCAGTGCTGAATTCTCAACTACTTACAATCTATATCAATGACTTGGATGAAGAGGCCAAATGTATGCTAGCTAAATTTGTCGATGACACCAAGATAGGAAGGACAGTAAGTTGTCAAGAGGTGGCAAAGAGTCTACAAAGGGATATAGATAGATGAAGTGAGTGGACAAAAAATTGGCAGCTGGAGTATAATGTGGGAAAATGTGAACTTATAAAATTATGTGAGCTTGTAAAATTTTGAGAGGTATAGATAAGGTAGATAGCCAGTGTCTGTTTCCCATGGTAGGGGTGATTAAAACTAGAGGGCATAGATTTAAGGTGAGAGGGAGGAGGCTTAAAGGGGATCAAAGGGGTAAATTTTTCACACAAAGAATATTGGGTATCTGGAATGATCTGCCTGAGGAGGTGGTGGAGGCAGGAACAGTAGCAACATTTAAGAGGCATCTGGACATGTACTTGAATGAGAAAGGCATAGAGGGATATGGAATTAATGCAGGCAGGTGGGATTAGTACAGACAGGCATTATGGTCGGCATGGACGCGGTGGGCCGAAGGGCCTGTTTCTATGCTGCACGACTCTATGACTCTATGAATGGCGGAGCAGGCTCGAAGGGCTGAATGGCCTACTCCTGCTCCTATTTTCTATGTTTCTATGTTTCTATGATAGGGGCGAAGTTGGGCGATGTTATGGAGGTGGAAATAGGTGGTCCTAGTGATGTCGCTAATGTGAGGTCAGAAGCTCATCCCCAGGTCAAATGCAACACCAAGGTTGTGAGACTGGCTTAATCTCAGATTGTTGTCAGGGAGAGAGATGGAGAAATAAGTAGCTAAGGAAAGGAGTTTGGACCTGGGACTGAACACTATGGCCTCAGTCTTCCCGATATTTAATTGGAAGAAATTTCTGCTCATCCATTACTGGATGTCACATAAGTCGTCCGATAATTTAGCAACAGTGGAAGAATAGAGAGCAATAGTGGTGAGGTAGAGCTGGGTGTTGTCAGCATGCATATGAAAACTAATGCTGTGCTTTTGGATGATGTCACTGAGGGGCAGCATGTGGTTGAGAAATAGGAGGGAGTCAAGGATAGATCTTTGGGGAACACCAGAAGTAACGGTGCGGGAGCAGGAAGAGAAGCCATTGCAAGTCATTCTCCATGGTTATGATGAGATAGATAAGGATGGAATAGGTGAGAACAGTCTCACCCTGCAGGGTGACAGTGGAGAGGCATTGGAGGAGGATGGCAGAGTCAACTGTTTGGATGGTCTCGATCTTAATGACAAAGAAGTCCATGAGTTTTTAAAACTTACTGTTGGAGGTGAAGGTGGAGGGGACAGGGGAGAAGGGTTTGAAAAGACGGTTTGCAGTAGAGAAAAGGAGCCAGGGGTTATTGTTTCATTCCAGGATGACCCTGGAGTAGTGAGCAGTTTTAGCAGATGAGAGCAGGGCCTGATAGTGTTTTAAGTGGTCTAGCTAGATCTGGCAGTTGATGGCTAAACAAACTGTCTGCCATATCCTTTCAAGTCTGTGTCCCATGGACTTAAGGGAGCGGAGATGAGGGCCGTACGAGGAGAAAAGGCCAGGGTGAGAGAGAGTAATGGTTTTACTGGGGACCAGGGCATCAAAGGTGGAAGGTGATGGTGCGGTTGAGCAAATCAGTAGCTGTGGCGAGCGGAGGGCCAGAGGCTAACAGTTGGGATTTTGAAAGTGCGCATGTAAGTGAATTGGGGCGTAGTTCTTTTTCCAGGAACAAATACAGAAGGAGTTGGGTTGTGGTGTGGAAGGGGAATGTGGGTAGTGAGTGATACAAGGAAGTGATCACAGATGGCCTTATCAGTAATTGATACAATGGCACTAGCAAGACCACATGAGATAGTAAGGTCAAGGGGGTGGCCGTGAATATAGGAGTTTATGTTTACGGCCACTGCCGCACTCGGCAGCAGCTACATAAAATCCAGCCCAAGGAACAGTAGAGTTGGAGAGAATTTGATGTTTATTCTGAGGTACCAGATAGGGGACCGCCAGCCTTATCACATATATGTTCGTGCAAAGACATTGTTAGGGGTGCTAGAGGAGGGGCCTCTCACAGTGTAATACTTTGTACCCAATATGGAATTTATTTTGATTTATTTTGAAATGTTCTTTGAGCATGTTAATAATTTGTACATAATATGGAATTTATTTTAAAAAGCTGTTTGAGCATATTAATCCACGTTGTATTATAAAAGTATATAATGTATTAAAGTAATAACGTATTATTAATCTGTTAATTGTGTATCAATTGTTTGATTATATGCCGTGGAGGGTGTTAATTGGGGTCTTACTTGAGCACTTAAAAGCAGACACTTACTGAGACTGGTGGAGGGTTTTGAGTGAGGAGCTACATGTTTGTAATCCTTTTACTCTGTAACAATAAATGTGAAACTGAGTAAAGATAGGCTCCAGCATCATCCTTCCATAACAAGTTTTCTGTAGTTTAACAGTTTACATGGAGGGAAAGATGTAACAAGGATAAGAGTGCAGTGAACTCAGAGGAGGGAGAGCATGAAGAGTTGAGATGGAGGATGAAATCACTAAGGATCAGAGGTCATTCGGTGCAGAAGCTGGGCGTGGAAAGCAGTGAAGATGTCTCGGTGATAAAAATTTTATCATACTTGGAAGGAAAATAGAGAATGATGATTTTGAAAGGGAGACGAAAGGGGTGGAACATGGTGAGATGCTCAAAGGAGGAGAAAGTGTCAGAGGAGTAGGGGGTCAAGTCAATGTGTGATCTGGTGATATGTGCCATGCTGCCCCAATGACAGTCTTGGAGGGAGAAGTAGTGGAAGATGTAGCCAGGCAGGGAGGCTACATGAAGGGAAAAGGTGTCATCACCCCTCAGCCACGTCTCCATTAAGGCCATGATGCCAAAGCAGTCATCCACAATCAGTTCATGGATGGCAAGGGCCTTGTTCACAAGTAAATGGATTTTCTGGAGGGAGATGCATAGAGGGGTCATGACAGCTGATCCGCTAGCAGAGTGATGAGTTGGACAGGAAGAAGATTGGCAAGATTAGCCCCCAGTGGGTGTACTGGGTGGAAAGGTTGACTAGAGATTAAGATGGGGCAGATGGGGTTGCTGATCATAATGAGCTAGCTCCGAGTGCCTCAATGAACCTTTCGGAGGATGCCAGGAGAGGCACAGAGGGAAGCTGTAGGCTTGTCTATCACAGAGTAAAGCCTGGGATGGTGGCAAGAGGGCACAAAGGTTGAGGAATACTAAAGGGCTGGAGTAGGGAATTGGGAGGGCAGAATACTTGAGAGTGTAGAAGTGAAAGGAGGAATGGCAATAGAAGAGAGAAGTCTAGGAACAGTACAGAGAAAAGAGCAAAAGTGGAAATAAAGTGATGGGCCAGAGCAGCAGCCAAAATGCACATGTAAATGGATTAAGCTAGAGTTTGAGTTACATAGGTCTGGTTATATAAAAAGTTAAGGTGCATAAAAACCTGATAGTAAACAGGAAATAGGAAATAGATAAGAGATAATAGGAAGGAGTCAAGAGTTAAGTTGGAGTTCTTGTGATGGAATAACAATGCCGTAGGTAGGGTGCAAAGCCTCTCCACCATCTATGATGCTCAAGTCAGTAATGTAATGGACTACACACCACCTGCCTGGATAGGTGCAGCTGCAATGATACTCAAGAGGTTTAACAGCATACAAGGCACAGCAGGCTACTTCACTGGTGCCCTTGCCACAAGACATCATTATCCCTCTACCACCACTGTGGTTGCAATATGTGCAATCTACAGGATGCACTGCAGCAACTTTGACAAAACAGTACATCACAGTCCTACAGTCACTTCAATCATGAAGGACAAAAGCACCAAGATACTGGTAACACCATCACTACCAAACTCCCTTCTATGTCATACACCACCTTGACCTTGATGCGTACTGCCATTGCTCCATCATTGCTGGGTTAATATCCTGTAATTACCTACCTATTACCATCATGGGTGCACCTTCAGCACACATACTGTAGTGTTTCAAGCAGAAGACCTATCACCACCCACTCAGGACATCTAGGGATGGGCAATGAATGAGCCCTTACAAGCACCACCCACACTCTGAGGACCAAAAATTGAGCTTCAAATAGCTACAATCACGAGTCGCCACCTCTCTATTCTTCTCACAAAATTCTTTCTCAGTTTGATACTGTGCAGGATTTTATTCTGCCCTTGGAGACTGGCACAGAGGTGGGGGGTGGGGGGGGTGCAAACAAAATGTAAAGAGTAACATTCCTGAAGTTACCTGAGCCCCCTGCCATTTTGTCTGGGTTGGGAAAAGACAAGGATGCTCTTCTAACCCCAGGCCAATTAATGGCCACTTAAGGGGTTCTTCCTGCCCCCATTCCAATTTTGTGGAGGACAGAGGAGCTGGCACTGTGTGGAGACACGCCAGGTGAGACTTGGTAGCCTCCTCACGAGGTCAAGGGGTGTCCCTCTTTTGGGGGAAATCCAGGGCCCGCAGAAGGCACCCCCCAAGTGGTAATAGCCACCCTCCCATCCCATCGCCGGGGCTTGCCTGACTGGCCCCGGAGACCCCACCCTCACTTACAAATCCCAGGGTCTCCGATGTCCTCTGTACTGCAGTGCCTCCGACTGGCCAGCAGCTCTGGAGGCGGGAGCTCATCCATTAAAGGGATGGTGTCCCTGATGGTGGGCAGTTAATGGACTGCCTGCCATGAATCAGCAACGGGGGTCTGATGGAGGTCTCTCCCCACCTTCTGGACCATCGTCACTGAAATAAATTCTGGCCCACTGTTTCCAGGAAACCATGTGCCTGATCTACCTGGCTGTTGTGACACAATGGAACGAAGGACACTAAATAGTGCGAAGGATAACTCCTGGCAAATTATATCTCATAATGGAGCTTTTAGAGATATACAAACCACCTGAAAACAGTTATAAGACCATTGAGGTTTGCAATGCAGAAGAGGGCCTTTTTCCCATATGTGTGTGCTGGTTCTTTGTTAAAACTGTCAATAATTAATCCCACTCACTTTCTGTGTTCCTTTAGCCCTATATCTTCTTTTGCATTGAACATATCCAATTTCCTTTAAAATATGCAATGGTCCTTGCCTCAACCACTCCCTGTGGCAAAGCATTCCATGCATAAAGATATTTCTCCTAATTTCTGTTCTCACTCAGTGACAATTTTAAATTGATGGCCCCTTGTCATTGACTTCCTAACCAGATGAAATAATGATTCCACATTCAAGCTCTCCATAATTTTTAAAATACCGTACTAAATCACCTTGGACACTTCTCAGCTCCAGTGAAAGTAGTTCCAGTATTGCAAGTCTCTCCTCATAACCATTGCTCCTGTCCTTGGTATCATCCTGGTGAATCTATGCTGTAGGCTCTTAATGACTTTACTACCCTTTATTTATTTAGAGATACAGCACTGAAACAGGCCCTTCGAGTCTGTGCCGACCAACAACCACCCATTTATACTAACCCTACAGTAATCCCATATTCCCTACCACCTACCTACACTAGGGGAAATTTACAATGGCCAATTTACCTATCACCTACAAATCTTTTGGCTGTGGGAGGAAACCGGAGCATCCGGCGAAAACCCACGCAATCACAGGGAGAACTTGCAAACTCCGCACAGGCAGTACCCAGAATCAAACCCGGGTCCCTGGAGCTGTGAGGCTGCAGTGCTAACCACTGCGCCACTGTGCCGCTCTAAAGTGGAGTGCCTCAAACAGCACACACTACTCTATCTGTGGCTCAAACAATGTTTCATCATTATTTCTTTAATGCTGTTGGCCTTTTTTTATGGTTTTATTTATCTACTGGCGTACTTTTTAAAATTTGTTCTTGGGATGTGGACTTCACTGGCAAGGCCAGCATTTATTGCTTATCTCTAGTTGCCCTTGAGAAGGTGGTGGTGAACTGCCTTCTTGAACTGCTGCAGTCCATGTGGTGTAGGTACACCCACAGTGCTGTTAGGGAGGGAGTTCCAGGATTTTGACCCAGTGACAGTGAAGGAACGGCGATATAGTTCCAAGCCAGGATAGTGTGTGACTTGGAGAACTTGGAGGTAGTGGTTTTTCTATGCATCTGCTGCCCTTGGTTGTAGAAGTCATGGGCTTGGAAGGTCCTGTTAAAGGAGGCGTGGCGAGTTGCTGCAGTGGATCATATTGGTAGTGGAGGGAGTGAAAGTTTAAGGTGGTGGATGGGATGCTGATCAAGCCAGCTGCCTTGTCTTGGATGATGTTGAGGTTCTTGAGTGTTGTTTGAGCTGCACTCATCCAAGCAAGTGGACAGTATTCTAACACATTCCTGACTTGTGCCTTGTAGATGATGGAAAAACTTTGGGGAATCAGGAGATAAGTTACTCGCTGCAGAATTTCCAGCCTCTGACCTGTCCTTGTAACTACAGTATTGATATGGCTGGTCCAATTAAGTTTCTGGTCAATGGTAACCCCCGGGATGTTGATGGTGGGGGATTCGGCGATGGTAATGCCATTGAATGTCAAGGGGAGATGGTTAAATAAAAGATAAATACTGCAGATGCTGGAAATCTGAAATAAAAACAGAAAGTCCTGGAAATACTCAGCAGGTCTGGCAGCATCAAGCGGCACTTGCTTAGCAATAACCTGCTCAGTGATACCCAGTTTGGGTTCCAACAGGGCCACTCAGCATCTGACCTCATTACAGCCTTGGTTCAAACATGGACAAAAGAGCTGAACTCAAAAGGTGAGGTGAGAGTGACTGCCCTTGACATCAAGACAGCATTTGACCGAGTATGGCATCAAGGAGCCCGAGCAAAACTGGAATCAATGGGAATCAGGGGGAAAGCTCTCTGCTGGTTAGAGTCATACCTAGTGCAAAGGAAGATGCCTGTGGTTGTTGGAGGTTAATCATCTGAGCTCCAGGACATCACTGCAGGAGTTCCTGAGGGTAGTGTCCTAGGCCCAACCATCTTCAGTTGCTTCATCAATGACCTTGCTTCAATCATAAGGTCAGAAGTGGGGATGTTCGCTGATGATTGCACAATGTTCAGTACCATTCGCGACTCCTCAAATACTGAAGCAGTCCGTGTAGAAATGCAGCAAGACTTGGACAATATCCAGGCTTGGGCTGATAAGTGGCAAGTAACATTTGCGCCACACAAGTGCCAGGCAATGACCATCTCCAACAAGAGAGAATCTAAACATCTCCCCTTGACATTCAATGGCATTACCATCGCTGAATCCCCCACTATCAACATCCTAGGAACTACCATTGAACTGGAGTAGCCATATAAATACCATGGCTACAAGAGCAGGTCTGAGGCTAGGAGTCCTGTGGCGAGTAACTCACCTCTTGATTCCCCAAAGTCTGTCCACCATCTACAAGGCACAAGTCAGGAGTGTGATGGAATACTCTCCACTTGCCTGGATGGGTGCAGCTCCAACAACACTCAAGAAGCTCGACACCATCCAGGACAAAGCAGCCCGCTTGATTGGCACCCCATCCACAAACATTCACTCCCTTCATCACCGATGCACAGCAGCAGCAGTGTGTACCATCTACAAGATGCACTGCAGCAACGCATCAAGGCTTCTTAGACAGCACCTTCGAAACCCGCAACCTCTACCACCTCGAAGGACAAGAGCAGCAGATGCATGGGAACACCACCATGTGCAAGTTCCCGTCCATGTAACACACCATCCTGACTTAGAACTATATCGCCGTTCCTTCATTGTCGCTGGGTCAAAATCCTGGAACTCCCTTCCTAATAGCACTGTGGGTGTACCTACCTCACATGGACTGCAGAGGTTCAAGAAGGCAGCTCACCGCCACCTTCGCAAGGGCAATTAGGTATGGGCAATAAATGCTGGCATAGCCAGTGATGCCCACATCCCATGAATGAATAACGAAAGAATCTGTGGAGAGAGAAGCAGAGTTGACGTTTCAGGTCTGTGACCTTTCATCAGATCCATCTCTCCAGAGATGGTTAGATTCTGTCTTTTTGGAGATGGACATTGCCTGGCACTTATGTAGTGCAAATTTTAAAGCCTATTACATTTCTAACCTTTGCCAGTTCTGATGAAAGATCACTGACCTGAAACATTAATTCTATTTCTCTCTCCACAGATGCTGTCACACCTGCTGTGTATTTCCAGAACTTTTTGTTTTTATTCCTTGCCACTTATCAGCCCAAGCCTGAATGTTTGAACTCCATTGATCATTGCTCATTGATATCCTTCAATAGTTTTCTGATGAATCTTCCAAGAATGTGAAAAAGTAAGAAATAGAATGGTGCTTAAACTAGCTTCATACCTATCTTTACTAAGTAACATTCCTCGAAAAGTATCCTCACAAAAACAAGTGAAACCAAACCTTCCCCATGACCAAGCAGTTCATTCAAAAGTCATGACCTGATGCCATAAGCAGAAACTATCCCTGTTTATACAACAGTCAAATGGCATGATCCACTCAGAATAATTCAAGATCTAGTTGTACTTTGTGATCACTATAATTTCTTCCTCCATGGAGAAATAGACCTCTGTTCGCTATTTATCGCTATGTTGTCGGCTTGTCTAAATGGCTATGGCTTTTATAATGCAGCAAAATAATATCTAGAAATAGTAAATATCAGGAACAATCGTTTTTCTTTGTTTTTATTTTAAAAAGTAATTCTTTATTGGCCGCCTGTTCCATTCACTGATCATAATGACCAGCTGAAGTACTGTTGCGGAGTCTGGAAAATCTAAATGCCACACATGTCATTTTAACAGAACAATTATTTTACCCTCCTGCCCTAGAGGTTTGGAAGCAATATCTGATAGAATCTGGTGAAATGGAGAGTTCAGTTCACTGCATACTGACCTGGCAATATCTTCTCATATTCTCTTACACAAATCACAAGGTTGATGCAACACATTTAAAGCTGGCTAATCTCTCACTCCTTTTAAAATTTTTGCTAAACCTTTATTATTTGAATCATTAGCACAAAATAAGTGCATCATTTCCTAGATGTATATAATCTTCATGAACATCAGAGAATGCAAGTATAAGAAATATTCTTCGATAAATATAAGGAATTCAAAAGTGACAATAAGTCAATCTATTCCTTGCTTGCACTATGGGCTGGATTTTATTAGTGCACTGCGCACCACGGCGGCGCACTGTGAGAGCGGCGGCCTTCCGACCTGGAAGTGCTACCACAAAGCCCCCGCAATATTACATGCGGGGGCTGATTTAAATAGAGGAGGCAAAGCAGCTGCCCCTGATGACATAGAGAGGGTGGCCGCCATGCCCCAGCAATGGCGTCTGGCGCCACAGTGCTGGTGCCAGAGCCATTTTTAAAGGGCATCAAGCCCTTCAGTTACATTTTATAATCTGAAGTCCCAATCTCCAGGGGGGAAAAAAACATTTTATTTCAAATATAAATCATGGCTCCCACCCCACGATGGGTAATTTATACATTAATTGCCCTCTTCCCCCATAATAAACTTTTAACAGTATCCTGAACATTCCTCCCCAAAATTTGTTCCCTTTGACCCTCAACCCCTTCCCACCATCCCCACAGTCAATAAAAATTGTTTTCTCCGCTCCACCATCCCTCTCGCTCTGAAAATGTTATTCCTCCCCCTTCCCCACCAGGTTCTCGCCTCGGAACTCCATACGAAGTTCTGAAGGCGCGCGAGGTACGAATGGCGGCTGTAAAATCGGCATGGGACGGCCGCCGCCAGCAGGTAAGTGCATTTACATATCATTAGTGTTCATTTGAATATTAAGATGAAGAGCCCGCTGCCAGGCGTCAGTGGGGGCTGCACTAAGGTCCCCCCAACACCGGTAATATGCGGTGGGCCCCTCTCGACGTTGCGGGTCGAGGCGGGCCTCTCCCTGCAGAATTTTACTGGCGCCCCTGCCACGACTAACACGAGGAAATATGCCATTCTTTCTTCTATTCTCGTGCTTCTCCTAGGTGCAAGTTAAGACCATTATCACAAAAGGTGGTTGGCTGCTTCTGTGGATCAAGAGCCTCATGGGATTGAGGTAGGCCTCCTGTCATGGCAGCTTGCACCTGGGATGGATTTGCTGCTGGCTGCATCTCTGCAGATTGTGTCCTGGGTAGCCTGGGCCCTGGATATATGTCTCCACTGATCAGCAAACTGACTGATCTAGTGGGAGCTATCAGATTCTGAAAGCCCTGAAAGGCAACAATATGCATCTCAGCTCCCAGTGAAATGCAATATGAAGGATACTGTCTAATCTGTCCCCTACTGCTACTAGGGCGACAGTTTTGTGCTTTTCTGAAGGAAGATGGTCTCTTTGATCCCTGGTTGCTACTTAGTAGGGGGCTGCTATAAAGTCCAGTGAAGCTGCCACTTGCTCGAATGATGCCAGCAACAAAGATAAAGCTTCTCTGCTGCAGACTCTAGAATCACTGTTATCATTTCCCAACATCCTTAAAAATGGACCTTGGTGCTTTGCAGAGGTGTGAAGTTCCTCAAACATCCTTATTTTCAAGGGAGTACCCATGATGTCTGGAATCATGTCACGGAGAAACTTCTCTGGGGTTTCCACTGGGAAGGTGGCATATTCTCAACCAGTCTCTGCATTTCTGGCTCTCTTGTGCTGTATGAATGATCCTCACTGACACGATCCAATTTCTGGGATGGCAGTATGTGAAATGCTGCATGGGGGTGATTAAGCAAGTGACATTGGCAGTAGAGGAATTTGGCAACGATTATGCACTCCTGTATGGCTTTATCTTCAATATCTTCTTCAAAATCATCTGTTTTGGCAACATAATTGTTGATGAAGACAACTGTTCTCTCCTGCTCCTCCAAATGTTCCTCATCATATTCCTCCTCTTTATTATCCTCTTGACCCACCTCCCCGTTGCAGTGATAGGTCTGCAGGACAACCCACTTGGGTTTAATGGGGAAAAGTGAAAACTTCTTGATGTTTCTGTTGCTTCACAGGGATCCTATGGTAATTACCAATATGTGAGAAGGTGGTGGCATAGTGGTACTGTCACTGGAGTAGTAAGGGTATTGCTCTGGGGACATGGGTTCAAATCCCACCACAGCAGATGGTGGAATTTGAATTCAATTAATAAATCTGGAATTAAAAGCTGGTCTGATGATGACCATGAAACCACTGTTGATTGTTGTAAAAACCCACCTGGCTTGCTAATGCCCTTTAGGGAAGTAAATCTGCTGTCCTTACCCTGGTTTGGCCTACATGTAACTCCAGACCCACAGCAATGTAGTTGACTCTTACATGCCCTCTGAAATGGCCTAGCAAGCCACTCAGTTGTACGTAACCGCTACGAAGTCAATAAATAAAAAATAATGAAACTGGACAGACCACCCAGCATTGACCTAGGCACCAGAAATGACAAAGGCAGACCCTGCAAAGTTCTCCTTACTAACATCTGGGCCTTGTGCCAAAGTTGGGAGAGCTGTCCCACAGACTACTCAGGCAACAGCCTGACATAGTCATACTCACGGAATCATACCTTACAATGTCCCAGACACTTCCATCACCATCCTCAGGTATGTCCTGTCCTACTGGCAGAACAGACCCAGCAGAGGTGGTAGCATAGTGGTATACAAGTGGGAGGGAGTTGCCCTGGAAGTCCTCAACATTGACTCCAGACCCCATGAAGACTCATGGCATCAGGTCAAAGATGGGCAAGGAAACCTCCTGCTGATTACCACCTTCTGCCCTCCCTCAGCTGATCAGCCAGTCCTTATCCATGCTGAACACCACTTGGAGGAAGCACTGAGGGTGTCAAGGGTGCAGAATGTACTTTGGGTGGGGGACTTCAATGTCCATCACCAAGAGTGGCTTGGTAGTACTACTACTGGCTGAGTCCTAAAGGACATAGCTGCTGGACTGGGTATGTGGCAGGTGGTGAGGAAAAACCTACTTGACCTCATCCTCACCAATCTGCCTGCTGTAGATGCATCTGTCCATGACAGTATTGGTAGGAGTGACCACTGCCCAGTCCTTGTGGAGATGAAGTCCCGCCTTCACACCCTCCATTGTGTTGTATGGCACTACCACTGTGCTAAATGGGATAGATTTTGAACAGATGTAGCAATGCAAAACTGGGCCTCCATGAGGCACTGTGAGCCAGCAGCAGCAGAATTGTACTCCATCACAATCTGTAACCTCATGGCCTGGCATATCCCCCACTGAACCATTAGCATCAAGCCAGGACTCAACCCTGGGGGTTCAATGAAGAGTGCAGGAAGGCATACCTCAAAATGAGGTGTCAACCTGGTGAAGCTACAACCCAGGACTACTTGCGTGCCAAACTATGTAAGCAGCATGCGATGGACAGAGCAAATTGATCCCATAACCAAGAGATCAGATCTAAGCTCTGCAGTCCTGCTACATCAAGTCATGAATGGTGGTGGACAATTAAACAACCAGCTGGAGGAGGTGGCTCCACAAATATCTCCATCCCCAATGATGGGGGAGCCCAGCAGATCAGTGCGAAAGATAAAGCTGAAGCATTTGCAATAATCTTCAGCCAGAAGTGCCGAGTTGATGATCCATCTCAGCCTCCTCCTGAAGTCCCCAGCATCACAGATGCGAGACATCTGCCAATTTGATTCACTCCGCGTGATATCAAGAAACGACTGAAGGCACTGGATACTGAAAAGGCTATGGGTTCTGACAATATTCCGGCAATAGTACTGACGACCTGTGCTCCAGAACTTGCCATGCCTCTAGCTAAGCTGTTCCAGTACAGCTACAACACTGGTATCTACCCAGCAATGTGGAAAATTGACCAGGTATGTCCTGTACACAAAAAGCAAGACAAGTCCAACCCGAAATTACCACCCCATCAGTCTGCTCTCAATCATCAGTAAAGTGATGGAAGGGGTCATCAACAGTGCCATCAAGCGGCACTTGCTTAGCAATAACCTGCTCAGTTTAGTTTCCACCAGGGCCACTCAGCTCCTGACCTCATTACAGCCTTGGTTCAGACATGGAGAAAAGAGCTGAACTCAAGAGGTGAGGTGAGAGTGACTGCCCTTGACATCAAGGCAGCATTTGACCGAGTATAGCATCAAGGAGCCCAAGCAAAACTGAAGTCAATGGGAATTATGGGGAAAACCCTCCGCTGGTTGGAGTCATACCAAGCGCAAAGGAAGATGGTTGTGGTTGTTGGAGGTCAATCATCTGAGCTCCAAAACATCACTGCAGGGGTTCCTCAGGGTAGTGTCCTGGGACCAACCATCTTCAGTTGCTTCATCAATGACCTTCCTTCAACCATAAGGTCAGAAGTGGGGATGCTCGCTGATGATCGCACAATGTTCAGCACCATTAGCGACTCCTCAGATACTGAAGCAGTCCGTGCTGAAATGCAGCAAGACGTGGACAATATCCAGACTTGGGCTGATAAGTGACAAGTAACATTTGCGCCACACAAGTGCCAGGCAATGACCATCTCCAACAGGAGAGAATCTAACAATCTCCCCTTGACATTCAATGGCATTACTATCGCTGAATCCCCCACTATCAACATCTTAGGGGCTGCCATTGACCAGAAACTGAACTGGAGTAGCCATATAAATAGCGTGGCTACAAGAGCAGGTCAGAGGCTAGGAATGCTGCGGCGAGTAACTCACCTCCTGATTGCCCAAAGCCTGTCCACCATCTACAAGGCACAAGTCAAGAGTGTGATGGAATACTCTCCAGTTGCCTGGATGAGTGTAGCTCCAACAACACTCAAGAAGCTCAACGCCATCCAGGATAAAGCAGCCCGCTTGATTGGCAGCCCATCCACAAACATTCACTCCCTTCACCACCGACGCAGTGGCAGCAGTGTGTACCATCTACAAGATGCACTGCAGCAACGCACCAAGGCTCCTTAGACAGCACCTTCCAAACCCGCGACCTCTACCAAACTGAGAAGGACAAGGGCAGCAAATGCATGGGAACACCACCACCTGCAAGTTCCCCTCCAAGTCACACACCATCCTGACTTGGAACTATATCGCCGTTCCTTCACAGTCGCGAGGTCAAAATCCCCGAACTCCCTTCCTAACAGCACCGTGGGTGCACCTACCTTACCTACCTCACATGGACTGCAGCGGTTCAAGAAAGCAGCTCACTGCTACCTCTCAAGGGCAATTAGAGATGGGCAATAAATGCTGGCCTAGCCAGCGACACCCACATCCCATGAATGAATTTTTAAAAAATGCATCCACTAACTAACCTGCCATTTGTACTGTCCCATCAATCTCACCACCTCCACAGTGACAGCAAAGTGCCTCCCCAGCCAGTGCATAGCCTGTGTCTCATAGCCATCAGCTTTCCAATGGCCCCTCCAGATATTTGTATTCTATTGGCATTATGCACAAATTTCTTCTGTAACAAGATTGAGGAAATCAGGTGAGGGTTAGCATTTGAGGGATATCTCCAAAGTATCATCAGACCGCTTATGTAATTGACTTTCTGATACCCTGTTGAAATAAAATAAAGGGTTGTAGGGTTCTGTATAAAAATAACTTCTGTTGGGGAGTTGGTGATACATTCTGTAATATCCTGAGTTAGTGATCCCCTAAACCATAAACCAGTGAAAAGTGTTAGTTCTGCAGTTATTAATTTGAGAGAATGAACAGTAGGTTAGGGCTTATGGTGCCCAAGGAGGAAAAGGGGTGGAAGCTGGTGCAGTACCTTGCCTGTTCATGTTAGGTCATTGAATTTTTATTGATGTTAGTCTGCAGATCGCACTCAGTGCCACTGCCAGTTCCCTGCACATTGCATGGAAAACACTTTTCTGAAATCTCCCCTCATGGGCACCCAGTAGTCCTTTTCTCTTCTGAAATGTTTGATTCAGGGGCAACTGAAGGTCAGTCTCATTGAAACTGTGTGCTCTTCTGCCTCCTTACAATTTCCTGCTTCTGTCTATGGGTACCTCTTCCATATCCTCCACTAGTAGTCATGCTTTAAAATTGTCACAAAATCACACATGAGCAATCCATTATAGCAAACTGACAGTCAACTGATTGTGCCAAACATTTTTCCTACCTTCTAACATGCTACATGGGTCAGTACTGGAGAGAACTGGTGTGTGAAGCCCTGACCTCAGAGGTGCAATATCAGCATAAATGGGGATTTTGAATTTCAGGGCAGACTATGTAATTTACCCAGAGGGAATGTTTCCTCTCTGATATCTTTACCAAAATTATAAATGCAATTAGTAAGGAGACGTCTATGATCTTTCTACAAATAGTCAACAAGGGAAATCTTTCTCTCAGTGAATATTAAGTGAAGATGTACACCGTGCAATTCTAAACAGAAGTGATGGTATGCGGTGGGAAGGAGTGACAGAGTCCATTGGACAATCAAACGTTGGCTCTGATGAAGCAGATGGCCTTTTCTCATTTTGGACTCTCTTAGGACTACAGAGGTGTGTCATGTCTAAAAATCATAAAAATGAAACTGAAATCCAATTACAAAAAATAATTTATTTTATCGTCCCCTTTTGTCATTTCCTAATGGGTCATGTTTCTGACCCTCTAGCATGCAATGTAGTAAGATTATAATTGACAGGCTGCAGTATGAGCAGAACAGAAGCAAAAGGTGATTGTTTTCAATTATTCATCAAACCTATTATATCACACAGTTTGGAAGCTATGTATTTTGGTGTTATCAACTTTAAATAAGGCGCACATATAGATTTCATTTTCCATGTTGCTGCAAAACTACTTTTACAAAACTTTTTATCAGTTAATCAGCTTCAGCAAAAATAGCCATGTGCTTGCAATAAACAAGGTAGCTTGACTCAGGTTCAGAGCCATTTTAGTTGAAATAATTGTGCAGCAGTGCTCTTAGCAAAGAGGAAAGCTAGCACATGTTCTGCTATTTCCTCCCAGGCTAAACTGTTAATTTTACATCTAAATCTATGCATCTTTCTGCAAGATTAATTTTTATTAAGAGAACTGGATATAGATAATTTTTAAAAGCTAAATTCAATTTAGTTTTTTTCTTTCAAAAGCCAAAGTTGATGTGAATTAAAGATGTCATTAAAATGGTTAGCAAATCCCCAGGATCTTTATGTCAATTCTTCTTTCCCCAGGAATAAGTCACAGATACAGACCTGAAAGTGAAGGGAATGAGAAAATGTTCTTAGCATGCTTAAGGCTGTCATAAGCAAATGTCAGGAGATTTATTTGGCTTACTGATGGAATTTAATGAGAGAAAAGGTCTACTCTCAGTCATTAACATTTTTCAGATAACTACGGAGTGTAGTGGTAAAGGAAATGTAGTAGATTCTCAGATTTTTAGAAAGCAGTTGATATGATGCCACATAACAGGCTTCTTCATGTCTTTATGGCCCATGACATCAAAGGGAATGTAGATGAATGAATAGAGGGATAGCTAGGTAACAGAAAGCTGATGGTAAGGGTAAATGCTTATTTTTTGGATTGATAGGATTATGGATACTGCTGCAACCCTGGGTCCTGTCCTGGGACCACTTTTGAAGCTATTTATGTAAATGATTTGGCATAGTCACAAGAGGAACAGTATCAAAATTTGGTGATAACAGCAAAATTGAACACATATGAAATGTGCAGAAGAATGCATGAGGATATAGGTAGGTTAGTGGAGATGACAAATATAGTTCAATGGTAAGAAATGTGAAGGAGTATATTTTGTGGAAATGAACAGCGAAAGACATTACACCCTTGTATTATAACTTTTAACAGGACAGAGGAATTGCAAGGGATTTACATGTATGGAACCGATTAAACATTTTATATTAACTTCAGTTTTTAAGTGAGTTTCTGTTCACAGTTAATAAAAAAGATTCCAGTCAGACAATGTTTTAACTGATAAAGAAAGCTGTTTTTGTTAGTTCTAGCCTTGAAAAGGCACCTGCCACAGATCTGGAAAGTTAGGGTGTGAGTCAGGTTTTGGGAATTCATTCTTGTTGAAACTGAAGTCCAGCTAATTGGATGAGGGAGTACTTTAAAACATGCATTTTCTCACGTAGGATAGAATGAAAGGTATATAAAGAGGAGTGTTAGAACAGCTACTTCAGAATTCAAAAAGCTCGACCAGTCAATTGCCTCAAGCTCAAAACATGTGACAGTGAATTCTCCTTGTATAGTAAATGTCTCAAGTATATGCATCATTATTACTTGTAATGGTTATCATTGTATATATCTAATTTTTGTTCACAATGATTATCATTGTATACCTAATTCCTATGAAAGTCAATAAATGCCTTTGAACCCTATTAACTTGTGGAAAAACTTGTAAACTTATAAGTAAGAACATCCATTCTCTAACTCACAGGCATATATCTATAAAGGTAGGGGTTTAAGTCAATAAAACCATAAAAGAGGCAAATGTGATTCTGAGTTTTACACACAGGGGCACTGATTCAAAAGTAAGGAAATAATGTTAATTTTACATTGGTTAGGAAGAGTTGGCCTATTGTGTATAGTTGTAGGAACTTCATTATGCGAAGGATAGAAGAATTCTGGGATGGCATTGATTCATTAGAATAATGACAAGAATGAAGGCTACAGTTATAAAGAAATGCTCAAAAATGGGGCATTTTTTATGGAACAGAGGTTAGGGGAGCAGTAACTGAGGTTTATAAGATAATGAAAGGTTTGAGAGGGTAAACACTGAAATATCATTTCCAGATTACTAGCGCATGGAATGCTTTACCAAAAGTGGCTAATGAGAGATGGAGATTGTAATCTCATTGAAAAGAGAATTGGACAGTATTTAAAAGTGACAAATATAAATGGATATGGAGAAAGGAGAGGGAAATTGGACTACAGCAAATAGCTCCAACTGAAGAGTTAGTGCTAGAACAGATACAATAGGCTGGATGATATCCTACTGTTTTGTCATTTTATGATTCTATCATTTAGTGTTCTGACCGAAGTAACAAGTTTGATTATTTATTACAATATATGATAAAAGAAAGATAAAAGAATATTTTAACAGTAAGATAATATAGGACTGTGAAAGATTTCTTGAAGATTTCTTGGAACTCATCAATGATATGGCAGATTTGGTTGTTGACAATGATGTAATGGATACTGCATCTAGACTTTCAAAAGCAGTTGAAAATTCTTATAAAAGACAAGTGACAAATGTAAAAATCTATTAACTTAAATGTTCTCAAGCCTTTTTGGGATCATTCCTATCAAACAAATGTCATAACCTAATGTAAAACTGGGCATCCATGAGGCGCTGTGGGCCATCAGCAGCAGCAGAATTGTACTCAACCACAATCTGTAACATCATGGCCCGGCATATCCCCCACTCTACCATTACCATCACCATCAAGCCAGGAGACCAACCCTTGTTCAATGAAGAGTGCAGGAGGGCATGCCAGGAGCAACACCAAGCATACCTCAAAATGAGGTGTCAACCTGGTGAAGCTACAACTCAGGACTATCTGCGTGCCAAACTGCATAAGCAGCATGCGATAGACAGAGCTAAGCGATCCCATAACCAACGGATCAGATCTAAGCTCGGCAGTCCTGCCAAATCCAGCCATGAATGGTGGTGGACAATTAAACAACTAACTGGAGGAGGTGGCTCCACAAATATCCCCATCCTCAATGATGGGGGACCCCAGCACAGCAGTGCGAAAGATAAGGCTGAAGCATTGGCAACAATCTTCAGCCAGAAGTGCCGAGTTGATGATCCATCTCGGCCTCCTCCTGAAGTCCCCAGCATCACAGATGCCAGACTTCAGCCAATTCGATTCACTCCGCGTGATATCAAGAAACGACTGAAGGCACTAAATACTGCAAAGGCTATGGGCCTTGACAATATTCCGGCAATAGTACTGAAGACCTGTGCTCCAGAACCTGTTGCGCCCCTAGCCAAGTTGTTCCAGTACAGCTACAACACTGGCATCTACCCTGCAATGTGGAAAATTGCCCAGGTATATCCTGTATACAAAAAGCAGGACAAGTCTAACCTGGCCAATTACCACCCCATCAGCCTACTCTCAATCATCAGTGAAGTGATGGAAGGTGTCAGCAACAGTGCCATCAAACAGCACTTGCTTAGCAATAATCTACTCAGTGATGCTCAGTTTGGGTTCCGTCAGGGCCACTCAGCTCCTGACCTCATTACAGCCTTGGTTCAAACATGGACAAAAGAGCTGAACTCAAGACGTGAGGTGAGAGTGACTGCCCTTGACATCAAGGCAGCATTTGACCAAGTATGGCATCAAGGTGCCCTAGCAAAACTGAGCTCAATGGGAATCAGGGGGAAAATCTTCTGCTGGCTGGAGTCATACCTCGCGCAAAGGAAGATGGTTGTGGTTGTTGGAAGTCAATCATCTGAGCTCCAGGACATCACTTCAGGAGTTCCTCAAGGTAGTGTCCTAGGCCCAACCATCTTCAGCTGCTTCATCAATGACCTTCCTTCAATCATAAGGTTAGAAGTGGGGATGTTTGCTGATGATCGCACAATGTTCAGCACCATTCGCGACTCATCAGAAACTGAAGCAGTCCGTGTAGAAATGTAGCAAGAACTGGACAATATCCAGGCTTGGGCTGATAAGTGGCAAGTAACATTTGCGCCACACAAGTGCCAGGCAATGACCATCTCCAACAAGAGAGAATCGAACCATCTTCCCTTGACATTCAATGGCATTACCATCGTTGAATCCCCCACTATCAACATCCTAGGGGCTACCATTGACCAGAAACTGAACTGGAGTAGCCATATAAATATCGTGCCTACAAGAGCAGGTCAGAGTCTAGGAATCCTGTGGCGAGTAACTCACCTCCTGACTCCCCAAAGCCTGTCCACCATCTACAAGGCACAAGTCAGGAGTGTGATGGAATACTCTCCACTTGCCTGGATGGGTGCAGCTCCAACAACACTCAAGAAACTCGACACCATCCAGGACAAAGCAGCCCGCTTGATTGGCACCCCATCTATAAATATTTACTCCCTCCACCACCGACGCACAGTGGCAGCAGTGTGTACCATCTACAAGCTGCACTGCAGCAATGCACCATGGCTCCTTAGACAGCACCTTCCAAACCCGCGACCCCTACCAACTAGAAGGACAAGGGCAGCAGATGCATAGGAACACCACCACCTGCAAGTTCCCCTCCAAGTCACACACTATCCTGACTTGGAACTATATTGCCATTTCTTCACTGTCGCTGGGTCAAAATCCTCAAACTCCCTTCCTAACAGCATTATGGGTGTACCTACCCCAAATGGACTGCAGCGGTTCAAGAAGGCAGCTCACCACCACCTTCTCAAGGGCAATTAGGGATGGGCAATAAATGCTGGCCTGGCCAGTGACACCCACATCCCATGAATGAATAAAAAAGAGTCCACCAGCTGTGCTTACCAATAAGAGCAAGTCTGAAAGAGGAATAATTTTGAGCAAAGAAGACTCTAATTAACATGTGAAATCAATCAAACTTTCACATTTTGTATTTCCTTACAAGGGAAATTAGCTTCATTTTTCCTTGAACAAATAACTATAATCTGACAAGTGAGTTTGCATGATATTTCAAGTGAAGACAATATATGACAAAATTCCCCTGCTTTTATTGGCAGTAACAGCTGCTTAAATGCAAATATAGTACCTTTCAAGTGAAAAGAAAATCCCAAAGTGCTTCCCAAAGTAGGGAACAAACAGGCACCAAGCTAAAGGAGGAAAGTTTAGGAAGATTGACTAAAGACTTGATCAAAGGAATGGGCTTCAAGGAAGATGTTTGGATTTTCTCACTTCACTTCCCTTAAGCGACTTAGATTAGATTAGATTAGAGATACAGCACTGAAACAGGCCCTTCGGCCCACCGAGTCTGTGCCGACCATCAACCACCCATTTATACTAATCCTACACTAATCCCATATTCCCAACAAACATCCCCACCTATCCCTATATTTCCCTACCACCTACCTATACTGGTGACAATTTATAATGGCCAATTTACCTATCAACCTGCAAGTCTTTTTGGCTTGTGGGAGGAAACCGTAGCACCCGGAGAAAACCCACGCAGACACAGGGAGAACTTGCAAACTCCACACAGGCAGTACCCGGAATTGAACCCGGGTCCCTGGAGCTGTGAGGCTGCGGTGCTAACCACTGCGCCACTGTGCCGCCCCACAGAGGTTGGTACGCCATACGACAACAGCACCACCCTTGTCTGCAGGTTTGATGACCATGTCGGGGTTAGACCTGAGAGAACGGAGTGCCTCAAGTTCAGAGGGGGACAGGTTAGAGTGAGTGAGGGGGGACTTCTCTCTGCCTTGTAAGTACTGAGTATATACACACTTGTGCCATGGACATGAAAGATGTAATATACCCTAGAATTAAGGTTTGTGGCCTAAGAAAATATTTTTTATCTCGATTATATAACCTAACCTGAAGATGGGGTTCTTGGTATCAATGGGCAGGAGCCAAAAGTGGAAATCCTTCATCCCCGTACTGATTTTTCTTACCTTTTAAAAAGTATAAAATTCACCAAAACTGTGCAAAAATATAACTGAGACATTTATTTTTCTATTGTAACATTTAATGGTTAACTGAACAGATATTGAATCTCCCTTTCTAATCTAGTGACCCCAGTTATTCATTACAATCATTTCACAATGAGGTGTGACAATAATGAAATGCAGTGATGCATACTTTGTCCTTTCAGGTAGACATAAAAGATCCCATGGAACTACTTCAAAGAAGAGCAAGGGTCCCCAGCGTCCTGGCTGATGTTTTTCTTTCACCAATTTCATTAAAAACATATTATCTGGCCATTATCTCATTGTTGTTTGTGGGACCTTGCTGAGTGCAAATTGACTACTGTGTTTCCTACAACAGTGACAATACTTCAAAAGTACTTAATTAGCTGTAAAGCGCTTTGGGACATCCTGACTTCATAAAAGGCTCTGTATAAATGCAAATCTTTCTTTTAATACCATGCCAGTGATTGTTTGGCAACAATAGATACAATAACAAATGGGCTAGAAATTACTGTTGATAATATTGATAGGCTAATGCTTAATGAGTTTATAGGGTGTTCCTATGTCCACTACTTTAACAGAAGTGCTAACCCATATATGTTAATAGATTAACATTTCCATTAAATAACAGAGGAATGTTATTCAAATACATTAAGCATTTACCTGAAAGTATCATTGACAATTTCCATTTCAATATTACCAAATTCATTGCTGGCATTAGATTAGTAGATTAAAAAGTAAGGTGACAACTGGAAAATAACACAAGATATAGCAATTTATGTTTAAATTGAGAATTAATAGTGGCGACAGAGGATGCACAGAGAGAACAGTCATTTGTTACTCAAATTATTAGCTTTGTATAGAAGCAAATCTAGCTGGCAAACATAAAGCTGAAATTAAAATGACATAGCTATTAAAATCCAGATTTTAACATTAATTAATGAAAAACATCAATCTTCAGTGACTGTGCAAACTGTTAAATTACAAAAGGATATTACAAAGAGGATAGCCTAAACTTGTGCTTTTCCTGTTACTGTACTTTTCATGTTAAGTTAACAAATACATTCAAAATGCTATTCTAGTTTAACAGTGATACTGACAAAAATGGACTGCATAATTTAACACAAATATTCTCAGTAAATAATTGATAACTTACAGAGATCAGCACAGATGCAGATAGCCATTTGTCTCATCGAGCAAATCCCATATTATCCCTCCAATGCAACACCAAATGATTCCATAGTTCCTGGGCGAATCTTGGGATATGAAATTTAAAAAAATTTCAAACCCAACCCCAACCCACTTCCAACACCCCCATCTCCAGCTTTAACGGAGGTGAGACAAGAGGTGGGTGACCAACCCGCTTCAAGGTGGCGGGTTAGATAATTAAATATTTTAATGAGACAGGTAGCCTCTGATTAAACATGTTTGCACGTGTAACAGAGGTTGGGTGAGTTTCCCAGTCCTCAGAAAACCCAATAGCTGAAAAGAGGCAAGGATAGTTTCAGGGAGCATGTAGGTGCTTCCCCCCGCACCTGAACCTCCCAAACTCTCCACCGCATACAACGGCGTCACCCAACGCCACCATCACCCAGGTTGGCGACTGGTTCCCTCCCATGGAGTCACATGCAACCCCTCCTCATTGTGTTGACCCCGAGGTCAAGAATCAGACTACCCTCACATTCCCACTAGCAGCAGCAGATGACTTACCTGCAGCTTCAGCCTCCTCTGGTGTGCTCCCCGCCTGACTGGAAGCCAAACCTTCCAATCAAGCTGACCTCTAGGTAGGACCCGGTCAAAGCAAAACTACGCATGCTATGGAGTCAAAACTCCTGACAGAAACCCCACGTCAAGATTCAGTCCCTTGTCTCCACTACCTTACCCTGAAGACTATTAGTCACCCTTTGTGTGAAGGGTTTTCCAAAATTAGTACTGAACTTTTTTTTTATCCGTTCAGGGGATGTGAGCGTCGCTGGCAAGGCCAGCATTTATTGCCCATCCCTAATTGCCCTTGAGAAGGTGGTGGTGAGCTGCCTTCTTGAACCGCTGCAGTCCTTGGGGTGTAGGTACACCCACAGTGCTGTTAGGAAGGGAGTTCCAGGATATTGACCCAGCGGCAGTGAAGGAACGGCGATATAGCTCCAAGTCAGGATGGTGTGTGACTTGGAGGAGAACTTGCACATGGTGGTGTTCCCAGGCATCTGTTGCCCTTGTCCTTCTAGAGGGCGCAGGTTTGGAAGGTGCTGTCTAAGGAGCCTTGGTGAGTTGCTGCAGTGCCTCTTGTAGATGGTACACACTGTTGCCACTGTGTGTTGGTGCTGGAGGGGGTGAATGTTGAAGGTGGTGGATGGGTTGCGGGCTGCTTTGTTTTGGATGGTGTCGAGCTTCTTGAGTGTTGTTGGAGCTGCACCCATCCGGACAAGTGGAGAGTATTTCACCGCACCCCTGACTTGTGCCTTGTAGATGGTGGGCAGGCATTGGGGAGTCAGGAGGTGAGCTACTCACCACAGAATTCCTAGCCTCTGACCTGCTCTTGTAGCCACAGCATTTATATGGCTACTCCAGTTCAGCTTCTGGTCAATGGTGTGGCCCAGGATGTCGATAGCGGGTGATTCAGCAATGTTAATGCCATTGAACATCAAGGGAAGATGGTTAGATTCTCTCTTGTTTGAGATGGTCATTGCTTGGTGCTTGTGTGGTGCGAATGTTCCTTGCCACTTATCAGCCCAAGCCTGGATGTTGTCCAGGACTTGCTGCATCTGGACATGGGCTGCTTCAGTATCTGAAGAGTCGCGAATGGTGAACACTGTGCAATCATCAGGGAACATCCCCACTTCTAACCTTATGATGGAAGGGAGGCCATTGACAAAGCAGCTGAAGATGGTGAGGCCTTGAACCACTGCAGTCCATGTGGTGTAGGTACACCTAAAGTGATGATAGGGAGGGAGTTCCAGGATTTCGGCACAGCGACAGTGAAGCAACAGTGATATAGTCAAGATTGTGTGTAACATAGAGGGGAGACTTATTTAAGGTGTACAAAATTATGAGGGACCTAGATAGAGTGGACAGGAAGGACCTGTTTCCCCTGGCGGGGAGGTCAGTTACCAGGGGACACAGATTTAAGGTGATTGGTAAAGGATTAGAGAGGACATGAGGAAAAATGTTTGTACCCAGAGGGTGGTGGGTGTCTGGAATTCATTGCCAGGAATGATGGTGGAGACAGAAACCTTCAATTCTTTTAAAGGTACCTGGACATGCACCTGAAGTGCTGTAACCTGCAAGGGTATGGACCAGGTGCTGGAAGGTGGGAATAGATTGGGTGGCTAGTTTTTTCGGCCAGCACAGACACGATGGGCTGAATGGCCTCCTTCTGTGCCATAATTGTTCTATGGGACTTGCAGGTGGTGGTGTTCCCATTTGTCTGCAGCCCTTGTTCTTCTAGGTGGTAGAGACCTCAGGTTTGGAAGGTGCTGTCGAAGGAGCCTTGGCGAGTTGTTGCAGTGCATCTTGTATATGGTGCACACTGATGCCACTGTGCGTTGGTGGTGTAGGGAGTGAATGCTTTAGGTGGTGGATGCGGTGCTGATCTAGAGGGCTGCCTGGTCTAGGATGGTGTTGAGCTTCTTGAGTGTTGTTGGAGCTGCACTCATCTAGGCAGGTGGACAGTATTTCATCGTACTTTTGACTTGTGTCTTGTAGATGGCGGCAAAGCTTTGGGAGGTGAGTTACTCAACGCAGAATTCCCAGCCTCTGACCTGCTCTTTTCACCTCAGTATTTAAATGGTCTGGTCCAGTTAGGTTTCTGGTCAATGGTAACCCCAGGATGTTGATGCCTTTCAATATCATGGGAGATGGTTAGATTCTCTCCTGTTAGGGATGGTCACTGCCTGGTACTTATGTGGCATGAATGTTACTTGCCACTTATCAGCCCAAGCCTGAATGTTGTCCAGGTCTTGATGCATGTGGGCATGGAATGGCTCAGTATCTGAGGAGTTGCAAATGGTGCTGAACATTGTGCAATCATCAGTGAACATTCCCACTTCTGACCTTATGATGGAGTGAAGGTCATTGATGAAGCAGCTGAAGATGGTTGGACCTAGGACACTACCCTGAGGAACTCCTGCAGCAATGTCCTGGGCTGAGATGACTGGGCTCCAACAACCACAACTATCTTCTTTTGTGCTAGGTATGACTCCAACTAGTGGAGAGTTTGCCCTGGATTCCCACTGACTTCAATTTTGGTAAGGCTCCTTGATGCCACAATCGGTCAGATATCAAGGACAGTCACTCTCACCTCACCTCTGGAGTTCAGCTCTTTTGTCCAAGTTTGAACTAAGGCTGTAATGAGGTCAGGAGCTGAGTGGCCCTGGTGGAACTCAGTCATTCTTGACATAATGCTCTTGTACATTATGCAAGGCCAACCACACTGACATCCTGCTTGTGATTTCCCCGAGAACCCCTTTTTTCACTTTTCATATAATCATAGAAATTTACAGCACAGAAGGAGGACATTCAAGCCATTGTCCCTGTGCTGGCTGTTTTAAACAGCAGTCCCACAGCTACTCTTTTTTGTTTGTAATCCTGTAAATTCTGTATCGTCAAGTGCCTGTCCAACTCCTTTTTAAAATTATCCGTGGAATTAGATTCCATCACCTTTTCAGGTAACTCCGACAACTCTGAGTGAATAAACGTCTCCTTGTCTCCCTTCTACATCATTTGCCAATGATTTTAAATCTATCATATTTAGTTATTGACCCACTTCCCACAGGGAACTATTTTTCTCTCTCTACTCTATCAAAACCTCTTATAATCTTGATATCCTTTATTACATCACTTCTTAACCTTTTGTGTTCCAAGGAGAACAGTCCTAACTTTTCCAACCTCTCCTCATAACTGAAGTCCATCATCCCTAGGAACTCCATGGTAAACTGCCTCGGTACCCTTCCTAAGGCCTTTACATCTTTCCTGAAGTGTGGTGTCCAAAATTGTCCACAATACTCCAGCTGAGGCTGAACCAATGATTTCTAAACTTCTAGCATGATCTCTTTGTTTTCATATTCATATTCATTCTATAAACCTAAGTCAACTTAAGTATGCTTTTTTAAACTAATTTATCAACTTGCCCTGCCATCTTTAATGATTTGTGTATGAACAACTCGGCTCATCTACCCTTTCAAAATCATGCTATTTAGAGTATACTGTCTTTCCACAAAGTGCATCATTTCACACCTCTGCACATTGAACTCCATCTGCCATGCTTCTTCCCATTTTACCATCCTGTCTATGTCATCCTGAAGCCTATAACTACCCTCATAACTATCTATATTTCCAAGTTTCCTATCATCTGCAAACTTCATACACCCGAGTCTAGGTCATTTAGAAAAATTGAAAAGACTAATGGACTCAAAACTGACCATTGGGGAACACCACTATAAACCACCTCCCAGCCTGAAAAACATCCACCCAACACTATTCTCTCCTTCCTGTCAGTCAATCAATTTTGCATCAACACTGTCTCTTAATTTCCTCGTCTTTCATCTTTTTAATAAACCTCTTGAGTGGCACTTTGTTGAATGCCTTCCCACATAATTAAACTTCTCTGTTATCTCAGCAAAGAATTCAATCAAGTTTTTCCTGTATGCTCTGCAGCAAAAGGCCTTTCTGTGCTTGTCATTTGTTTTCCTTTACTATTCATACTTGTCAATCAATTTCTTTTAATGCGAAAACCACAGGTGAAATATTCTCCACTTAGTCCCTGCCGGAACAGCAGGACCAGTTTCCGGTTGGGAACACCCGACTTACTGATTTGCGTGCCCTGCCGTCGCTCTTTCCCAGACCATACTAATTATCACCCCCCCCCCCCCCACCCCCACCCCTGGAGATCAGCAGGGTGGCACCCATACAGGCTATTGACAGTGGAGAGTTGGGGGTCGCCCAGAGACCTGGTGACAGCATTAGATATCACACTATCACTTGGCACTCAACTGTCCCTCATGTTGAATCAATGTCACCAATACATTAAATGTCATGATCTGCATTAGGTTAACTTGGAACCCTGTTTTACTTAGGTTCATGTCTTACACCTCCCACACGGGCATCGGAACCCGATGGAGGAGATGAGGGAGGAACCCGAGGAGTCTTCAGAGGAGGACCAGCAACCTGAGGATGCACAGTCACATGACTCCTGTGCACCCTTCACTAGTGCAGATATGCACACCTCAGTGGGTACAACTTCTTAAATACATAGGGTGGCACATGGTGAGGAGGACATCACATGGTAGCAGGTACTAGAGACAGGGACAGCAGTGGAGAGTCCCTGTCGGAGAACGCAGGACACTTCAAGCTCTGCTCAGCTGGACACAGATGTTGAATCTCGGGGCCTGTACACTAAATGGGTACTTGTGGGGCAGCAACGGGAAATGTGTGTACATCTGTCAGAAGTTCCAGAGGCAGTGTGCAGCTTGCACAGAAAATGGAGGAGTCCATCTCTAGCATGAGTGCCATGATGTCTTAGGCATTTACGCTGATGACCACCTCCATTGAAAGAGTGCTAACCTCATGGAGGATGAGACATGACAGGCCATCGAGTGAATGCTGGCTCGTATCAAAGGCCTGCACACTATGGCTGCCAGTTTACATAACATCAATCAAAGCCTGGTGCCTGAAGGCCACACTCACATGCAGTCAACTGCTCTCCTGCCCTTGGCTGGTAGGGAAATGCTGTTGGGCCCTGAGAGGGAAGATGGAGAAAGGGCAGATGGAAATGCAGCCTCTTCTCAAAGTATCCCAACTTCTCAGCCTTGCCCTCCCCCGTCAGACAGAGTTGCACATGCTGCATCCTGCCCTGATGACCAAGTCTGCCCTGCACAGCTGGGGCAGTCATTCGCAGGGCCCTCATGGACTCTAAAACCCAGAGGATGTCCACCACGGGAATCTCATGTGTAAGAGCAGGGGAACCAGTAGCCTGCCTCTAGTCCTGCTGAAGCCAAGGCGTAACACCACGCAGGAATAACAGAAAGTGTATGATGAAAATATCTTAGTTGCACAAAGGTATCACTTGGGTGCTTATTACTTTGTTATTGATCCATGATGCTCTTTATTTGAATGAAAGAATGAGTTTATGCAAAATACTCATTGTCATGGCCTCTACTTTGTTCGATCTCGTATTGATCCTGGTCAGTTTCATTCCAGTCAATGGAATTGTTGCCTTGATGAGGAGGTAAGGCTGTGAATGTGATAGGTGGCTGGATGCCTGTAGAGCTGCGGGGTGGCGGTTTTATGGTGTTGGAGTGTGGGTGGGGTGGGGTGACGTAGCGGGGGGGGTGGTGGGTGGGGTTTGTACTGGGGTCATGATGGGAAGCTTTCAATGCTGCAAGTGCACTTCTTAAGTGAAAAGTGCCTGGATGAGGCTGTCCCGGGCTTCTCTGGCAGGCAGATCTGCAGCTTCAGGCACTAATGGCACATCAGGATGCTCCTCCTCCTCCTCCTCCAAGGATCCTGGGCTCTGTCCACCTTCCTCTGGCACCAGTTCCAGTTCTCTCTGCAGTGCCATGTTGTGTGAGGCACAGCAGACCACTAAAATCCTAGACACCCATGCTGGGTCATATTGAAAGGAGATTCCAGATCAACCAATGCAGCAGAACCTCACTTTGAGCAAGCCAATGCCTTGGGTCATCAGCCAGGTCTTGAGTGGGTATTCTCGGTCCCCTAGGAGCCAACCGCTGAGACTGTCTGGTGGAGAGAAGAGGTGCAGAACTTGAGACTGCCAAAGGATGAATGAGTCATGGCAGCGCCCTAGATTCTTGGCATATACTTGCATTATCCTCTTGCAATGGTCACATGCCAGTTGCACATTAAATAAGTGAAAGCCCTTCCAATTGCCAAAAGTGCCTGGCTGTTCTGATGGTGCCTTCATTCCTACATGAGTGCAGTCTATGACCTCCCTAGGCCTGTGGAAGTCCTGCGAAGGAAGCAAAGCCGACAGTCCTCTGGGTTTTGACTGGTTTCATCCATCTCAAAATTAACATAGTTGGAAGCCTTCGCAAACAAAGCATCGGTGACCTGGCAGATGCAAGAAGCTCGACACCATCCAGGACAAAGCAGCCCGTCTGATTGACACCCCATCCACAAACATTCACTCCCTCCACCACCGACGCACAGTGGCAACAGTGTGTACCATCTACAAGATGCACTGCAGCAACTAAAAGACTTGCAGGTTGATAGGTAAATTGGCCATTATAAATTGCGCCTAAGAATAGGTAGGTGGGAGGGGAATATAGGGACAGGTGGGGATGTGGTAGCAATATGGGATTAGTGTAGGATTAGTATAAATGGGAGGTTGATGGTCGGCACAGACTCGGTGGGCCGAAGGGCCTGTTTCAGTGCTGTATCTCTAAAAAAAAACTCACCAAGGCTCCTTAGACAGCACCTTCCAAACCCGCGACCTCTACCAACTAGAAGGACAAGGGCAGCAGATGCATGAAAACACCTTCAAGTTCCCGTCCAAGTCACACGCCATCCTGACTTGGAACTATATCACCGTTCCTTCACTGTCGCTGGTTCAAAATCCTGGAACTCTCTTCCTTACAGCACTGTGGGTATACCTACCCCACATGGACTGCAGTGGTTGAAGAAGGCAGCTCACCACCACCTTCTCAAGGGCAATTAGGGATGGGCAATAAATGCTGTCTGAACCAGTGATGCACACATCCCATGAACGAATAAAATTAAATGTTACCAGCTGATCCCTGGAAGGACCCAGACATGAAAAAATGGAGGGGTGTGGTCACCTTAACAACCATGGGCAATGGGTGGCCACGTGCTCCTATTGGGCAGAGATCTTCTTCCAAGAGGCTCTAGAGGTCTGCGATCACCTAACATGAGAGCCTGAGCTTTCGGAGGCATTGCTGTTCAGAGATGTCGAGGAACCTGACCCTTGGCCCATAGATCCTGTGCTGAAGGTATTACCTCCTTCGCAGTGCAGCCCTGTGTCCATCCTCTCTGTTCCGACCAGCTACATGTGGCTATGGAGAAGGTTGCTGCTGCTGCTGGAGTTGTTGCCTCTGTCACTGTGGCTGCTGAACTGGAGTAAGCTGCACCTCCTCCACAGAAGTCCAACCAACTTCAGAATATGTGGACCCCAAGTTACTGGGAAGTCTTACAGGCAATAGGTGAGATTACCCTCAATGTATCCAAGGCATTTGATCGAAGTTGCACAAATTTGCTGTTCCCAACAAAATCAGTGATTTTAGGCTAAAAGAACTGCTCCTGTCAGCACAGCCCTTTCACTGTGACTGACCACAGGCATATCAGTTTCACCCTTTATGCTGCTCATATCAGGTCAGTTTTCACTCTATTATGAGTTCGCGCTGTGCACTCACCTTCTCCAACCTGGTATGTCACCAACAGTGTGTAAACCATGAGCTGTTAAGAAAGAAGGATTCCATGGTTAAAAAGGCACTTAATTGCCTTTTTATGGACCTCAATTGCTTTCCTGCCAGACCTACGGGGTTTTCAGCTGGACTCGCAACCATCCCTGGGAAAAATCAGAAGAGGGCAGGAATCATATTGGAATTCCCAACCCAACGTAATTTTCTGGGACTTTTCCGCCTTGCACACTCTGGAACCCACCTCCACTGAGCTGGGAAAATTCTGCGATACAGTTCAGTCATATGCGATGATGCTTTTCTCCCACTTCTACAGACTCCCTCTCCCTGGGGAATGGGCCTGCAAACCAGCCAACAAGACTTTTCCTCTTCAGATTGAGGAAGTTCAAATTATCTTCGAGAGAAACACTAGGGCATGGATTTTAACCTGGAAGTGAGTTCTGTACACAAGGGGTACTGCTGTGAGGTCAAGAAACTCAGAAGAATGGGTTTCCCAATTCTGGCTTTCCTGAATGTCCTGTAGTATTTAACTGCAGGGTGCCTTTAAGTGGGGGTTCCCACCCACAGGGGTTCTGATTGACCGGCTGGAGGCCTTTATGCTGAGAAGTAGGTCGGGGAGTGAGAGAGATTATTGAGGGGCGGGGGAACTGGCAGGGTCCGGATCGTAGGGTAGACGGTCTGATTGTGAGGAGCAGGGAGGGTCAGATTATAGGGGGGATCCAGATCAGGGGGGGAGGGGGTCAGGAGTGTGGGTTTTGATGGTGTTCCAGGGGTACCGATTGTGGGGTGGGTCCAATGGCATTCGGTGGGTGGAAGGGGGAAGCAGTTGGTGGTCAGGGGTTTGGATGGTGGGGGTAGCAGACATATTGCAGTGGTGGGCGGTGGGGGCAGTGTTTCAGTCGTGGGCCAGGGTGCTGATGGTGGTTGGGGCTGGGAAGCAGATAGATTGCAGTGGGGGAGGATGATGGTGCGGGTGGGAGGAAGGGGTTCACTACTGAGATGGTTGGGCTGCGAGGAAACTCTTCTGCTCCTCCTGGTCCAAAAGCAGTGCTATAAAGGCACTTACTTCAGGGATTCAGCTCCTCTCGCCTCCTTTAAGATGCTGAATTTCCAGGAGTCCTGGAAACCCTGCTGCCTGGAGTTAAAATAGAATGACTGTTAAAATGAAGGCATGCAGCCTCATTATAATATTTAAATGACCAAGACACTTCCCGCAAGCAGGTTGGGTGCCCACCCCTTGTCCTGCCCCCATAAAAGCTGGAAGTGGGCAAGTTCTAGACGGGTTGGGTTCCTGTTTCAGATTTCTTGCATTTTAACCTCTGACACTATCCCAACACAGCTGTTTTTGGGAGTTAAAGTTTGGCTCTAGATATGAGGGATTGGGTTCACCTAAGACAATGTATAACCATTTACAAGTATGATTTCATTATTGCTTCAGATATGTCCCTTCCTTAATAAGAGGAAACCATGTTAAACATTTGGAACTGGAGCCGTTTCTACAACTACAATCTGTGCTACGTCTCTCTTTTTTCCTCTAGCCAGATGAGTTAGATTTTCAAAAAACATTTAACATAATTTAGTTCCCAACAGTCACTGGTTGATAGCTTACTTAACAATTTGGAATTCACTGCTTCAGTCAAAGGGACACTTCACCATGAAAGACAACCACTATAAAAATATTTTATAGTTATTTTAAGTTCTGTTGACGGGTCACTGACCTGAAACGTCAACTCTGCTTCTCTCTCCACAGATGCTGCCAGACTTGCTGAGTATTTCCAGCATTTCTTGTTTTTATTTCAGATTTCCAGCATCTGCAGTATTTTGCTTTTATTTTACTATAAAAGTATTATTTGTTTAAGGATTAATCCAATAATTTATCTACAAAGTAATTAAAGGTGTATTCAGGCCTCATTTCATGCTCCATAGGATACTGGAATTCCACCCCCTCCCCCTCTTCCCCTTTGTATTACTCTTTACTCTCTGTGTTCAGAACACTTACAAACAAAGCCAGAATTTATTCAGCAGAAAGCACTTTTTTCTAAACTTCAATGAAACAATATGGGATTTAACATAGTCTAGTGTTCAAATTATTTTCTTAAATCTGAGTCATTCCTAGTCCTACAATGCTAAAAGCTGAAATAAAATAAACTTTAACCCTTGCAGGTAATACAACCCATCACTCAGTTATGAATCTCAGTGCAGCAGCCGCTCGATCATCACTAATTCAAGCATTCAACTCCTTCTAACGAAGACTAGCAACAATCAGTTGAGTTCCTCTCTTTGATATGCATTTATATGAGTCATTTTCCTATATTCAATGAAGATAGCCAGCTTCAGTCACTTTCCTCTCTTTGATGAAGATTGCAACAAAGTTCTCCATTTGCCTATCCTGTATATTTCCCTCTGCTTCCTCCCTATTCTAACCCACAGCATCCCAAATCCCTAGCAGCTTCAACCTCTTAATTTTTCTCTCATCTTATTTCCCATTTGATCTTTCTCACATCTGTCCAAGTACAAGTGCACCACAATCTTAGGCTTTAAAATGGTATCCGATAGAATTGAAACATATAAGTAAAGGAACATGAATAAGAGCTATCTGGAGAGATCTGAAGACATAGAAGAGAGAGAACAGAAGAAAGGAGGAAGAATTTTAAAAATCAGAGACAAGTGTGACTTAAGTGGGAATTTCAAGCGGGAGGAGGGGGCAGGAATTCTGATTGGGAAATCCAGAAATTTGAGTTTCATGTGACAGAAATCACACCTGCCAAATGGAATCATATTAATTTTGTCATATGGAACACTACTTCATAACTTATTTAAAAGAACCAACAGAACCAACCAGCTGAAAACATGGTTGCACATTTGCATTCTGAGAGACAGTTGCACAGAGAGACAATGGGAGTGCTCCCTGATTTAATTAGCGAGATGGGTTTTGCCAATAGTGATGATCAAAAGACCTTGAGAGCCATTGACTTTGCAAGAGACAAACCTCCATCACCACCACCCCCCGTCACTGAGTGTCTGGGAGACTCTGAAGTCCAGCAACCCTCCAAGAAATTGCTATTTCAAACAAAGAGATGGCCACATGACTTACTTGCTGGCCAAACTGGGGACTGTTTGAATTGTGCCTCACAGAAAGGTAACAGACTGCAAGTGGAGAACCAAGGAGGAAGGTCTCCGCTCTCTCTGTCTCTCTCTCTCTCTCAAGCAAAGTCCGAGGGACCGATGGTAGCAGCTTAAGCCTCAAGGCAGAGGACCTCTTCAGTCTTCTGGTTCCAGCATGTCAGAAACTGTGCACCGGGACCAATGGGAACTCCAAGACCGTAACTTCAATGAAGGACATTGTATCAAGGAAATGACCGTCCAGTAACCAAATCCTATTTATTGTCAACCCTACTTCAACCCTCCCTAATTCTTTCTTCCCCTCTGTATCTATTTATGTGTGTGTGTGTTTCTCTCATGTGTATGCTAGCATGGTTGTGTCGCGTATTTTAGTAATTTTTAACTGCGTTAGAGTGAGAAGGCTAATAAACTTACATGTTTATATAAAAGCAAAATACTGCGGATGCTGGAAATCTGAAATAACAACAAGAAATGCTGGAACCACTCAGCAGGTCTGGCAGCATCTGTGAAAAGAGAAGCAGAGTTAACGTTTCGGGTCAGTGACCCTTCTTCGAAACTTACATGTTTCTTGTTTAAACCTAAGAAAACCTGTCTGATTGGTTCATTTACAATTACAATTAGAGTGAAGTGAGCAAAGGACTCACTGAGGAAGTAAGCTAAAATCACTGTGTTTAAAAGTTAAACCGTGTTACGGCCAAACCAGGAAAGGGGCAGGTGGGGAGCCTCAGACCCCTTCCTCACCCGGTCATAACATTCCCCACAGGCTATAGAGTTTTGACTCCAGACCTTGTGTTTTTTTTTTCTAGCATGTTCCCCACCTGGAAGCCAGACTGTATGACAGGTTGGCTCCTTGCTTGGCAGGGAGCTCTTTGGAGCAGGCCGCAGCCCAGGAGCAGGTTGGGAGCCTGCAGCTGGGTTAGTGATAGCTGGTGGGATCTGAATCATGTTTTGGAGGGGAGGGCTTGGATCCTGGAGGAAGAATCCAATCCTGAGTGCAGGGTAGAAGCAAGTTGGCTGCGAGTGCTGGGGTGGAAGCACTCCTGCTCCCATTGGCTCACAGCAGTGATGTAAAGGCACTTAGCTGTACAACACAGCAATCCTTGCCTCCTTTGAGCTGTCGGGTTTCCCAAGGCCCAGGAAATGCGGCCAGCACAGGTTAAACCCAGAAGACAGGGAAAATCTGGGGCATGCAGTCTCATTATAATATTTAAATGACCAATATTTAAATGGTTGCAGCAGCTTTGACAGAAGCGGAAGTACGGAGCGAACTTGCAGGTGGGAGGTCAGTTTCAGTGTAAGTTAAAAGTTAATTCCCTTTTGTTTTCGGAGGACCAGGGGACTGCTGGGTAAGTAAAAACTATATATTTGGGTGGTGGCTGTACCCGAGACAGTACACGAGTACTGTCTCCCACCCACCCTCCTCCTCGAACCAAAAAAAAGGACTCTGGTGTGTTGATAAGGTAAGCTTTTTATTTAAAAAGTTCTGTCCGTCGGATTGCTAAGCTAACAAGTTTTGACTTTTTTTTTGGTTTTTCAGTAGATTTGTTGGGAATTTAGAATAGTAGGAATGGAGGTTAAGGCAGTTGTATGTTCCTCCTGCAGAATGTGGGAGGTAAGGGTCGCCAAGAGTGTCCCTGCTGACTGCATCTGCGGGAAGTGCACCCAACTCCAGCTCCTCGAGAACCGAGTTAGGGAACTGGAGCTGGAGCTGGATGAACTTCGGCTCATTCGGGAGGCAGAGGGGGTTATTGAGAGGAGTTATGGGGAGGTAGTCACACCTCAGGTAAAAGAAGTAGGTAGATGGGTTACCGTCAGGGGAAGGAGAGGGAACCAGCAGGCAGTGCAGGGATCCCCTGTGGCCGTTTCCCTCAACAACAGGTATACCGTTTTGGATACTGTTGCGGGGGACGACTTACCAGGGGTAAGCAATGGGGTACAGGTCTCTGGCACAGAGTTTTTTTTTAGAACATTACAGCGCAGTACAGGCCCTTCGGCCCTCGATGTTGCGCCGACCTGTGAAACCATCTGACCTACACTATTCCATTTTCATCCATATGTCTATCCAATGACCACTTAAATGCCCTTAAAGTTGGCGAGCCTACTACTGCTGCAGGCAGGGCGTTCCACGCCCCTACTACTCTCTGAGTAAAGAAACTACCTCTGACATCTGTCCTATATCTATCACCCCTCAACTTAAAGCTATGTCCCCTCGTGTTTGCCATCACCATCCAAGGAAAAAGACTCTCACTATCCACCCTATCTAACCCTCTGATTACCTTATATGTCTCTATTAAGTCACCTCTCCTCCTCCTTCTCTCCAACGAAAACAACCTCAAGTCCCTCAGCCTTTCCTCGTAAGACCTTCCCTCCATACCAGGCAACATCCTAGTAAATCTCCTCTGCACCCTTTCCAAAGCTTCCACATCCTTCCTGTAATGCGGTGACCAGAACTGCACGCAATACTCCAGGTGCGGTCTCACCAGAGTTTTGTACAGCTGCAGCATGACCTCGTGGCTCCGAAACTCGATCCCCCTACTAATAAAAGCTAACACACCATATGCCTTCTTAACAGCCCTATTAACCTGGGTAGCAACCTTCAGGGATTTATGTACCTGGAGACCAAGAAGTTCATCTACACGACCAAGAATCTTCCCATTAGCCCAGTACTCTGCATTCCTGTTACTCCTTCCAAAGTAAATCACCTCGCACTTTTCCGCATTAAACTCCATTTGCCATCTCTCAGCCCAGCTCTGCAGCCTATCTATGTCCCTCTGTACCCTACAACATCCTTCGGCACTATCCACAACTCCACCGACCTTAGTGTCATCCGCAAATTTACAAACCCACCCTTCTACACCCTCTTCCAGGTCATTTATAAAAATGACAAACAGTCTGTCCCCGTTGCTCAGAAGGGAAGGGGGAAGAGGAGCAGAGCATTAGTCATTGGGGACTCCATAGTTAGGGGAACAGATAGGAGGTTCTGTGGGAACGAGAGAGACTCATGGTTGGTGTGTTGCCTCCCAGGTGCCAGGGTTCGTGATGTCTCGGATCGTGTTTTTGGGATCCTTAAGGGGGAAGGGGGAGCAGCCCCAAGTCGTGGTCCACATAGGCACCAACGACATAAGTGGGAAGAGAGATGGGGATTTAAGGCAGAAATTCAGGGAGCTAGGGTGGAAGCTTAGAGCGAGAACAAACAGAGTTGTTATCTCTGGGTTGTTGCCCGTGCCACGTGATAGCGAAGTGAGGAATAGGGAGAGAGAGGAGTTGAACACGTGGCTGCAGGGATAGTGTAGGAGGGAGGGTTTTGGTTTCCTGGATAATTGGGGCTCTTTCTGGGGTAGGTGGGACCTCTACAAACAGGATGGTCTTCACCTGGACCAGAGGGGTACCAATATCCTGGGGGGGAGATTTGCTAGTGCTCTTCGGGGGGGTTTAAACTAATTCAGCAGGGGAATGGGAACCTAAATTATAGTTCCAGTGTACAGGATGTTGAGAGTAGTGAGGTCAGGGATAAGGTTACAAGGACGCAAGAGGGCACTGGCAAGCAAGAACTTGGTTTAAAGTGTGTCTACTTCAACGCCAGGAGCATCCGGAATAAGGTGGGTGAGCTTGCAGCATGGGTTGGTACCTGGGATCTCGATGTAGTGGCCATTTCGGAGACATGGGTAGAGCAGGGGCAGGAATGGATGTTGCAGGTTCCAGGATTTAGTTCTTTCAGTAAGAACAGAGAAGATGGTAAAAGAGGGGGGAGTGTGGCATTGTTAATCAAGGAGAGTATTACAGCGGCAGAAAGGACGTTTGAGGACTCGTCTGCTGAGGTAGTATGGGCCGAGGTTAGAAACAGGAGAGGAGAGGTCACCCTGTTGGGAGTCTTCTATAGACCTCCGAATAGTTCCAGAGATGTAGAGGAAAGGATAGCGAAGATGATTCTCGACAGGGGCGAGAGTAACAGGGTAGTTGCTTTGGGGGACTTTAACTTTCCAAATATTGACTGGAAATACTTTAGTTCGAGTACTTTAGATGGGTCTGTTTTTGTCCAGTGTGTGCAGGAGGGTTTTCTGACACAGTATGTGGACAGGCCAACCAGGGGCGATGCCACATTGGATTTGGTACTGGGTAATGAACCCGGCCAGGTGTTAGATTTAGAAGTTGGTGAGCACTTTGGTGATAGTGATCACAATTCGGTTAGGTTTACCTTAGCGATGGGCAGGGACAGGTATATACCGCAGGGCAAGAATTATAACTGGGGGAAAGGAAATTATGATGCGATTAAGCAAGATTTAGGATGCGTAGGATGGGGAAGGAAACTCAGGGGATGGGCACAATCGAAATGTGGAGCTTATTCAAGGAGCAGCTACTGCGTGTCCTTGATAAGTATGTACCTGTCAGGCAGGGGGGAAGTTGTCGAGCGAGGGAGCCATGGTTTACTAAAGAAGTTGAAGCGCTTGTCAAGAGGAAGAAGAAGGCTTATGTTAGGATGAGACGTGAAGGCTCAGTTAGGGCGCTTGAGAGTTACAAGCTAGCCAGGAAGGATCTAAAGGGAGAGCTAAGAAGAGCAAGGAGAGGACACGAGAAGTCATTGGCGGATAGGATCAAGGAAAACCCTAAGGCTTTCTATAGGTATATCAGGAATAAAAGAATGACTAGAGTTAGATTAGGGCCAATCAAGGATAGTCGTGGGAAGTTGTGTGTGGAATCAGAGGAGATAGGGGAAGCGTTAAATGAATATTTTTCGTCAGTATTTACAGTAGAGAAAGAAAATGTTGTCGAGCAGAATACTGAGATTCAGATTACTAGGCTAAATGGGATTGAGGTTCACAAGGAGGAGGTGTTAGCAATTTTGGAAAGTGTGAAAATAGATAAGTCCCCTGGGCCAGATGGGATTTATCCTAGGATTCTCTGGGAAGCCAGGGAGGAGATTGCAGAGCCTTTGTCCTTGATCTTTATGTCGTCATTGTCGACAGGAATAGTGCCGGAAGACTGGAGGATAGCAAATGTTGTCCCCTTGTTCAAGAAGGGGAGTAGAGACAGCCCTGGTAATTATAGACCTGTGAGCCTTACTTCGGTTGTGGGTAAAATGTTGGAAAAGGTTATAAGAGACAGGATTTATAATCATCTTGAAAAGAATAAGTTCATTAGCGATAGTCAGCACGGTTTTGTGAAGGGTAGGTCGTGCCTCACAAACCTTATTGAGTTTTTCGAGAAGGTGACCAAACAGGTGGATGAGGGTAAAGCAGTGGATGTGGTGTATATGGATTTCAGTAAGGCGTTTGATAAGGTTCCCCACGGTAGGCTATTGCAGAAAATACGGAAGTATGGGGTTGAAGGTGATTTGGAGCTTTGGATCAGAAATTGGCTAGCTGAAAGAAGACAGAGGGTGGTGGTTGATGGCAAATGTTCATCCTGGAGTTTAGTTACTAGTGGTGTACCGCAAGGATCTGTTTTGGGGCCACTGCTGTTTGTCATTTTTATAAATGACCTGGAAGAGGGTGTAGAAGGGTGGGTTAGTAAATTTGCGGATGACACGAAGGTCGGTGGAGTTGTGGATAGTGCCGAAGGATGTTGTCGGGTACAGAGGGACATAGATAGGCTGCAGAGCTGGGCTGAGAGATGGCAAATGGAGTTTAATGCTGAAAAGTGTGAGGTGATTCACTTTGGAAGGAGAAACAGGAATGCAGAGTACTGGGCTAATGGGAAGATTCTTGGTAGTGTAGATGAACAGAGAGATCTTGGTGTCCAGGTACATAAATCCCTGAAAGTTGCTACCCAGGTTAATAGGGCTGTTAAGAAGGCATATGGTGTGTTAGCTTTTATTAGTAGGGGGATCGAGTTTCGGAGCCACGAGGTCATGCTGCAGTTGTACGAAACTCTGGTGAGACCGCACCTGGAGTATTGCGTGCAGTTCTGGTCACCGCATTATAGGAAGGATGTGGAATCTTTGGAAAGGGTGCAGAGTAGATTTACTAGGATGTTGCCTGGTATGGAGGGAAGGTCTTATGAGGAAAGGCTGAGGGACTTGAGGTTGTTTTCGTTGGACAGAAAGAGGAGGAGAGGTGACTTAATAGAGACATATAAGATAATCAGAGGGTTAGATAGGGTGGATAGTGAGAGTCTTTTTTCTCGGATGGTGATGGCAAACACGAGGGGACATAGCTTTCAGTTGAGGGGTGATAGATATAGGACAGATGTCAGAGGTAGTTTCTTTACTCAGAGAGTAGTAGGGCCGTGGTACGCCCTGCCTGCAACAGTAGTAGACTCGCCCACTTTAAGGGCATTTAAGTGGTCATTGGATAGACATATGGATCAAAATGGAAGAGTGTAGGTCAGATGGTTTCACAGGTCGGCGCAACATCGAGGGCCGAAGGGCCTGTACTGCGCTGTAATGTTCTAATTCTAATTCTAACCCATCTCCTGAGAATGGGTTGGTTGTCCGCCTCCATTAAGTTTAGAAGAATGAGAGGTGATCTTATTGAAACATATAATATCCTGAGGGGACTTAACAGGGTGGATGCTGAGAGGATGTTTCCCCTTATGAGAGAGACTAGAACCAGGGGACAAGGTTTAAAACTAAGGTTTCCATTTAAGGCAGAAATGAGGAAATCTTTTTCTCTCAGAGGGTCGTTAGGCTGTGCAATTCACTTCCCCAGAGAGCTGTGGAGGCTGGGTCATTGAATATTTTTAAGACTGAGATGGATAGATTCTTGATTGAAAGGGAGTCAAGGGGTATTGGGGGTAGACACATCAGCCATAATCTTATCAAATGGTGGAGCAGGCTTATGGGGCTGAAAGGCCTACTCCTGCTCCTAATTCGTATGTATGTATGTATATTCATAAAACCAGAAGTGGGAGGTTTGGAGGTGGGTTGTGTAGTGTTTTGAGAATTGCGTTGTACATGAGGCTACCATGCACACATGAGTCAGCAGAGGGAGCTGAAAGAGAAAGTGAAAGTAAAACAGAATAAAGAAGACCATAATATAAAAGTAAAATACTGTGGATGCTGGAAATCGGAAATAAAAACAAGAAATGCTGGAACCACTCAGCAGGTCTGGCAGCATCTGTGAAAAGAGAAGCAGAGTTAACATTTCGGGTCAGTGACCCTTCTTCGGAATTGTCAAATATTAGAAAAGTCACAGGTTATAAGCAAGTGAGGTGGGGGTGGGGCAAGAGATAACAAAGGAGGTCTAGATTGGACCAGGCCACATAGCTGACCAAAAGGTCACGGAGCAAAGGCAAACAATATGTTAATGGTGTGTTGAAAGACAAAGCATTAGCACAGATTAGGTATTAATGCACTGAATATTTAACAGCAGCAAGTGCAAACCTGAAAAAAAACAGTGGTGAGCAAACTGAACAAACTAAGATGAAATGAAATAAATGCAAAAAAAAGATTGTAAAAAATGTAAAAAAGAATGTAAAAAAAAAAGAAAAAATAACTAAAAATGAAAGTAAAATGGGGGGCTGTCATGCTCTGAAATTATTGAACTCAATGTTCAATCCAGCAGGCTGTAGTGTGCCTAATCGGTAGATGAGATGCTGTTCCTCGAGCTTGCGTTGATGTTCACTGGAACACTGCAGCAATCCCAGGACAGAGATGTGAGCATGAGAGCAGGGGGGAGTGTTGAAATGGCAAGCAACCGGAAGCTCAGGGTCCTGCTTGCGGACTGAGCGGAGATGTTCCGCAAAGCGGTCACCCAGTCTGCGCTTGGTCTCCCCAATGTAGAGGAGACCACACTGTGAGCAGTGAATACAGTATACTACATTGAAAGAAGTACAAGTAAGTCGCTGCTTCACCTGAAAGGAGTGTTTGGGGCCTGGGATAGTGAGGAGAGAGGAGGTAAATGGGCAGATATTACACCTCCTGCGATTGCAGGGGAAGGTGCCATGGGACGGGGACGAGGTGGTGGGGGTAATGGAGGAGTGGACCAGGGTGTCGCGGAGGGAACGATCCCTTCGGAATACTGACAGGGGAAGGGAGGGGAAGATGCGACTGGTAGTGGCATCACGCTGGAGGTGGCGGAAATGGCGGAGGATGATCCTTTGGATATGGAGGCTGATGGGGTGGAAAGTGAGGACAAGAGGAACCCCTGTCACGGTTCTGGGAGGGAGGGGAATGGGTGAGGGTAGAGGTGCGGGGAATGTGCCAGACACGGTTGAGGGCCCTGTCAACCATAGTGGGGGGAAATCCTCGGTTGAGGAAAAACGAGCACTGTCATGGAAGGTAGCATCATCAGAGCAGATGCGTCGGAGACGGAGAAACTGGGAGAATGGAATGGAGAAATTCAACTCATTTAAACATTTCTTTCAATCTGCCTTGAAGCAGTATTTACACAGACCCTGCTGGGTATACCACTAGGACCTCCACAGAACCACAGGAGGTAGGGTGTGAAGAAGTGTAGTCGAGGTAGCTGTGGGTGTCGGTGGGCTTATAATGGATATTAGTAGACAACCTATCCCCAGAGATGGAGACAGAGAAGTCGAGGAAGGGAAGGGAAGTGCCAGAGATGGACCATGTAAAGGTGAGAGAAGGGTGGAAATTGGAAGCAAAGTTGATAACGTTTTCCAGTTCGGGGCGGGAACAGGAAACGGCACCGATGCAGTCATCAATGTACCGGAAAAAGAGTTCGGGGAGGGGGCCTGAGTAGGACTGGAACAAAGAATGCTCGACATATCCCACAAAAAGACAGGCATAACTAGGACCCATACGCGTACCCATAGCGACACCTTTTACTTGAAGGAAGTGCGTGGAGTTGAAGGAGAAGTAGTTCAATGTGAGAACAAGTTCAGTCAGGCGGAGGAGGGTGGTGGTGGATGGGGACTGGTTGGGCCTCTGTTCCAAGAAGAAGCGGAGAGCCCTCAAACCATCCTGATGGGGGATGGAGGTGTAGAGCGATTGGATGTTCATAGTGAAGAAGAGGCGGTTGGGACCAGGAAACTGGAAATTGTCAAAATGACGTAGGGCGTCAGAAGAGTCACGGATGTAGGTGGGAAGAGACTGGACCAGCGGAGAAAAGATAGAGTCTAGATAGGAAGAAATAAGTTCAGTGGGGCAGGAGCAGGCTGACACAATGGGTCTGCCGGGACAGTCCCATTTGTGGATTTTGGGAAGGAGGTAGAAGCGGGCTGTCCGGGGTTGCGGGACTATGAGGTTGGAAGCTGTAGAGGGAAGATCTCCAGAGGAGATGAGGTCAGTGACAGTCCTTTGGATTGTGGCTTGATGTTTGGTGGTGGGGTCATGGTCCAGAGGTAGGAAGAAGTGTCCGTGAGTTGGTGTTGAGCTTCTGCAAGGTAGTTTAGTTTAGTTTGGAGATACAACACTGAAACAGGCCCTTCGGCCCACCGAGTCTGTGCCGACCATCAACCACCCATTTATACTAATCCTACACTAATCCCATATTCCTACCACATCCCCACCTGTCCCTATATTTCCTTACCACCTACCTATACTAGGGGCAATTTATAATGGCCAATTTACTACCAACCTGCAAGTCTTTTGGCTTGTGGGAGGAAACCGGAGCACCCGGAGAAAACCCACGCAGACACAGGGAGAACTTGCAAACTCCACACAGGCAGTACCCAGAATTGAACTCGGGTCGCTGGAGCTGTGATGCTGCGGTGCTAACCACTGCGCCACTGTGCCGCCCCACAGAGGTTGGTACGCCATACGACAACAGCACCACCCTTGTCTGCAGGTTTGATGACCATGTCGGGGTTAGACCTGAGAGAACGGAGTGCCTCAAGTTCAGAGGGGGACAGGTTAGAGTGAGTGAGGGGGGCAGAGAAATTGAGATGACCAATGTCTCGCCGACAGTTTTCAATGAAGAGATCAAGAGCGGGTAAGAGTCCAGGGGGAGGGGTCCAGGTAGAGGGAGAATGCTGGAGGCGGGTGAATGGATCTGCTGGTTGGGGGGAGGACTCCTGGTCAAGGAAGTGAGCCCGGAGGCGACAGAAGAAGAGCTCAACGTCATGCCGAGCGCGAAATTCATTGAGGTGGGGGCGTAAGGGGAAAAAACTGAGATCTTTGCTGAGTACAGAACGCTCAGCATCAGAGAGGGGGAGGTCAGAAGGTATAGTGAATACACGGCAAGGGGTCAGATCAGAAGGGGTGGGGTCAGAGGGAAGTGAAGCGGAAGGAGGATCTGGAGGGGCATTAGTCCCCATCAGCTGCTGGGGATTTATAAAGAAGACCATTATGTTCAACAGCACGCTGCTTCTGTCTCAGTCTTTACCTCATATTTCTTTCTAATCTCAGCTAAACCTTGCTCCAATCTCAAGAACTTCACAATGGCGATGAGGTAAATTAAAAAATGGATGGTGAAAAGCAGGAAACGTTGCTTTCAGGTTCAGCAAATTCATAAACTACCTTGGGCTCAATGGAAAGTCAAGAGATTTATGCAAACCTTGAAAACAGTGATACAACTACAGCTGAGAACAAGTCATGGAACAGACGAATCTACGAATTGGGAGCAGAAGTAGGCTATTCGGCCGCTCTAGCCTGCCCCACCATTCAATAAGATCATGGCTGATCTGTTTCCGTCTCGAATTCCACACTCCCAACTACCGTGAAAACTTTTGATTCCCTTGCCTAACAAGAATATATCTACCTCCTCCTTAAAAATATTCAATGACCCCGCCTCCACCACCTGCTGAGGCAGAGAGTTCCAAAGTCACACAACCCTCAGACACAAAAAAATTCTGCTCATCTCTGTCCTAAAAGGGAGACCCCTAATTTTAAAACAGTGCCCTTTAGTTCTGAACTCACCTACAAGAGGAAACATCCTTTCCACATCCACCTTGTCAAGACCGTCCAGGATCTTTTTTACTTCAATCAAATCTCCTCTCACTCTTTTAAAGTCCAGTGAAAACAAGCCCAGTCTGTCCAACCTTTCCTCATAAGACAACTCGCCCATTCCAGGTATCAATCTCTGAACCACCTCCAATGCATTTACATCCTTCCTTAAATAAGGAGACCAAAACAGCACAGTATTCGAGATGTGGTCTCACCAATGACCTGTACAACTGAAGCATAACATCCTTACTTTTATTTTCAGTTCTTCTCGTAATAAATGATAACATTCCATTAGCCTTCTTTATGACTTACTCTACCTGCATACTAACTTTTTGTGACTCATGCACTAGAACACCTAGATCCCTCTGCACCACGGAATTCTGCAGTCGTTCTCCATTTAAGTAATACTCTGCTTTTTTATTCTTCCTGCCAAAGTGAACAACTTCACATTTTCCCACATTATCTGTATCGGTCTGCAACCTCCTTATGTCCTCTTTACAACTTACCTTCCTACCTATTTTTGTGTCATCTCCAAATTTAGCTACAAAGCCATCTCTCCCCTCATTTAAGTCATTGATATAAATTGTAAAATGTTGAGCCCCCAGCACAAACCCCTGTGCGATTCCACTCGTCACAGTCTGCCAATCAGAAAAGGACCCATTTATGCATACTCTGTTTTCTGCCAGCCAGCCAATCTTCTGTCCATGTTAATATGTTACCCCCTACGTCTTGAACTCCTACTTTGCACAATAACCTTTGATGTGGCACATTGAAAAATGCCTTCTGGAAATCCAAGCACAGTATGTACGTCAACGGGCTTCCCTTTATCCACAGCACATGTTACTCCTTCAAAAAACTCCAATAAATTGGTTAATCATGATTTCCCTTTCACAAAACCATGCTGATTACTCCTGATTACTTTGAGGTTTTCTAAGTGCCCAGCTATAGCCTACTTAATGATCGATTCTAACACCTTCCCCATGACAGACGTCAAGCTAACTGGCCTATAGTTACCTGTTTATTGCCTTCCCCACCACTTCTTAAATAGAGGGGTTATATTTGCCACTTTCCAGTCTGATGGAACCTTTCCAGAATCCAGCGAATTTTGAAAAATTAACATCAACGCATCTACTACCTCATTAGCCACCTCTTTTAAGACCGTCGGATGAAGCCCATCAGGACCCAGGGACTTGTCAGCCTGCAGCTCCATCAGTTTTCTCAGTACCGTTTCCCTGGTGATTGTAATTTCACCAAGTTCCTCTCTTCTTTCCACCTCCTGATTTACAACTATTACTGGAATGTTTTTTGTATCCTCTATAGCTATATCATTTTCTTCATAATTACAGAGTGACTCCTCACTCAACTACTGGAAAACCTCCAGCTAAACTCATCTTTGCACATCCTATGCACACACATCTTCCTGAGCTACCCTGCGGAGCTAATGATCAACATGTACGCGAATGTGATCAAGAACAGAAGGATCAAATGAAAGTAAATGCAGAGCAAAACATGCAATTTAGAGCTACACTGCTAAAGCAGGAGATAAAGTACTTGTGAAATGTGACTGTCATTTTGGAAAGCAAACAACCCCTTATAAAATACAACCATTTGCTGTGACCAACAAAAAAGGATTAATGATCACTGCTAAGCGCAGTTCACAAATCATCAGAACAAACGCGTCATTCTTCACAACGCTGACAACATCACTCGTAAGCAATAAATCCGATTCCGACATCGACATCTCAGATGAAGAACATGCAACAAATGAGACTACACCTGATGTCAGACGATATTCTACTTGCGAGATATAATGCCCACCATGCTTCGGAGACTATGTTACGAAGTGAACTATTTATGTTTAAGTTTATTGTTTACATTTTTTGGAAACAAATAATTGAAACATGCAATGTCTCTCATTTACTAAGAAGGGGAGGAATGTAGTGTTTTGAGAATTGGATTGTACATATTGTTCACTTAAGGTTACCATGCACACATCAGCCAGCAGACAGAGCTGAAGGGAAAGTGAAAATAAACCAGAATAAAGAAAACTCCATTAGGTTTAATAGATTGCTGCCTCTGTCTCAGGCTTTACCTTATATTTCTTACTAATCTCAGATAAACCTTGTTCCAGTCCTGAGAGCATCATAGTTGGGGTTGGGATTGAAATTTAAAAAAAAATTCACAGCCCACCTGACCTAAACCCACCCATTTTGGAGGGTTACAATTCCTCTTAAAGAGATGCATCTATCACAATGAGAGAATTATGTGAGAGAGCAGAGAGGGAGAGAGAGTTAGGAAACACCAGATGACAGAGAGAGGAATGTAATGAGTTCCTTTATGTTGTCTGGTCTGGTGCAACATAAATGAGATGCATGGAGTCCAGTTGGTTTGAAGATCTCAAAACAGCTTTATTTACAGCTACACTATTATATACAGTACAGAGCTAACTATTTACAGGACTTGCCTCTAGGTGTTACAGTTGCAAAGTGACTCTGGCTCTGAGTCACATGACTATGTCCTGGCACTTAGCTTAGTAGCATATTAAGATCTTAAAGGGATATCACTCTTAAAGGCAATCATACAACAAGGAGTACAGGAATAATTAAACAATATGAAAAGAATCAGATTGATAATTATAGCAAGAAAGGGGCGAGTTTCTTTTTTCTTTTTGTCTGTGAGCAACACTATGTGAGACAAATTAGTTAGAATTACTACTTAATATTTCTCCCGTTTACTTTTCTGAATGCTCTCTGTGAGGTTTGTGTTTTCTATTGTAAGTGAAAGTCTGATTTATAATTAACTTGAATTGTAGTACGCATATACATATGCAAATAACTTTTAAAAGCTCACATAATTACCATGTTATTGCTAATAGCATAATAATTAAATCCTCCTATTTTGTTTAGTAGGTCCTATGTTTTTTAGTTATAGGAGAATGGCTGTTTATCAATTAAGATAATTCTGTAAGCAAATGAAGTGCATAATTATATCAGGTTTATCCATAATAACATAATATACCTGACAAATTTAATTATTGTATTTAAATTACAGTTAAATATTATGGGGCCATAGCATTGCTGTTTTGTTTTAATTTTTACATGTATGCTGACATGGAAGATGGCAGGATCCCCAAGGATACATTGTACAGTGAGCTCGTCACTGGTATCAGACCCAACGGCCATCCATGTCTCCGCTTTAAAGACGTCTGCAAACGCAACATGACGTCCTGTGACATTGACCACAAGTCGTGGGAGTCAGTTGCCAGTGATCGCCAGAGCTGGCGGACAGCCATAAAGGCGGGGCTACAGAGTGGCGAGTCGAAGAGACTTAGCAGTTGGCAGAAAAAGAGACAGAAGTGTAAGGAGAGAGCCAACTGTGTAACAGCCCTGACAAACAATTTTATCTGCAGCTTCTGTCACTCTAGAATTGGCCTTTATAGCCACTCCAGGCGCTGCTCCACAAACCACTGACCACCTCTAGGCACTTACCCATTGTCTCTCGAGACAAGGATGCCAAAGGAAAAGGATGCTGACGACACCCAGCTCTATCTCAACTCTTCAGCTGCCCCTAAAATGTCAGACTACTTGTCCAACATCCAATCCTGGATGAGTAGATATTTCATCCAATTAAATATTGGGAAGACCAAAGCCATTGTCTTCAAGCTGAGGCTGAAATAGACTGTTTGCAACCTTGGTACCATATGTGATCACAGATGAGCTCCGATTACTATCCAAACCATCACTAAGACCACCTATTTCCACCTCCAAAACATCGCCTGACTCTGCCCCTGCCTCCGCTCTCCTGCTGCTGACACCATCATCCATGCCTTTGTTACCTCTAGACTTGCCTATTAGAACACACTCCTGGTTGGCCTGCCACATTCTACCCTCCATAAACTTGAGGTCATCCAAAACTCTGCTGTCGATGTCCTTACTAGCACCAAGTCCTGTTCGGCCATCACCCCTGTGCTCACTGACCTACACTGTCGCCCAATTAAGCAGAGTCTTGATTTTAAAATTCTCATCCTTGTTTTCAAATCCCTCCATGGACCCACCCCTCCCTGACTCTGTAAGCTCCTCCAGCCCCACAACCCTCCGAGATCTGTGCCCTCATCTAATTCTGGCCTTTTTGAGCATCCTCGATTTTAATCCCTCCACCGTTGGTGGCTGTGCCTTCAGCTGCCTAGGCCCTAAGCTCTGGAATCTCTTCCCTAAACTTCTTCAACTTTCTACCGCACTTTTCTCCTTTATGATGTTCCCTAAAACCTACCTCTTTGACCAAACTTTTGGTCTTCTGCCCCAATATCACCTTACGTGGCTCAGTGTCAAATTTTGCTTTATAACCCTCCTGTGAAGCGCCTTGAGACATTTTATTCCATGAAAGGTGGTATATAAATATAAGTTGTTGTTGAAATTATTAGTAGGGACCCTGTGAGAGCTCTTCAGTTACAAACAGAAAGATGCATGTATATGTTTACTTCTGAGACATGAGGGCTTGACCATACTACGTGTTCCATGGGAAAGGCCCCCAAGCGAATTCACTATGCTCTCAGGCTGTGTACGTAACTGAAAAGCCTGCAGCTCTGCATCACTTCCCTGTCCATGCAGCTGGCTCTAGGCCTTGTCGGAAGGGTGGGCCTATGCCAGACAGTGTGTGCTGGTCTTGCCAAGTGCCAGGCTATTGGGACAGGAAGATCTATGTCAATATATTTTTTATTCAGTGCATAAATCCAGGATGAAGCATTGAGATATATCCTGCACAATTTTCTCTTCAACTAAAATTTGTCAGTGGACAATGAATGACGTTCTATATCCTTGTGTTCAACCTCATCTCCAATCCTATCATAAACTGCAAATTAGTGATGCATTTGACAAGAGTAATAAAAATGAACATGACAACCAAGGTAAAAACAAAATACGACACAATTTCTCACACAGCTGTTGAAGTATTTCACAGTAAAGGCCTGCTGCCCGCACCGAACCCAACGGGACCTGACAACATGTGTTCGGGTCGGGTCGGGTCGGGTTGGGTCGCTCTTCCGGGTCCGGCTTTTGGGTTCGGGTTGGCTCCAAGTCGGGCCGGGTCTGGGTCCGGGTCGGACACACACAGTACTCCACAGACTCTGAGTCTGCGCCGTGAGCGTCTCTATGACGTCATCGCGCTCATGCTGCAGCAGTGCAGCTTCCTTCCATTCTATCCATACAAAAGTGGTAAGTACAGTGAGTGCACTATGGTCAGATCGGGCTCGGGTCGGGGTTGGGGTCGGGGTCGGGATGGGCACAGGTCGCGTCGGGTCGGGCGCGGTAAAAAATGGAAGGACTCGGGCCAGGTCAGGCTCGGGTCCAATGTGATTCTGTTGGGTTCGGGTCGGGTTTTTTTTTCCAGACCCGAGCAGGCCTTTATTTCATGGTGCAATGCACTTAAAGGTGCATCATCAGTTCAGCAGGGAGGTTTGAGACTGTTGTATTTCCAGGCTGCTCCAAGTAGTTTGCTACATCACCTTGATACCTGAAATGCATCAAATACTCTAGATACCACAGTATACTTGCAATGTAGTGCCCAAGTTATTTCTCAGTGTTGGTCAATATTTTTCAAAAAAATTAATTTTGTTTTTGGACATTTCCACATTAAAAAAAAATCTGTATACGGAAACCAGAATGGAAATAGCTAGTTATGAAGAAAATTACCAGTGGAGGGACAATTAGATTCATATGCAAGAAAATAAAGGTGGAAGAAATAGGTATTTGGTGGAACAAGGCAGCGACAAGAAACAACCTGAAACCAATATATTCTTTTATGAATATCACAGAACACTCAAATAAATGGAGCTACTATACTTTTTACTGAATGCTCTACTTGTATTATCATCAAAGTCTTGACAAACCAGCTCTGCAAACCCTACTGAGGGAGCCCACCGCTGTGAGCAGCCAAATACACCAAGCAGGGGGAACATTTAAAGTACACAGGGCAGTCACACCAGAGACGCACACCCTGCTCAACAAACGAAAGCTGGAGCTGTGAGCCATGCTGCTCTGAAACAAAGAGGAAGCTTTCAAAAATTTTAACAACAGGTCATGCGTTCAGCGGTAATTGATCCCTCAGGAATTTATCAGCATTTCCTCGTCAGCTGAGGCCTTCCCCAAAGCCAAAATCGGACCTCTGCCTGATTATGGAAGGCATAAGTCCCAGTGCATCTGTCAGGGTGAGCTGAGTAAGATTCTCAGGTTAGCCAGGTAACTCCCATAGATACATCCTCAAAATTGCCTTTGAGCTTAAGTGGGTGAACCTACCTTGAGTCTAATATGCCCCCAGAAATGTAATTTACTGATTAAATGTGTGAGGTGGAAAACTGTTGGATTTAGATTCTACCCCAGATTATGCACCCTCCTCCAGAATCATATCTCAATTCCATTCCTCCCTCAAATCTCTTGGTGCAGAATTTTAAATATACCTTGTTTTATTAATAAACAATGCAATAACATTACTTAGATTGGAGATTATCATTTTAGATGCTGGTCTGTAATGCCAGCAGCATGTAATTCAAAACTACCCAGCTCATCCTTGGGTCTAAAGAAGGGAGTGGGGAATGGGGGACCACCCCCCCATGCGGCCACGGTCCAGGTTGCTTTTTGGAGCCCTGAGGGTCACCACTGCTCCTCCTGATCCCACAAATTAAAATAAAACATACCTGCTAGTCTATTCCTTGACTGGACCGCCAGTTGATACTGAGTGTGCACAGTCGTGCCCTAAAATGGCAAGCAAATCCTCTGTACGTCAAAGACCCCCAATGTGCTTACTAAATGGTTTCTCCCAGAATCAGGTGGGCAGTCTAGCCATCCTGTGGCAGGCCATTCCGAAGTCGGCCTTGGCCTAATCATGCGGGGAACGTGGCAGTAAGTTTTCCCCAGCCATTTTAGAGGACATTGCCACCCATTCTCTGCTCAGTGTCGCCAATAAAAATCTAATCATCTTGTCACTTATTGAATCATTCCACTCTTCTATTTACCACAAAACTAGATTTATTGGTAACGCCAGTGGCAAGGTTACTCTTGGGAATTTGCATGAGGTAGCCAAGCAGCTACTGCTCATTTACACTGTGCATAAATTCCCCCCCACTCCCCCTGCCCCAGTCCAGTTAAAAGATCATGAAGATTGTGACTTATCAAAGAAGAAAACTTACCAATTAAGTAGACGGTTTTAATATAACAAACAGTGCCACAGAATAGCGTATTTAAAGTCAATAGAACAATGTTCAGCCAATGTTTGCAAAATCAAAGTCGGGTTCATTACTGAGCAAAATATAATGAGTTTAACAGATTAATGTCACATAATCAGCTCACTGATCACCTCTCACAGCAATATTAAACCCAATGAAGGACAGTTTCATCAAAAGAATAAAGGAACTAATAGTTGGCATTTCTTGAAAAATAATACAGACGCCAAAATCTAAGGTGCCAATCTATAAAATAACGTGGAGCCTAACGTTACACACAGCAGGCATTTGACAAATAATTTGAAAATGTTTGAATGTAATGAAAATATTTAGTGAGGTGTTATTTTAATTAGGTGCAGCTTCTCATTCGATTCAACACTTGAACTGTGTAATTATAATAGGACACAAATAAACTCACTGAATACTCCATGCGGCGGAATGTTATTATCGAGTGCTAATTAACTTTTAAGACATTATCTATAATTAATTATCAAAGTTATATTCCATTTACACTTGCAATGTTAAGACTTTTAAGTTGTATGGGTAGATTCACAGGGAAGATTTTGGTCTCACCGGTTTTTCAACAGGAATTGGCCTGCAGACCAAAATGGAAAAAAAACTTATCATCGACTACCATGTCCACTGCCATTTTGAAGCAGGCCTAGACTTCGGCAACTGGAGAGGGATAACAGCCTCATCAGACAATGCAAATCAGGATCCTGAGACCGAATAGTTTTGACCATATTGACATTTTCAAATTGGAGCATGTGGTGCCGCCACACAGCAGGTCCTGCTCATTGTCATAAGTGGGAAGTGGTCACAACCAGTGGCCCTTAAAGGATTGTTTAAAGCACACTTTGGAAAACTGAAACTGAAGTTTTGTTGAGGAGGTTTTGGCAGCAGGTTGAGCATAATTGCCCGTCATGCACCTCACTATAAATCCTTCCACATTCCACCCCCAAGTCACCCCCAATTTGCCCAGTCCTCCCCTGTAATAGGCATTCTCAGGCAGCTCACCAGCAAAGAGGAAACAAAAATATTAAAGGGGTGAGTAGAGGTCATCAGGAAAACTGGGCAGCTAACAGAGCCACAACTTGGGGAGGGTAGAGGCTGGGTTCAGGAGAACAGAGGCTGGGATTGGGGTGACCAGCAGCCAGGCTGGGGGTGGGGTGATGGTGGGGTTGTGTTTTATCAGTGGTAACTAGTGGAGGCGGGTGGAGGGGGCATTTCAAGGTCACAATGTGTCGGGGGAGTGGTGACCAGCAGCAGCTGATGTGATTTGGATTTCGGGTCAGATGGAACACTCCTGCTCCTCCAAGTACATTTTAAACACTTAGCATGTTGTTTGCGGCCTGCAGTGGTCCCTTTAAGGATTGACTGTTAGACTGCATGTAGACCTGGCTTTCCTAAAACGCCTGGCGTTCCCCTGCCAGCTGCATTCAGGAAATCCATTACTGTAGAGGGGGTTTCAAACAGGCGTTGGGCCCTTGTTGAGTATGCAAGAGCGCTAACATCTGTTGCAGGTGTAGATCCTGGATGCCAATTCTTTTTTTGTCTATACCAATAGGGTGGGTGGCCAATCTTTGGCTCATAATGCGCATACATTTCCTGCCTGCCATATTGGAGAGTTAGTAGACCATTTAGTTCTCAAAAAAACAGGCACTGTGTGGTCGAATTTCTCAGCCTGTAAGTTTAAATCTATTGATTATACCTCCTGCACCGGAGAAAAATGTAGCTCCTTCTACATAGCCTTACACTGCTCTGAAGCTGCTTTCACTGGTTGCTTACAAATTGAGTGTATTCTTACCATGCTAAGTTAGTCTTAACTTTACCAGTCTATGGGCTGGATTTCACCATAGGCGGACGGGACTTCACCACCAACATAAAAGTCGGTGGCGATCCTGCTTTCGCCTAGCCCAGGGATCTGACCAGCATTTTACAGGTACCCGGTCTTTAACTGTCCCAAGGCAGGACTTCCACCCGCTTGAGGGAGGAGGTCACGCCTCAGTGAACTGCCAGCTAATCAGCGGGCCGGCAGCTCATAGTCCGAGCAGCACCACCGAGAGCAGTGGCCACTGCTGGGACTGCAGCCCAGCCGACACCATTGAGCCAGGACTTTAGGTAAGTTGGGCTTGCCTCACTGGGGGGATGATCGGTCAGGGTGGTGAGGCAAGGGTAGTCGTTTGGGGGGCGTCTTGTGTCCCGGAGATGGGCTGGGAGGTGGGGGCAGCTCTCAATTGAGCACCCCATGCCCGACTACCATGACACCCCCCAGCACGCGGAAAAGCCAGCAGCTATCGCTGGGCGGCCTTTCACATCCCCAACATGCCCGCTTGCCATGAGTAAAATACCCGTGGAGGTGGGCGAGGGCCCTTTAGTGACTGTAAAGTTGCCGCTTAAGGGCCTTGATTGGCCTCTGACGAGCGGGCCATTTTCCCCCTTCCATCCGACCGAGATAAAGTTGGTTGGAGGTGGGAGCAGGGCGGGAAGGCTTCCCGGAGTCTCCCGCTCAATTTTGTGTCACCATCCATCCTGCTGAGACGGTATAAAATTCAGCCCAAAACCACTATAGACCTGAAATTATACTTTTAATTGACTTTATAAATTGAGGAATAGAGTATAGAAGCAAGCAAGTTATAATAAATTGATATAAATCACTGGTTAGGCCTCAGCTGGTGTATTGTGCCCAATTCTGGGCATCACACTCTAGGAAGGATGTCAAGGCATTAGAGAAGGTCAGAGGAGTGTCACTGGAATGATAGCAGGGATGAGAGACTATAGTTATGTGGAGAGACTTGGATTGTTCTCCTGAGAGCAAACGTTAAGGAAAGATTTAATAGAGGTGTTCAAAATTGTGAGGGTTTTGATACAGTAAATGGATAAAAAACTGTTTCTAGTGGCAGGAGGGCACAGGTATGATGGGCCAAATGATCTCCTTCTGTTTTGTATAATTCTATGGTTCTATGAAAGAAGTGGTTGATTGCTTGTTTTTCTTCACAATCACCATTGATAACATACAGCTTTATAATGTGTGAGGACTAAGAATATCATTATTGGGGTCTTTATTACGGAGCAAAATGTTTTCCATTAAAAGACTAATTCCTTTCCTTCTATTTACTTTGCTGTAATAATTCATAGCTAAACAAGGAATCCACAGAAGGAGGTTATGCGAACATTAGCCATATTCATAGATCTTATAATCCCATTTTCTTCCAGTAAAATTGAAAAATTAATAATGATCATATTTTTAAGGGCATCCAATGAGCCTTGTATGAACTTCATGGGATTCAAACTCGGTGCTCTTTTTTGTAGTGCACTGCTCAATGCATCTGTGTCAAATTCCTGTGTATAATCCTTTAATGAAGTTACGAATGTGCTTATTTTCACTGGGTTAAAAACTTTATTAAACCAGCACACAAAGGAATTTGATGCAAAAGCACTAATGATACTGCTCTGAGCAATTTTAAGCCCTGTGTGTCCAGTCCACTCAAGGACATGATCACAATCTGTTTGCTTTAAAATCAGCCTCCAATATATGCTTTGTTTAAAAATGAACAGCAGTTTATGGGAACGCAGCAGCGAAACAAATGGCCGCTAAAATACTGGTCCCATTGATACTTTCCTGGGAGGGGATCTTTTTAAACCAATAGACTTCGGGCAGCTCCAAGCAGTTAAGGCTGCCCATTTTTGTACTAAAAAAAAATGATGCAGCTCACAAAATGTTGTTAAAGCAGAGTCAAGAAGAGTAAAGAAGAAGAAATGCCCCCATTTATTTATTTTTTTCTCTATTCCTATTTTCTATTTGCCTGTTTTTTTGCTGTTTTTGTTTTTATAGCAGACCTGATTCAGTGCTGTAACAGTCTATGATACTGTTCTCCAAATGCTGAAACACATGCTCAGTTTGCGAAGTGAAGTTCCATGGGGATTCTCCCACTTCACCTGCTGGCTAGGATGGACATTCGCTTTGTCAGAGGTGAAGAGGAAAATGTACCTCACCTGAACAAAAACCTGAAGATCTACCAGTGCTGAAAGGACTTCAATCGTAATTTTCAAAAGGGAATTCAATAAATATTTAAAGGGATGAACATTCACAGGGCTATGGGGAAACAGCAAGGATAATTGGGTGACTGTACCAAAGAGCTGGCATGATGGACCGAATGCCTTCCTTCTGTGCTGTATATTTCTGTAAGCCACATTTAACCATTTTCTTTATATATCCAACTATTAAATTTGTCAAACAAGGCTTGTTTTTAACAAATTTGTACTGGCTGTACTTGGTTGAGCCATGCTCAGTTCATTTCTAAACTGGGATCTCCACATGATCTCCATAACAAACTGATAGTATTTATATATTGATTTCTGCTGCAAGACTGGTATTGACTCAGCATAGAGTCTAATCCAAAAAGTAACAATAACATTAGATGAAGGATAACAACCCAACAAAATGTTATAATACCCCTTCAACATCTCTTGTCATCACATTAAGACTGAACTGTTCCTGAGGGATATAAAATTTGGCTGTTGCAAGAAAAACAAAGTTATAACCCAGTGCAGGTGAAATCTACCAAAGTAAAGGTCCAATTTGCGGGGGTTGGGGCGGGGCGGGGGTTGGGGGCGGGGGTAAGGGGCCCACTCCAAATGGCAGCAGAAACATGCTCAAAGTCATTTTGGTTTGCATGCTCTAGTGATAGTGATGCCATCAACTAAAACAAGCATTAGGCTGGCTGAATATGCAGGCCCGATGCCAGTTCTCGTAAGGAAAACTGATTTCCTAAGTCAGTCCTAAAATAGGCAGTAGCCTTTTATTAGCATATTCAGCCAGTCTCATGCTGTTTTAGGACTGATTCAGGATTTTAGTTTTCCTGACTGGAGCAGGTATTGGGCCTGCTGTGCCCAGAATGACATGGACTACAGGCGTCAAGCCTGCTCCACCCAGAATTACATGGAGTACAGGCATCAAGCCTGCTCCACCCAGAATAACAAGGACGACAGGCGTCAAGCCTGCTCCACCCAGAATTACATGGACTACAGTTGTTGGGACTTACTCTGCTACGAATTACATGGTGTATAGATATTGGGCCTGCTCTGTCCAGAATTACATGCTCAGTTGTCAGTTGTTTTCTGTCCAGAATTACGAGGTCTACATCGCCAGCCCTGCCCCACCCAGAATTAGATGGCCTACAGGCATTTGTCCTGCTTGGCTCAGAATTACATGGTCTACAGGCATCAGGCCTGCTCTACCCAGAATTATTTAGACTATAGACATCAGGCCTGCTCTACCCAGAATTACATGGTCTACAGGCGTCAGGCCTGCTCTACCCAGAATTACAGGGACTACGGGCGTCAGGCCTGCTCCACCCAGAATTACAGGGACTACAGGCCTCAGGCCTGCTCCACCCAGAATTACATGGTCTACAGGCATTGGTCCTGCTCCGCCCAGAATTCCACAGGCCTCAGGCCTGCTCCAACCAGAATTACATTGTCTACAGGCATTGGTCATGCTCTTCCCAGAATTCTACAGGCATTGGGCCTGCTCTGCCCAGAATTACATTCTCTACAGCTGTCAGGCCGGCTCTGCACAGAATTAAATATCTACAGGCACTGGAACTGCTATGCCCAGAATTACAAGGTCTGTAGGCAGCCTAACCAACAGTTCTTTAAAGGGACGGGTGGTGGTCACCACCAAAAAGATACTTTTTAAAAAATATTGTCATGCAGACCCCCAACTGCCAAGAATGAGGCCTATTAATTTTGTCATATGAACATTGATTTTAAACTGTTGCCGGAGTGAAGACTTGTTTGAAGATCATCAGACACTGGGCTGGAAGGACATTTGCATACTATGAGACGCTGTTTGTGGAAACAAAGGGCTATTCCCTGCTCCAATTAACCCAAATGGATTTTGATCACCAGACGTTGAAGGTGGAAGGAAGCACATTCCAGGCTCTGCTAAGATGATACAATCCACAGAGCCAGGACTGGTTAAATCAGCTGGCCACATGACTAACTGGCTGGTCTAGGTTTTTTGAACTAGCCACAGGACAGTTTGAATTTAGAAGGCAGTGTGCAACTGAAGCTGGAACAAGGAAGCCTCTCTCTCTCTCTCTCTCTCTCTCACTTTCTCCCAAGCCAGGGAAGACATGTAAACCTCACGACAGGAAAGACTCCTACATTGGAACAAGATGAAGCGTGAACTGGGCCCTAACGAATTGCAAGACTTACCAGCAAGCAAAGGTGCCACATTGAACTTAAAGGACTGTAACTACCAGATATTGCCTCAAACTTTTCCCCCTTATTCCTTCTACTTTTTCTGTCTCTATCTGCGTATGTGGTTATCCCATATGCATATTAGCGTGGTCACGTTGTATATTCATAATCTATAATAAACTTCCACCTTTCTGGTTTAAATCTAAGGAAACCTGTTTGTTTTCTTTGCCTTACAATTGGAGCAGTGAACAAGGATTCACTAAAGGGGAGCTAAAAACACAGTGTTTTAAAATTAAACCCTGTTATGGTTAAACCAGGCAAAGGCTAAGAGGGAACCCCTAGACCCCTTCTCACCTGGTCGTAACAATATCATTAAACGAGCTGGAAGAAGTATAAGTGCCTTTCTCGATCACCTCCTCCTCCCAGGACCTACCTAAAAGTTATTCATCCTAGCTCGCTGGTGAGTTGCTTGGGGAGGCATGTTAAATAATGGCATCTTGCTGATCTTACTAAAATGAATCCCAATATTGATTGGACCTCAGACCTACCAGTTTTGGTGCAGGATGGTGGAAACTAATTTCTGCCTCAATATCCTGAAATGTTCTACCAAAACTCTCTGGCTTGGGGGTTACATTAAGAATGGGTGGGGCTATGGGGGAGAGGGAAATTCTCACAGGGAAATCAGTGTAAGGCTCAGGCCATTTTACATTCAGGGCCTCATTTCAATATTTCAGCACTGTCTCCTGCTCAAAACTGGCGGATCTGATGTCAGGGCCCGCAGGTGGGTGCAGGAAATTGGCTCAGTAGGATTAGTACACCCGGGACTCAAAGGAAATGCCATCAGCCTATCCTCAGTGAGTGTGCAAGGGGATTGGCAACCAAAGGCAACACACAGAGGGAGAAGCAAGGCCAGAGCTAGGGAGACCCAAGGACTCCTTGTGGGTGGAAAATGAAAGGTTAATAGGGTTACTATGGTTCACACAGCTGAAGTTGTTTTTCTCTTGCTGAACCATTCCATCATGAGGCTTTGTTCTGTTTATCTATTGTAAGAGATAAAATTGGGGAGAGTGAAATGGCAAAGAAGAACTGGAATTGTAAAGTGTTGCAAAGAAGTGTATAAGCAATATTAAGATAATCAAATATGGGCATATGAGTAACCAGCTATATTAATTCCACATGAAGTTAATGTATAAATATTTCTGTTGTAACTGATGATTCAAGCCTCTCACCTGCATGCCTGTCATAAAGATTTCCTGATTCCAGCTCATTCCTGACTCTCAAGTGGTTTTGTTCCACAACATGGGACCTGGAGGGGTTGCGGGGGTTGCTGAAGGGGGCACACCTGCTCCTCATGAGCCACAAGGTTCTCCCAGAAAAGTTATTTTACCAACTTAACTTGGTATCCTCTGGCCATAGCGCAGCTGTCAGCTTTTACATCGGGGTCTCCACCTGACATCACATTACAATCACATTGCAGCATCAACCACGTCATCGGCCACAACTTTTGAATTCAAGATTGGTCCCCAACGGCTTGCAGTATGAGTCTCAGCCAACTTGAAAATCGACAAAGGTGAAATAGTGCTGGGTGGGAATGGAGCAATCTCAGGTTGGCAAATCGACTTGACTTGATTTTAACCTCTGCCACGCATCATTCTCACTGGATGACAGGGGCTATACTAATAAGTCAAAGCCAATGTTTATCCACTAGAATTCTCAACTGCACAGAAGAAGCCTGTTTTCCAGACAGGTGACACGCTGCTAATGCAACTGTTAAGACCTCAGTGAGACCGTTAACATTAAAATATGAGATAATCTCCAGACCAATTGAAAGAATTACCCAACATTTCATGTTTTAAGATTTTTATTATTGTCACAGAACCAGATTTATGTTCTCCTCAGATTAAAACAGTGTGCCTTTAATACTCTGTTAAAAACCATGCACCTTTAAGACAGAGAGAGAGAAGCTTTTGGATTTCTGAGGCACAGTGAGCCAGCTTCACTTGTTACCTAGACAACAGTAGGAGAGAGAGGTCACATGGTAAAATGTTTCGATTTGACTGCGTAAAACTGGCAAATACAGGTCTGAGCCAGCCACCAGCGAGGCGTGCTACTGAAGAAAAAAGCTGTCTATTCTCTTTCAGCAGAAGTTGTACAAGGAGCTGCAGGCCAAATTAATTGCCTAAGGAGGAAAAAAGCGTTTTTTTTTTTAAGAGACCGTTTGTATTGCTCAAGGTAGTAAAACTCCTTTTCTTTATTTCCAAGCCAGGAAGCATTTGCTTAAAGACTCTCTTGACTGATTGTATTTTCTGGAAATCACCGGTGGTCTTGATGCCTACTGCAGCCGAAGTGATTTGAATGCCTGTCTATTGAAGGACAATTTCATCAAATTCGCGTGGAGAGTTCGAGTAGTATTTGATTATTTTCACATCAGAATACATCACCCATCAGGAATGTAACCCACAAAGATAAATGTATTTATTTATTCTTAAGAAACAGCTAATTGTTAAAATAAAACACTTTTAAAACTGGTTAACTGTTAGTTTTGAATTTTTTAAAAATTCATTCATGGGATGGAGGCGTCGCTGGCTAGGCCAGCATTTATTGCCCATCCCTAATTGCCCTTGAGAAGGTGGTGGTGAGCTGCCTTCTTGAACTGCTGCAGTACATGTGGGGTAGGTACACCCACAGTGCTGTTAGGAAGGGAGTTCCAGGATTTTGACCCAGCGACAATAAAGGGATGGTGATACAGTTCCAAGTCAGGATGGTGTGTGGCTTGGAGGGAAACTTGCAGGTGGTGGTGTTCTCATGCATTTGCTGCCCTTGTCCTTCCAGTTGGGAGAGGTCGCGGGTTTGGAAGGTGCTGTCTAAGGAGCCTTGGTGCATTGCTGCAGTACATCTTGTAGATGGTACAAACTGCTGCCACTGTACGTCGGTGGTGGAGGGAGTGAATGTTTGTAGATGGGGTGCCAATCAAGCGGGCTGCTTTGTCTTGGATGGTGTCAAGCTTCTTGAATGTTGTTGCAGCTGCACCCATCCAGGCAAGTGGAGAGTATTCCATCACATTCCTGACTTGTGCCTTGTAGATGGTGGACAGGCTTTGGGGAGTCAGGTATGTTATTCGCCTCAGGATTCCTAACCTCTGACCTGCTCTTGTAGCCACGGTATTTATATGGCTACTCCAGTTCAGTTTCTGGTCAATGGTAGCCTCTAGGATGTTGATAGTGGGGGATTCAGCAATGGTAATGCCATTGAATGTCAAGGGGAGATGTGTGGAGCCAGAGGAAATGGGCGAGGTGCTAAATGAGTACTTTGCATCAGTATTCACCAAAGAGAAGGACTTGGTGGATGATGAGCCGAGGGAAGGAAGTGCAGATAGTCTCAGTCATCTCATTATCAAAAAGGAGCTGGTGTTGGGTGTCTTGCAACGCATTAAGGTGGATAAGTCCCCAGGGCCTGATGGGATCGACCCTAGAATACTGAGGGAGGCAAGGGAAGAAATTGCTGGGGCCTTGACAGAAATCTTTGCATCCTCATTGGCGACAGGTGAGGTCCCAGAGGACTGGAGAATAGCCAATGTTGTGTCTTTGTTTAAGAAGGGTGGCAAGGATAATCCAGGAAATTATAGGCCGGTGAGCCTTACGTCAGTGGTAGGGAAACTATTAGAGAGGATTCTTCGGGACATGATTTATTCCCATTTGGAAACAACGAACTTATTAACGAGAGACAGCATGGTTTTGTGAAGGGGAGGTCGTGTCTTACTAATTTCATTGAGTTTTTTGAGGAAGTGACGAAGATGATTGATGAAGGAAGGGCAGTGGATGTTATCTATATGGACTTTAGTAAAGCCTTTAACAAGGTCCTGCATGGCAGACTGGTACAAAAGGTGAAGTCACACGGGATCAGAGGTGAGCTGGCAAGATGGATACAGAACTGGCTCGGTCATAGAAGACAGACGGTATCAGTGGATGGGTGTTTTTCTGAATGGAGGGCTGTGACTAGTGGTGTTCTGCAGGGATCAGTGCTGGGACCTTTGCTGTTTGTAGTATATATAAATGATTTGGAGGAAAATGTAGCTGGTCTGATTAGTAAGTTTGCAGACGACACAAAGGTTGGTGGAGTTGCGGATAATGATGAGGATTGTCAGAGGATACAGCAGGATATAGATCGGTTGGAGACTTGGGCGGAGAAATGGCAGATGGAGTTTAATCCGGACAAATGTGAGGTAATGCATTTTGGAAGGTCTAATGCAGGTGGGATATATACAGTAAATGGCAGAACCCTTAGGAGAATTGACAGGCAGAGAGATCTGGGCGTACAGGTCCACAGGTCACTGAAAGTGGCAACGCAGGTTGATAAGGTAGTCAAGGTAGTCCAGTCTTATACGGCATGCTTGCCTTCATCGGTCGGGGCATAGAGTATAGAAATTGGCAAGTCATGTTGCAGCTGTACAGAACTTTAGTTAGGCCACACTTAGAATATTCTGGTCGCCACACTACCAGAAGGACGTGGAGGCTTTGGAGAGGGTACAGAGGAGGTTTACCAGGATGTTGCCTGGTCTGGAGGGCATTAGCTATGAGGAGAGGTTGGAAAAACCCGGATTGTTTTCACTGGAACGACGGAGGTGGAGGGGCGACATGATAGAGGTTTACAAAGTTATGAGCGGCATGGACAGAGTGGATAGTCAGAAGCTTTTTCCCAGGGTGGAAGAGTCAGTTACTCGGGGACATAGGTTTAAGGTGCGAGGGGCAATGTTTAGAAGGGATGTGCAAGGCAAGTATTTTACACAGAGGGTGATGAGTGCCTGGAACTTGCTGCCAGGGGAGGTGGTGGAAGCAGATACGATAGCGACGTTTAAGAGACATCTTGACAAATACATGAATAGGAAGGGAATAGAGGGATGTGGGCTCCGGAAGTGCAGAAGGTGTTAGTTTAGACAGGCATCAAGATCAGCGCAGGCTTGGAGGGCCAAATGGCCTGTTCCTGTGCTGTACTGTTCTTTGTTATATTCTCTCTTGTTGGAGATGGTCATTGCCTGGCACTTGTGTGGTGCAAATGTTACTTGCCACTTATCAGCCCAAGTCTGGATATTGTCCAAGTCTTGCTGCATTTCTACATGGACTGCTTCAGTATCTGAGGAGTTGTGAAAGGTGCTGAACATTGTGCAATCATCAGCGAACATCCCCACTTCTGACCTTATGATTGAAGGAAGGTGATTGATGAAGCAGCTGAAGATGGTTGGTCCAAGGATACTACCCTGAGGAACCCCTGCAATTATGTTTTGGAGCTCAGATGATTGACCTCCAACAACCACAACCATCTTCCTTTGCGCTAGGTATGACTCCAGCCAGCGGAGGGTTTTCCCCCTGATTCCCATTGACCTCAATTTTGCTAGGGCTCCTTGATGCCACAGACGGTCAAATGCTGCCTTGATGTCAAGGGCAGTCACTCTCACCTCACCTCTTGAGTTCAGCTCTTTTGTCCATGTTTGAACCAAGGCTGTAGTGAGGTCAGGAGCTGAGTGGCCCTGGCGGAACCCAAACTGAGCGTCACTGAGCAGGTTATTGCTAAGCAAGTGCCGCATGATGGCACTGTTGATGACACCTTGCATCATTTTACTGATGATTGAGAGTAGGCTGATGGGGCGGTAATTGGCCGGGTTGGACTTCACAGAATCACAGAATAATACAGTGCAGAAGAGGCCCTTTGGCCCATCGAGTCTGCACCGCTGCATTAATGACACCTGACCTGTCTACCTAATCCCATTTGCCAGCACTTGGCCCATAGCCTTGAATGTTATGTGTACAGGACATACCTTGGCAATTTTCCACATTGCAGGGTAGATGCCAGTGTTGTAGCTGTACTGGAACAGCTTCCTAGGGGCGCAGCAAGTTCTGGAGCACAGTTCTTCAGTACTATTGCTGGAATATTGTCAAGGCCCATAGCCTTTGCAGTATCCAGTGCCTTCAGTCGCTTCTTGATATCACGCGGAGTGAATCGAAATGGCTGAAGTCTGGCATCTGTGATGCTGGGGACTTCAGGAGGAGGCCAAGATGGATCATCAACTCGGCACTTCTGGCTGAAGATTGTTGCAAGTGCTTCAGCCTTATCTTTCGCACTGATGTGCTGGGCTCCCCCATCATTGAGGACGGGGATATTTGTGGAGCCACCTCCTCCAGTTAGTTGTTTAATTGTCCACCACCATTCACGGCTGGATGTGGCAGGACTGCAGAGCTTAGATCTGATCCGTTGCTTATGGGATCGCTTAGCTCTGTCTATCACATGCAGCGTACGCAGTTTTGCACGCAGATAGTCCTGTGTTGTAGGTTCACCAGGTTGACACCGCATTTTGAGGTATGCCTGGTGCTGCTCCTGGCATGCCCTCCTGCACTCTTCATTGAACCAGGGTTGGTCTCCTGGCTTGATGGTAATGGCAGAGTGGGGGATATGCCAGGCCATGACGTTACAGATTGTGGTTGAGTACAATTCTGCTGCTGCTGATGGCCCACAGCACCTCATGGATGCCCAGTTTTGCATTGCCAGATCTGTTCGAAATCTATCCCATTTAGCACGGTGATAGTGCCACACAACACGAAGGAGGATATCCTCAATGTGAAGGTGGGACTTCATTTCCACAATGACTGTGCGGTGGTCACTCCTACCAATACAGTCATGGACAGATGCATCTGCAGCTGGCTGATTGGCGAGGACAAGGTCAAGTATGTTTTCCCCTCTTGTTGGTTCCCTCACCGCCTGCCGCATACCCAGTTTAGCAGATATGTCCTTTAGGACTCGGCCAGCTCGGTCAGTAGTGGTGTTACCAAGCCACTCTTGGTGATGGACATTGAAGTCCCCCCACCCAGAGTACATTCTGTGCCCTTGCCACCCTCAATGCTTCCTCCAAGTTCTGTTCAATATGGAGGAGTACTGCCTCATCAGCTGAGGGAGGGCGGTAGGTGGTAATCAGCAGGAGGTTTCCTTGTCCATGTTTGACCTGATGCCATGAGACTTCATGGAGTCCAGAGTCGATGTTGAGGACTCCCAGGGCAACTCCCTCCCTGCACCACTGTGCCGCCACCTCTGGTGGGTCTGTCCTGCCGGTGGGACAGGACATACCCAGGGATGGTGATGGCAGCATCTGGGACGTTGTCTGTAAGGTATGATTCCGTGAGTATGACTATGTCAGGCTGTTGCTTGACTCGTCTGTGGGACAGCTCTCCCAACTTTGGCACAAGCCCCCAGATGTTAGTAAGGAGGACTTTGCAGGGTCGACAGAGCTGGGGTTGCCGTTGTCATTTCCGGTGCCTACGTTGATGCCGGATGGTCCGTCCGGTTTCATTCCTTTTTATTGACTTCGTAGTGGTTACATACAACTGAGTGGCTTGCTAGGCCATTTCAGAGGGCATGTAAGAGTCAACCATATTGCTGTGGGTCTGGAGTCACATGTCGGCCAGACCAGGTAAGGACAGCAGATTTCCTTCCCTAAAGGACATTAGTGAACCAGATGGGTTTTTACAACAATCGACAATGGTTTCATGGCCAGCATTACACAAGCTTTTTAATTCCAGATTTATTAATCGAATTCAAATTCCACCTTCTGCTGTGGTGGGATTTGAAACCATGTCCCCAGATCAATACCCTGTGTCTCTGGGTTGCTAGTCCAGTGACAATACCACTACGCCACCGCCTCCCCTGTGTGTGTGAATGGGGGAGTTGGATTAAAATAAGAAGTTATAAGGTCTTTAGACATAAGTTTATCTTAATAGTGTTTAAGATTTTTTTTTTAATAAATAGTTAATTTGTTGTTGTCTAAAGGTTTCTGGTTTGGTCTGTTTTATTCTGGGGGTTATTAGAGTGTTTAATTTGGCTGTTTTCCAGTTAGGTGGGATAACTTCAATAATATGCTGCGACCTGTGGAGTGATGGGACTGAATTGACAGTGCGTTGCTCATTCCTCAGTCCTATTATTATAACAACTAAACTGAAAGAAACCCCCATGAACTAAATAGTACTTTGCGAGTAGCTGCTACCCCAGGTCACAAAGAAAGATATTTTCTTTACCAATTAAAACACTTGAAAACCTCACACCACATTTATACATTGCAGTCTTTCTTGATGGTGAAATGTTTGCGGTTATAAGTTCCAAACGCCTCCCAGTTGCAATGGATTGGATCTGCCAGACCTTTCTCAAAGTCAACATCCTCTTCATTCACTTTTCCGAGCACTTTTGACCTGGCTGTCCATGAATAAGGTGATCTCTGGTGATCCTGTTGGTCTTTTCTTCTCCACAAACTTCAACTTTCAAAACAGGTTCAAGTCTTCGCAGCCTTTTGGTGTATATCTTCACTGAGAGCAGGCATTCTCTCTCTCTCCCTTGAGGCTGCCACTGCTGGTTTCCTTTCTTACAGCCTGATTGTCTTCAGAAAATGTATTAAATATATCTGGAATCAAAAGCTCATTGTCCTTTTCCAATATGCAAAGTCCAGAAGTCTAGCTTCAGCAGAGTCATCCAGGATTTTCCTTGTTTCCAGGTGTTAGCAGCTGCCATACGCATTTGCATCCTCGGAATCACCGACTCCATGTTCTACAACCAGAATGTCGGGGAGGCTGTAACCCATTGTCCTTCAGGTGTTATGCCTCTGCAGTCCCTGCTTTTCAAAGAAAGACCTTTGATCTGGGTTCTCTGTTGTCCTGGTAACCAAGATTTCTGTGTTGTCTTTAAGCAGAGTGAATGCGAGGTCACCTGACTTCTTTGACTCCATCTTAAACTTTTAAAAATCACAGTTCTTGAAACATAATCATGTTACAAAGTCTAGTGTTCATAATAGTAATAATAATCTAAAATTATTGCAATTGAGATCTTTTACACAGGGATTATTTCAGATGTGTAAGTGAGGCATACTCGGGCTCTTGGATTTAGTCACAGGTGCAGGTGTGATGGATGCCAATAAGATCTGAGCACAGTAACATCATCACAGATGATAAGAGTACATCTGGATGCAAAGATCAACCTCTAGAAACTGGGGTTCCAAACAAGAAGAGTGCAGGAAATCATATGAGTGGAAGAACCTACAAAAAAGATTGAGATGCAGCTGAATCACAGAATAATACAGTGCTGAAGAGGCCCTTTGGCCCATCGAGTCTGCACCAATGCATTAAAGATACCTGACCTGTCTACCTAATCTCATTTGCCAGCACTTGGCCCATAGCCTTGAATGTTATGATGTGCCAAATGCTCATCCAGGTACTTTTTAAAGGATGTGAGGCAAACTGCCTCCACCACCTTCCCAGGCAGTGCATTCCAGACCGTCACCACCCTCTGGGTAAAAAAGTTCTTCCTCAAATCCCCTTTAAACCTCCTGCCCCTCACCTTAAACTTGTGTCCCCTCGTAACTGACCCTTCAACTAAGTGGAACAGCTGCTCCCTATCCACCCTGTCCATGCCCCTCATAAGCTTGTACACCTCCATCAGGTTACCCCTCAGTCTTCTCTGCTCCAGCGAAAACAACCCAAACCTATCCAACCTCTCTTCATAACTTAAATATTCCATCCCAGGCAACTTCCTGGTGAATTGCCTCTGTATCCCCTCCAGTGCAATCACATCTTAATCATGAAGAAGACAGACGAGGGAAACAGATCAGATAGGGACAGAAAAGGGCTAGAAAAGAGGGTTTCTGAAAAAGGATTAAACCATTGAAGATTACAGTAGAGAGGAGGCCATTGAATCCATCATATTTGTGCTAGCTTTATGTCAGAGAAATCCAAAACAAATCCCATTGCCCTGCTCTCTCCCCAAAGCATTCTTTCTTCAAATATTCATCTAATTTCCTTCAATTGCACAGGACATTGGTGAGACCACATCTCAAATACTGTGTGCAGTTTTGATCTCCTTATTTAAGGAAGGATGTAAATGCTTTGGAGGTGGTTCAGAGGAGTTTTACTAGATTGATACCTGGAATGAGCGAGTTGTTTTATGAGGAAAGGTTGGACAGACTGGGCTTGTTTTCACTGGAGTTTAGAAGAGTGAGGGGAGACTTGATTGAAGTATATAAGATCCTGAACGGTCTTGACAAGGTGGATGTGGAAAGGATGTTTCTTCTTGTGGGTGACTCCAGAGCTAGGGGAACTGTTTTAAAATTAGGGGCCACCCTTTTAGGACAGAGATGAGAAGAAATTTTTTCTCTCAGAGGGTTGTACGACTTTGGAATTCTCTGCCTCAGAATGTGATGGAGGCGGGGTCATTGAATATTTTTAAGGTGAAGGTAGATAGCTTCTTGTTAGGCAAGGGAATCAAAGGTTTTAGGGGGTCGATGGAAGTGTGGAATTTGAAGCACAAACAGATCAGCCATGATCGTATTGAATGGCAGAGCAGACTAGAGGGGCCGAATGGCCTATGTCTGCTCCTAATTTGTATGTTTATATGTTCATATTTTCCCTTAAAAGACCACCGGGCTCTGTGTCAACCATTCTCTTGCCGATTTACAGATGAGACGTTAAACCGAGGCCCAATCTGCCCTCTCAGGTGGATGTCGAAGATGGTGTTATTCCGAAGAAGAACTTTGGAGCTATCCTTGGTGTCCTGGTCAATATATATTGCTCAATCAACATCACAAAAACAGATTATCTTGTCATTATCACATTGCTTTTTGAGGGAGCTTTTTGTGTGAGCACAAGAACACAAGAAATAGGAGCAGAAGTAGATCATATGGTCCATTGAGCCTGCTCCGCCATTCAATGCGATCATAACTGATCTTGGGCTTCAATTCCACTTTCTTGTTCACTCTCCATATCCCCTGATTCCCTGCGAGACCAAACATCTATCTATCACAGCCTTAAATGTATTCAATGATGGAACATCCACAACCCTCTGAGGTAGAGAATTCCAAAGATTGACAACCCTTTGAGTGTAGTAATTTCTCCTCATCTCAGTCCTAAATGATTGGCCCCTTAACCTGAGACTGTGTCCCCGCTTTCTAGATTCCCCGACCAGCGGAAACAATCTCTCAGCTTCTACCCTATTAAGCCCTTTCAGAATCTTGTATGTCAATTAGATCGCCTCTCATTCTTCTAAACTTCAGAGAATATCGGCCAATTTACTCAGCCTCTCATCATAGGACAACCCCCTCAGCCCAGGGACCAATTTAGTAAATCTTTGATGCACCGTCTCCAGTACAAGTATATCCTTTCTTAAATGCGGAGATCAAAACTGCACACAGTATTCCAGGTGTGGTCTCACCAAAGCCCTGTACAATTTTAGTAAGACTTCTTTATTCCTGTACTCCAATCCCCTTGCAATAAAGGCCAACATGCCATTTTCCTTCCTAATAACCTGCTGCACCTGCATGTTAACTTTGTGCATTCCTTATACAAGTACACCCAAGTCTCTCTGAATATACATACATACTAACGTATGAATTAGAAGCAGAAATAGGCCATTCGGCCCCTCTAACCTGCCCCACCATTCACTAAGATCATGGCTGATCAATTTGTGTCTCGAATTCCACACTCCCATCTATCCCCAATAACCTTGCCTAACAAGAATATATTGACCTCTGCCTTAAAAATATTCAACGACCCCCTCCTCCACCACCTTGTGAGGCAGAGAGTTCCAAAGTCAAACAACCCTCTGAGAGAAAACATTTCTCCTCATCTTTGTCCTAAAAGGGTGACCTCTAATTTTAAAATATCCTTTCCAGATTCACCTGTCAAGACCATTCAGGATCTTCTATACTTCAATCAAATCTCCTCTCACTCTTCTCAACTCCAGTGAAAACAAGCCCAGTCTGGCCAACCTTTCCTCATAAGACAACACGCTCATTCAGATAACGATCTCGTAAACCTCCTCTGAACCACCCTCAACGCATTTACATCCTTCCTTAAATAAGGAGACCAAAACTGCACACAGTATTCGAGATGTGGTCTCAGCAATACCCAGTGTAACCTAAGCATAACATTCTTACTCTTACTTTCGATTCCTCGTGTAATAAAGGATAGCATTCCATTAGCCTACTTTATTACTTGCTGTACCTACATACTAACTTGTTGTGACTCATGCACTAGAACATCTAGATCCCTCTGCACCTCAGAATTTTGCAGTCATTCTCCGTTTAAGTAATACTCTGCTTTTTTATTCTTCCTGCCAAAGTGAACAGCTTCACATTTTCCCACATTATACTCCATCTGCCAGACTTTTGCCCACTCACTCAACCTACCTATATCGGTCTGCAACTTCCTTATGTCCTCTTCACAACGTACTTTCCTACCTATCTTTGTGTCATCTGCAAATTTAGCTACAGCAATAATTATGGGGGATTTTAACCTACATATTGACTGGAAAAATCAGATGGGCAGAGGTAGCCTAGAAGAGTAGTACATAGAATGTTTTTGGGATGATTTCCTGGAACAATATATTCTGGAGCCAACCAGAGCAGGCCATACTATACCTGGTATTGTGCAACGAGATAGGATTAATTAACGACCTCATAGTTAAAGCACCCCTAGGTAGCAGCGATCATAATATGACTGAATTTTACATTCACTTTGAGGGAGAGAAGAGTGGGTCCAAGACTAGTATTTTTAACTTTAATAAGGGCAATTATGAGGGCATGAAAGCAGAGCTAGCTAAGTGAACTGGCAAATCAGGTTAAGGGATAGGTCAATAGAGATGCAGTGGCAGACATTTAAGGGGATGTTTCAGAATGCACAGAATAGATACATTTCAATGAGAAAGAAAGATTCCAAGGGTGGGACCCACCATTTGTGGTTAACTAAAACAGTTAAAGATAGTGTCAAACTTAACAAAAAAGCCTATAATTGCGCAAAGATGGGAGGCAGGTCAGAAGATTGGACAAAATATAAAAAACAGCAAAGAAGAACTAAAAGATTGATAAGGAGGGTAAAATTAGAGTACGAGAGAAAGCTAGTGAGAAATATAAAGACAGATAGTAAGAGTTTCTATAGATATTTTCAAAAGAAAGGTTAACAAAGTGAGCATTGGTCCTATGAAAAGTGAGTATGAGGAATTAATAATGGATAATAAGGAGATGGCAGATGAATTGAACAGATATTTTGCATCGGTCTTCACTATTGAGGATACAAGTAACATCCCAGTAGTAGCTGTAAGTCAGGAAATGGAAGGGAGGGAGGAACTCAAGAAAATTACAATCACCGGGGAAGTGGTACTGAACAAATTGTTGGAGCTGCAGGTTGACATGTCCCCGGGTCCTGATGGACTTCATCCTAGGTTGTTAAAAGAAGTGGCTAGTGAGATAGTTGATGCGTTAGTTTTAATTTTCCAAAATTCCCTAGATTCGGGGAAGGTTCCTTTAGATTGGAAAATAACTAATATAACTCCTTTATTCAAAAAGGGAGGGAGACAGAAAGCAGGAAACTACAGGCCAGTTAGCTTAACATCTGTCTTAGGGAAAATGTTTGAAGATATTATTAAAGATGTTATAGCAGGGCATATAGAAAAATTCAAGGTAATCAGGCAGAGTCAACATGGTTTTGTGAAAGGGAAATCATGTTTAACCAATTTATTGGAGTTCTTTGAGGGAGTTACATGTGCTGTAGATAAAGGGGAACCAGTGGATGTATTGTACTTAGATTTGCAGAAGGCATTTGATAAGGTGCCACATCAAAGGTTATTGCAGAAAATAAAAGCTCATGATGTAGGGGGTAACATATTGGCATGGATAGAAGATTGGTTAACTAACAGGAAACAGACAGTAGGCATAAATGGGTCATTTTCTGGTTGTCAAGATGTAATGAGTGGTGTGCCACAGGGATCTGTGCTGGGGCCTCAACTGTTTCCAATTTATGTAAGTGACTTAGATGAATGGACTGAAGGTATGGTTGCTAAATTTGCTGATGACACAAAAGGAGGTAGGAAAGTAACTTGTGAAGAGAACATAAGGTGGCTACAAAGGGAGAGAGATAGGTTAAGTGAGTGGGCAAAGACCTGGCGAATGGAGTACAATGTGGGTAGGTGAAATTGTCCACTTTGGCAGGAAGAATAAAAAAGAAATATATTATCTAAATTGTGAGAGTCTGCAGAGCTCTGAGATGCAGAGGGATCTGGGTGTCCTAGTGCATGAATTGCAAAAGGTTAGTCTGCAGGTACAGGACGTAATCAGGAAAGGTAATCGAATGTTATCATTTATCGTGAGGGGAATTGAACACAAAAATAGGGAGGTTATGCTTCAGCTATACAGGGCTTTAGTGCAACGACATCTGGAGCACTGTGTACAGTACTGGTCTCCTTATTTAAGGAAGGATGTAAATGCATTGGAGGCAATACAGAGAAGGTTTACTAGACTAATACCTGGAATGGGTGGGCTGTCTTATGAGGAAAGATTGGACAGGCTAGTCTTGTATCCACTGGAATTTAGAAGAGTAAGAGGCGACTTGATTAAAACATATAAGATCCTGAGGGGTCTTGACAGGGTCGATGTGGAAAGGATGTTTCTCCTTGTGGGAGAATCTCGAACAAGGGGTCACTGTTTAAAAATAAGGGGTGACCCATTTAAGACAGAGATGAGGAGAAATCTTTTCTCTCAGAGGGTCGTGGGTCTTTGGAATTCTCTTCCTCAAAAAGCAGTGAAAGCAGAGTCTTTGAATATTTTTAAGGCAGAGATAGATAGATTCTTGATAAGCAAGGGGGTGGAAGGTTATCGGGGATAGGTGGATATGTGGAGTTAATCAGTTCAGCCATGAACTTATTGAATGGCGGAGCAGTCTCGAGAGGTTGAGGGCCTACTCCTGCTCCGAATTTGTATGTTCGTATGCGCTCATACTTTGTTTTTTATGTGGCACCTTGTCAAATGCCTTCTGGAAATCCAAGTACAGTACGTCAACGGGCTCCCCTTTATCCACTGCATATGTTACTTGTTACGACCAGGTGAGAAAGAGGTCTTTCAGCCTTCATCTGGTCTTACGGTAACAGGGTTTAATTTTAAACACACTGTGTTTTTAGCTCCCCCTTGGTGAATCCTTGTTCACCACTTTCCAATTATAAGGCAAATAAACCAGCACAAACAGGCTTTCTTAGGTTTAAAAGAGAAAAGTTGTAATTTATTAAACTTAAACTCTAATTTGGTTGATGCTTATGGATACACGTCGCACCCACGCTAGCATGCATACGTGATTCACACATGCAAATAGAAACAGAAAAGAGCAGAAGAAATAAAGTAGAAAAGTTTGAGGCAATATCTGAAGAGTTTTTGTTACGGTTCTTTGAATTCACTGTAGAGTCCTTGATTGTAGGTCGATCTTGCTTTTTGTTGGGGCTCAGTATTCTTCTTAAACCTTGTTCGTTGTAGCAGACTTTTCTTTCTTGGGGTTCATGTGTCTTCAGTGGATTCAGAGGCTTGTGAGAAAGAGATGGGAGCAGGCAGACAGGAAAGGCTGTGGTCAGCCAGCCAGGAGAGATCTTCTCAGTCCAGGGGCATTCTGCTTTCTGCCCAAACTGTTTGTACAAATTCAAAAACTCAAGTTGCCCAGCAGGTTAGTCATGTGACTAGCTGGCTTGATCATGTCCGTTTGTGTATCTGGCCATCTTAGCAGCCAACCTGGAATGTGAGCTTCCCCACCTTCAACGTCTGGTGATCAAAAGTCCATTGTGGGTTGAACGTGTCAGGGAATGGCTGCTTTGTCCTTCCAAACACTGTCCGTTAAAATGCAAATGTCTTTTCCAGCCACAGCTGATCTGTTTAACAAATCCTTTCTTCACTCCAGTAACAGTTTAAAATCAATGTTCATGACAAAATTAATGTGCCTCATTCTTGGCAGGTGGGGGCCTAGCATGACACACTCCTTCAAAGATCTCCAATAAATTGGTTAAACATGATTTCCCTTTCACCAAGCCATGCTGACTATTCCTGATTATCTTGAGTTTTTCTAAGTGCCCAGCAATAGCCTCCTTAATGTTCGATTCTAACACCATCCTCACGGCAGACGTCAAGCTAACTGGCCTGTAGTTACCTGCTTTCTGCACCTCCACCCCCCCCTCCCCACCCCCCCTTCTTGAATTGAGGAATTATATTTGCTTCTTTCCAGTCTGATGGAACCTTTCCAGAATCTAGCGAATTTTGAAAAATTAACACCAATGCATCTGCTACTTCGTTAGCCACCTCTTTTAAGGCCCTAGGATGAAACCCATCAGGACCCGGGGAGTTGTCAACCCACAGCTCCATCAGTTTGCTCAGTACCACTTTCCTGATGACTGTAATTTCACCAAGTTTCTCTCTTCCTTCCACCTCCTGATTTACAGCCATTACTGTAATGTTTTTTGTATCCTGTATAGATAGCTAGGAGCAAAATATTTGATCATTTGGTCCACCATTTCCTTATTGTCTATTAACTCCCCATTCTCACTCTCCAGAGGACCAACACCTACTTTACTTACTCGTTTCCTTTTTAATACCAGTAGAAACTCTTGCTATTCATTTTTTCATTTCTAGCTAGCTTCCTCTCAGACTCTATTTTCTTTCTCCTGATTAACCTTTTAGTCATTCTATGCCATTCTTTATATTCTGACCAATCATCTGACCTGCCACTCATCTTTACGCAATTATATGCGTTCTCCTTAAGTTTGATGCTTTCCTTCACTTGTTTTGTTAACCACAGATGGTGGGCCCTCTCCTTAGAGCTGTTCTTTATAGCAGGAATATACTTATTCTTAGTATTCTGAAATATCCCCTTGAATGTCTGCCACTGCTTCTCTATTGATCTATCTCTGAGCGTAGTAACCCAGTTCCCTTCAGCTAGCTCAGCTTTCATGCCCGCATAGTTGCCCTTATTGAAGTTTAAAATACTAGTCTTAGACTCACTCTTCTTTCAAACTGGATGTAAAATTCTATCATATTGTAGTTGCTGCTACCTAGAAGTGCCTTTACTCAGAGGTAATTAATTAACCCTGTCACATTACACAATACCAAGTCTAATATAACAACACTTTCACACCTTTGAAAAAATATTCTCCTTTTCTATTTTTATGACCAAAGTGAACAATTTCATATTTCCTTACATCATACTCCATTTGCCATCTTGTTGCCCACTTATTTAACCTGTCTACATCTCTTTGCAGACCCTCTATGTCCTCCCCACAGCGTACCTTTCCACCGAGTTGTGTATCATCAGCAAACTTAGATATGTTATTCTCTGTCTCTTCATCCAAGTCTTTAATGTAGAGTGTAAATAGCTGAGACCCGAGCACTGATCCTTGCGGCACTCCACTATTCACTGCCTGCTAACTTGAAAATACCCCATTTATGCCCACTCTCTGCTTCCTGTCTGTTAACAAATCCTCTATCCATGCTAATGCTAAACTGGACCAGCCACATAAATTCTGTGGTTATAAGAGCAGGTCAGAGGATGAGAATTCTGCAGAGAGTAACCCACCTCCTGACTCCTCAAAGCCTGCCCGCCATCTACAAGGCACACCGCAGGCTCAGACCCCACAGGCAAGAGGGAAATGGGTGACCACCAGACAGAGCAAGAGGTCTAGGCAGGTAGTTGAGGAATATACTGTGGTTATTCCCCTGCAAAACAGATATACTGCTTTGGATACTGTTGGGTGGAATGGCCTCTCAGGGGAAAGCAGCAACAGCCCAATTCATTGCACCATGGTTGAATCTGCTGCACAGGGGAGGAGTAAAAAATGTGGGAATGCAATAGTGATAGGGGATTCAATTGTAAGGGGAATAGTTAGGCATTTCTGTGGCTGCAAAAGAGACTTCAGGATGGTATGTTGCCTCCCTGGTGCTAGGGTCAAGGATGTCTCAGAGCGGTTACAGGACATTCTGAAGGGGGAGGGTGAACAGCCAGTGGTTGTGGTGCACATTGGTACAAACGACAAAGGTAAAAAGGATGAGGTCCTAAACGTAAAATATAGGGAGCTCGGAAGTAAGTTGAAAAGTAGGATCTCAAAGGTAGTGATCTCAGGATTACTACCCAGTGCCACGTGCTAGTCAGAATAGAAATAACAGGATATATCAGATGAATACATGGCTGAAGAGATGGTGAGAGGGGAAAGGTTTTAGATTCCTGGGGCTTTGGGACCGGTTCTGGGGGAGGTGGGACCAGTACAAACTGGATGGGTTACACCTGGGCAGGACTCGGACTGATGTCCGAGAGGGAGTATTTGCTTGTGTGGTTGGGGAGGGTTTAAACTAAAATGGCAGGGGGATGGGAACCTTTGCAAGGAGTCAGAGGAGGGGGAATCAAAGACAAGAACAAAAGACAGTAAGGGGAATAAGAAAAGTGATAGGCAGAGAAATCAAGGGCCAGAATCAAACAGGGACACAGTGAAAAATATTGGTAAGAGGACAAGTAATGTTAAAAAGACAAGCCTTAAGACTTTGTGCGTTAATGCGCGGAGCATTCGCAATAAAGTGGATGAATTAATTGAGCAAATAGATGTAAACGGGTATGATATAGTCGGGATTATGGAGACATGGCTGTAAGGTGACCAGGGATGGGAAATGAACATCCAGGGATATTCAGTATTTAGGGAGGACAGACAAAAAACAAAAGGCGGTGGAGTTGCATTGCTGGTTAATGAGGAAACTAGCGCAATAGTGAGGAAAGATATTAGCTCTGACGATGTGGAATCTGTATGGGTAGAGCTGAGAAACACTAAGGGGCAAAAAACGTTAGTGGCAGTTGTATATAGACCCCCAAACTGTAGTGGTGATGTTGGGAATGGCATTAAACAGGAAATTAGAGATGCATGCGATAAAGGAACATCTGTAATTATGGGTGACTTTAATCTGCATATAGATTGGGCAAATCAAATTAGTCACAATACTGTAGAGGAGGACTTCTTGGAGTGTATACGGGATGGTTTTCTGGACCAATACATTGAGGAACCAACTAGAGAACAGGCTATCCTAAACTGGGTATTGTGTAATGAGAGAGGAATAATTGACAATCTAGTGGTGCGAGACCCCTTGGGGACGAGCGACCATAATATGATAGAATTCTTCATCAAGATGGAGAGTGATGTAGTTGATTCTGAGACAAGGGTCCTGAATCTTAGTAAAGAAAACTACGAAGGTATGAGCAACGAGTTGGCCATGACGGATTGGGAAACGTTACTTAAAGGGATGACGGTAGATAGGCAATGGCAAACATTTAAAGAGCGCATGGATGGACTGCAACAATTGTTTATTCCTGTCTGGTGCAAAAGTAAAATAGGAAAGGTAGCCAAACCATGGCTTACAAGAAAAATTAGAGATAGCATTAGATCCAAGGAAGAGGCATATAAATTTGCCAGGAAAAACAACAAACCTGAGGATTGGGAGCAGTTTAGAATTCAGCAAAGGAGGACCAAGGGATTGATTAAGAAGGAGAAAATAGAGTACGAGAGCAAGCTTGCGGGGAACATAAAAACTGACTGCAAAAGTTTCTATAGGTATGTGAAGAGAAAAAGATTGGTGAAGACAAATGTAGGTCCGCTACAGTCAGAAACAGGGGGATTTATTATGGGGAATAAAGAAATGGCTGACCAATTAAATGCATACTTTGGTTCTGTCTTCACAAAGGAGGACATAAATATCACACCAAAAATGTTGGGGAACCCAGGGCTTAGTGAAAGAGAGGAACTGAAAGAAATCAGTATTAGTAGAGAAATGGTGCTGGGGAAATTGATGGGATTGAAGGCCGATAAAACCCAGGGCCTGATGGTGTACATCCCAGAATACTTAAGGAAGTGGCCCTAGAAATAGTGGACGCATTGGTGGTCATCTTCCAAGATTCTATAGACTCTGGAACAGTTCCCACAGATTGGAGGGTAGCGAATGTAACCCCACTATTTAAAAAGGGGGGTAGAGAGAAAGCAGGGAATTATAGACCAGTCAGCCTGACGTCGGTAGTGGGGAAAATTCCAGAGTCCATTATCACAGACTGTATAGCAGAGCACTTGGAGAACAGTGGTAGAATTGGACAGAGTCAGCATGGATTGAAAGGGAAATCATGCTTGACAAATCTACTAGAATTCTTTGAGGATGTAACTAGTAGAGTTGATGAGGGAGAGCCAGTGGACGTGGTTTATTTGGACTTTCAGAAGGCTTTCAACAAAGTCCCACATAAGAGATTAGCATGTAAAATTAAAGCGCATGGGATTGGGGGTAGTGCATTGCGATGGATAGAAAATTGGTTGGTGGACAGGAAACAAAGGGTAGGGATAAATGGGTCTTTTTCCGAATGGCAGGCAGTGACTAGTGGGGTACCACAGGGATTGGTGCCAGGACCCCAACTATTCACAATATACATTAATGATTTAGATGAGGGAACTAAATGTAATATCTCCAAATTTGCAGATGACGCAAAACTGGGTGGGAGGGTGAGTTGTGAGAAGGATGTAGAGAGGCTTCAGGGTGATTTGGACAAGTTGAGTGAGTGGGCAAATGCATGGCAGATGCAGTATAATGTGGATAAATGTGAGGTTATCCACTTTGGTAGCAAAAACAGGAAGGCAGAGTATTATCTGAATGGCTATAAACTGAGAAAGGGGAATATGCAGCGAGACCTGGGTGTTCTCGTACACCAGTCACTGACGGTAAGCATGTAGGGGCAACAGGCGGTAAAAAAGGCAAATGGTATGCTGGCCTTCATAGCAAGAGGATTCGAGTACAGAAGCAGGGATGTCTTGCTGCAATTATACAGGGCCTTGGTGAGGCCACACCTGGAATATTGTGTGCAGTTTTGGTCTCCTTATCTGAGGAAGGATGTTTTTGCTATAGAGGGAGCGCAGCGAAGGTTTACCAGACTGATTCCTGGGATGGCGAGACTGACGTATGAGGAGAGATTGAGTCGGTTAGGATTATATTCGCTGGAGTTCAGAAGAGTGAGGGGGATCTCATAGAAACCTATAAAATTCTAACAGGACTGGACAGGGCAGCTGCAGGAAGGATGTTCCCAATGGTGGGGGAGTCCAGAACCAGGGGTCATAATCTAAGGATACGGGGTAAACCTTTCAGGACTGAGATGAGGAGAAATTTCTTCACCCAGAGAGTGGTGAACCTATGGACTTCTCTACCACAGAAAGCAGTTGAGGCCAAAACATTGAATGTATGCAAAAAGGAGTTAGATATAGCTTTTGGGTCTAAAGGGATCAAAGGGTATGGGGCAAAAGTGAGAACAGGCTACTGAGTTGGATGATCAGCCATGATCATAACAAATGGCAGAGCAGTGTCGAAGGGCCAAATGGCCTACTCCTGCTCCTATTTTCTATGTTTTCTATGTTTCTATGTAAGTCAGGAGTGCGATGAAATACTCTCCACTAGTCTGGAGGAATGCGTCTCCAACATCACTCACTTAGGGGCAGCACAGTGGCGCAGTGGTTAGCACCGCAGCCTCACAGCTCCAGCGACCCGGGTTCAATTCTGGGTACTGCCTGTGTGGAGTTTGCAAGTTCTCCCTGTGACCGCGTGGGTTTTCGCCGGGTGCTCCGGTTTCCTCCCACAGCCAAAGACTTGCAGGTTGATAGGTAAATTGGCCATTATAAATTGCCCCTAGTATAGGTAGGTGGTAGGGGAATATAGGGAAGGTGGGGATGTGGTAGGAATATGGGTTTAGTGTAGGATTAGTATAAATGGGTGGTTGATGGTCAGCACAGACTTGGTGGGCCGAAGGGCCTGTTTCAGTGCTGTATCTCTAAATAAAAAAATTAATTAAATTAAAAAAACTCGACACCATCCAGGACAATGCAGCCTGCTTGATCAGCACCCATCCACCACCTTAAACATTCACTCCCTCCAACACCATCGCATAGTGGCAGTAGTGTGTACCATATACAAGATGCACTGCAGCAACTCACCACACCTCCTTCGACAGCACCTTCCAGATCCGCGACCTCTGTTGTATGATTGCCTTTAAGAGCAATGTACCTTTAAGATCTTAGCATGCTAATGAGCTAAGTGCCAGAATGCAGTCATGTGACTACTAGCCAGTCTCATTCTGTAACTATAAGACCAAGAGGCAAGTCATGTGAATAGATAGCTCTGTACTGTATATACTTGTTAGCTGTTAATAAACTTGTCTGAGATCTTCAATCAACCGAACTCCACGCATCTCATTTTATGTTGCATCAGACAACAGAAAAAGTTTCTCATTACATGGTGGCAGCTCTGGTGCGAAGAGAAAATCCAAGATGGAAAACCACAGAAAACAACTTTAAGAATTACCTACCTAAGCTAGAAGGAAGAAAGTGAAAAGATACACTGGCCCAAACTGTGTGAAGAAGAAAAAAAAATCACCTCCAGCTGCAGAAGACAAGCTGCAAATCAATCACTGTGATCGGGTGAGTCAGTGTGCCATTGATACAGGAACTCCCTTTGCAATGAAAAGCTTTGAAGGTCTTGCAAAGATGATTTTTTTTAAAGGCTTAGTAAAAGAAAAAACAGGGAAAACCCAATCCCTATCTCAGGCTGATCAATTGTTTTCAAAGGCTCCCCCACGCTGATCAAGGTCTGCGCCATTACAGGAGTGCCCGACAGTAAAAAGAGCATGAATCCTCCATTCATGCAGCTGGCAGCTAGAGCTATAAAAAGAAACCATTACATCTCTTGAACACTGAAGAACTTTCACTCACTAAGCCTGAGCGTTTTTAAAAAAACTCATAAAATTACTCAACCGTGAAGAATTGCCTCTTGAACAGCTTTATAAACAAACTCTAGTAAAGAAAAGCACTTGAAATACCTATTGCACAACTGTATAACTGGACAGGCTAGAGTGCTGGAAGCTAGATAAACAGATAAGCACTGCTAAACACCTGCTGCTGTCAATCAAAGCAGCCAAGAGAGTTTTTTAAAAGGGAAACAAGTACAGAGTCATAAAGTAAGTTTTAAAGCAAAAGATGGATACCAAACTTCCCAGCATGAACTGGATATCCTACCTGAGTTCCAATTGATCAAACAAAGAATGCAGTTATGCTTCGCAGGCCAAGTAACTACAGAACCAGAAAAGCAAGATGTAAAAATAATGATAGCAATTGCAAATGAGGGATTACACAGAATCAATACCTCAGGCATATCTGAAGAGGACCAGAAAGATCCTGTAAATTATGGAAAGTGCTGGAAGACCAACTGAAATTACGAGTGAATTTTAGAATTCACCGCCTAGAATTAATGTCCTACAGGCAACAGTCACAGGAATCAATAGACCAGTTCATCAGTAAATGCAGCAGTAAGGGCAACGAGTGCGATTTTTCAGAAGTTGAGCTGTCAGACCGAATAACAGAGCTGGTGATCGTATCAACACCCATTGAAGCATTTCAGAAAGAACATTTGGGGAAAAAGAAAGGTTACAGCATTGAAACACTGCTGGAAGATGGCAATAAATAGGAAGCCACTGTAGCTGGACAACAGTACCTACAAGCACTAGGTGCAACCAAAGGTATCGGCACGAAAACCAGGTCGACAAAAGCAAGCAAGCTGTGTGGTAAGTATGGTTGGTCCCACTCATGGAGAAATTGCCTTGCATTTTGTGACCTGTACAAGGCATGTGGTGCAAAAGGACACTGGGCCCGCCTATGCAGGAATTTTGACTTGAAAGATGCAGCCAAAAGCCAGGGTAGGACACGAGCCAACAGAAGACAGGCGCAGCAACCCTGCAGCAGCAGCAAGGAAAGTGCCAGAGACCTGCATAAACGCAAGCCAATACATGAAGTCCATGGCAAAACAGACCTGAGACAAGACTCATAGAGAGTTTGTTCTCAGGCAGAAGTCGAACAGGCATTTCACATTGTGAACCTGAAAGATCACATTGATGAAGTCCAACAACCGGAAGCTTTCGCCACTATTAGCATCACATGCCCAAAGAAAGCTGGCAAACATATACTCAAGGTCAATATTGACACTGGCATCAGTGCAAATATCCTACCAGTCCAAATCCTCAAAGATGTGTACTGGAGTCACTGGAAATCAATGATACAAGTGACAACTGCCAGGCTAGCTGCATACAACGGATCACCCATCGCTTGCAGTGGCACATTAACAATGCAAGCAGATATGGCAAGTCAGCATGGAAACCACAAACATTCTACCTAGTAGACATGAGCGGACCAGCAGTGGCAGGACTACCAACGTGTAAGGACCTCAACATCATAACTATCCACAAGGTCACCAAGCCACCCATTACAGCAGAAGAGACCAAGGGTACCCGCATTGAGTCGGTCCATGAGCTACAACAGGTTCAACACCATAGGAAATTTCAAAGGCGATGCCGTACTGCACCTCAGAGCGGATGCAATTCTGTCAATCGACCCTCCCGGAAAGTGCAGTGTGCATATACAAAAAAAGCTTAAGCGCGAATTAGATGACCTGGAATGCAATAACATCATCCGTCATGTGCATCATCACACAGACTGGTGCAGCTCAATCACATGCTTACTGAAGAAGGATGGAGCAATCAGCGTTTGTCTAGATCCGAGGTGTCTAAACCTCTCCCTAAAGCGATGCCCCACAAGATACTGCCATTAGAGGAATTGAACCCCAAGTTCACAGGAGCCAAATTCTTCTCCAGGTTGGATGTTTATTTATTTATTTAGAGATACAGCACTGAAACAGGCCCTTCGGCCCACCGAGTCTGTGCTGACCAAGAACCACCCATTTATACTAACCCTACAGTAATCCCATATTCCCTACCACCTGCCTATACTAAGGGTAATTTACAACAGCCAATTTACCGATCACCTGCAAGTCTTTGGCGGTGGGAGGAAACCGGAGCACCCGGCGAAAACTCACGCAGTCACAGGGAGAACTTGCAAACTCTGCACAGGCAGTACCCAGAATTGAACCCAGGTCCCTGCAGCTGTTAGGCCGTGGTGCTAACCACTGCGCCACCGTGCCGCCCATGTTAAACATGTATACCTAGCTAAGGAATCTCAAGAAGTCACCACATTCAAGACACCATTTGGAACATACTGCTTCCAGAGACTACCCTTCAGCTTATCTGACAGTCAAGACCTGTTTCAGCAACATATGGACAGAATTATAAAAATGTGCCTGATGTACATGCATTGCCGATAATATTGTGGTGATGGGCAAAACCAAAGAAGAATGTGATCAAAACCTTCAATCACTGATGGCAGTAGCTCATCCTGAAGGGCTCGTTTTTAAAAGCATGAAGTGCCAGGTGAATGTAAGTCAGATCAATATCTTTGGCTCCGTCTATTCCGGTTATGGAATCCGTCCAGACCCAGGCAAAGTCGAAGATATAAGGCATGTGCCTACTCCACAAGACAAGTAAGACCTCCAGAGATGTCTTGGATTTTTCAACGTTTTGGCATCATACATTCCAAATTTGTCTGACAAAGCATCATCGCTGAGAGAGTTCTTAAAAAAAGATATACCATTTCTATGGAAAGAGGACCATCAGCATATGTTTGAGTCGCTCAAACAAGCATTGTCAGCAGAAACCTATACCCTACAGTACTATGATCCAAGGAAAAAGACCATCCTGGAAGTCGACACCTCACAGAAAGGGCTAGAAGCGTGCATCCTACAGGATGGCAAACCAATTGCATTCAGGTCCAAATGTTTATCCTCAGCACAGTCCAATTACTCAAACATAGAGCATGAAACACTTGCTCTGGTGTTTGGGATCACAAGGTTCCACATCTACCTGTGCGGCAAGCAGTTCACAGTGGAAACTGACCAAAAACCACCGGAGATGATCTGGCGCAAACCATTAGGGGTACAACTTCGACGTCTGCTACTAACCGGGTACTAAAATGTTCAAAACAGAAAGTGCTAGAAATACTCAGCATGTATTCTGATGAAGTGATGAAAGGTCACAGACCTGAAAGGTTAACTCTATTTCTCTCTCCACAGATGCTGTCAGACCTGCTGAGTATTTCCAGCACTTTTTGTTTTCATTTCAGATTTCCAGCATCTGCAGTATTTTACTTTTATTATAGTAAAATGATCACTTCGGACACGCTGAGCAGATTGCCAAAGCCGAGAAAGAATGAAGAAGTTCCACTGGATCTACAAGTCGACAGCATGGAAATTGAGGTGGAAGATGTGCTCAAAAACAATTTATTGCATTTTGGTCAACACAAATGTGACCAACTACAAGCAGAAACGCACAATCACCCACAACTGAAAGCCCAGTGGCAAGTCATCATGGAAGACTGACCTGACACAGTAAAAGAGGTGCCAGAAACCCTCAGCTGCTTCTGACCTTACAGAAATGAACTCGGTATCTCAAGACGCATCACCTTCAAAGGAAAACAAGTGATTGTGCCCAAAGCTCTCCGAGTAGACATCTTGTCACAACTTCAGCAAGGCCATATGGGCATAGAGCGAATAAGACGACTGGCAAGAGACACTGTTTATTGGCCAGGGATCAATAATGACATTGAAAGGTTAGTGAGGATGTGTGAGGCATGCCAGAGCCATCAGCCACAACAACGCAAAGAACCTCTACACCCTCACGAGAGTCCATCTGTCTCTTGGTCCAAAATCGCCACTGACCTATTTTCCGTTAATGGAGAAGACTTTATCATAGTCAATAACCCAGCGACAATGAGGGAACGGTGATATTGTTCCATATCAGGATGGTGTGTGGCTTGGAGGGGAACTTGCAGGTGGTGGTGTTCCCCTGCATCTGCTGCCCTTGTCCTTCTAAATGGTAGAGGTCACGGGTTTGGAAGGTGCTGTCGAAGGAGCCTTGGTGAGTTGCTGTATACCTTCCTCCAGTCCCTGTTTCCTGTCATTCAGCCAGCTTCTTATCCATGCTGCCACTATCTATTTTATTCCACTGGCTTCAAGTTTACTGACAAGTCTGTTTTTGTGCCACTTTATCAAATTCCTTTTGCTTGTCCATGTACAACACATCAACTGGATTACCTTCATCAACCGTCTCTGTCAATCAAGCTCAATCAAGTTAGTTACGTACCCTCCATAAACTTGAGCTCAACCAAAGTACTGCTGCCAATATTTTAACTCACACCAAGTCAAGTTCACCCATCACTCCTGTGTGCTTGCTGACTTACGCCGATTACTCTGATTTGAAAAGGTTTAGTCCTTCTTGGCTACATTTGAAATGTTGTATTTTTGTGTGGGGGTCATACTTTGCCTACCCAGAAACTGCAAGTCCAGTCTCACAATGCAATCAAATGCAGTGTCGGAACAAGTATTATAAGGAAGCTTGAGAGACTTTTTGAGGCACTACTTTCCTCATTTACAGTGGATTTTAATATATCCGCCCATTTGTGAGCAGGAATTTCAGGGTCAATACTTATAATAACAAGTACCTAAACAAAAAAATTATGGTCCAGATTTTGTCGTTAGTGGTGAAGTGATGGCACTCACCACTGATTTCGAAGAAAGCTGACAGAAAGATCATGCGATCTCCGTGCCATGGATTTCACTTTTCCTGACATTTCTTTGATTCCGGCATCAGCTCAAAGGAATCTTCGGTGTCAAACAATTGTGATATCATCAAGTACGCCAAGCAGTCAATCATTCTGAAGAATTCTCACAGATAGCAAACCAGGAAGTAAAAAAAACAGTGATTATCATTCAATTTTTAATCCTTTTACAGACAGTGAAATAAAGATTGGGATGCACATGAGATTAAGGAAGAAGTTGAACTATCATAAACTAACTTTAACATTTTTTTAATATTTTAAAATTCAATGTTTGTTTTAAATCATAAAGGAGAAACTTGACATTCCGAAAACATAAAATTAGTTTTTCAGAGTCAGAGAGGTTGTTTAGCAGTAATTATGAACTTAGTACGCAGTTAAAAACCGAGTTACATCTCATTCAACAAGGCATAACCTTTTCAAGGGTTTTAACAGCGAGACGAATATCTTAAAAGAGGAAGTTCATGTCAGTTCAAATGATTTCTAAAATTTCTGTCTGTGCAGACATCAATGTGCACCCTGTGGAGGAGAGGGGAGTCACTGACAGCACTTTCCAGATTTCTGTGTTTAATTGCGCATGTGTTATTGCCAAAAGTTGCTGTCAGTTTCGCAGCTGTAATGATGACGAATGCTGACAGTTTTAGTGTCATTATAAGTACAAAATCCAGGCCCCTAAGTTTTTGCAGACCGAAAAAAAATCACCAATCAGTCTTCACCCTGTTACTGCGGAACTATAATATTCAAATCTGCTGGGGAAGGTAGAATGAAAGAAAATATTTTATAATGTCTTTATCTGAAGCAAAGGATGGAGACAGCAAAGGATGACAGCTCACTTATTCCCAGAAGATCCTTAAGAAGTTTCTCTACACACAACACTGACACAGCAACATAATTGTAAGTATTGAGGTGCCGATGGTTGCCCTCGGCCCAAAATTAAGCAGGACCTTCCCTAAGGCTTGGTGGCCTGCCTTTATGAGCATTGCTGAGCATACAATCCAGAGAATACTGCTGTTCCCAAACAGCTATGACAACTATGGCAATTTTGCTCGATTGCTGGAGGTTGGGGCCTGCAGAGGTATCCCACGTGGCTACAGGAAAGAAAAGTTAGGCCACAGCTGGAGTACTCTGTACAGTTCTGGTCACCACACTATAGGAAGGATGTGATTGCACTGGAGAGGGTGCAGAGGAGATTCACCAGGATGTTGCCTGGGCTGGAGTATTTCAGCTATGAAGAGAGATTGGATAGGCGAGGGTTATTTTCCTTAGAGCTGAGAAGGCTGAGGGGAACCTGATTGAGGTATACAAAATTATGAGAGGCATTGATAGGGTAGATAGGAAGAAACTTTTTCCCTTAGTGGAGGTGTCAGTAACTGGGGGCATAGATTTAGGGTAAGGGGCAGGAGGTTTAGAGGGGATTTGAGGAAAAAAAAATTCACTCAGATGGTGGTTGGAATCTGGAACACACTGCCTGAAAGGATGGTAGAGGCAGGAACCCTGACAACATTTAAGAAGTATTTAGATGAGCACTTGAAGCGCCATAGCATACAAGGCTACGGGCCAAGTGCTGGAAAATGGGATTAGACTAGATAGGCTTGATGGCCAGCATGGACACAGTGGGCCGAAGGGCCTGTTTCAGTGCTGTATAACTCTATGACTCTAATACGTGCCATGTTGGTCCCAGCAGAGCGAGACACTGCTGGCAGAGTTTAATGCTACTCATGACTCAGAGCCAGTAACAGCAATTATGTATCCCCTAGACCAAGGTAGATTAGCAAGATGGCGAGAAACCACTGAAAACCTGGATTTCTCACACTGCAGCAGGAAATCCAGGAACTTGCTTCAATGGCTTGGTGCCGTCTCACTGCCCGCACAAGGGGACTAAGATCAGTGCAGGTGCCATTGTAGCCTCCCTCTTAAGCAACTCAAAGGCAATGACCATGACCAAAAGCAAAAGCAGAGTGAAAAAAGCTGTTTATGCTCTCCCTGCATAAAGCAGCTCCAAGCATCATCTTTTCGATGGCCTTCACCAGTGATGAGTGCTGACTGCCATCAAATCTGGAAATGCTGCCAGGATCGATAGCAGTTACCCAGAAGTCCTCAAGAACCAGGGGCCCAAATGAACGGATGTGGCTTGCCAAACTCACCTCCAACATCCTTGACACTGGGATAATCCTGGAAATCTGGAACCATTCCAAAGTTGTTGCCATCTGAAAGCCGGGAAAACCAGCCAATGATCCAAAGGTTACTGTTCGATCGCCTTTCTGTCTACAGCAACTTACCCTTGACCCCCACCCAAAATACCTGGGCGTCACTCTGGGCAGGGCACTCACCTATTGACCTCATCTCATCAACACCGACTAAAAAGTAAAAACCAGGGTGAGCCTGATCTGGAGACTCGCTGGAGCATCATGAGGGAACATAGCCTCTTTGCACCGCAACAATGACCCGAGACTACTCTGCTGCAGAATATTGCTCTACCTCAGGGTCCTGCAGCCGTCACACCAAGATTGTGCATTGTAGTTAAACACTGCCATGAGGACGGCGCCAGGAGCATTTAAACCCTCTCCAAAGGGGTGTTTAGTTTAGTTTAGTTTAGAGATACAGCACTGAAACAGGCCCTTCGGCCCACCGAGTCTGTGCCGACCATCAACCACCCATTTATACTAATCCTACACTAATCCCATATTCCTACCACATCCTCACCTGTCCCTATATTTCCCTACCACCTACCTATACTAGGGGTAATTTATAATGGCCAATTTACCTACCAACCTGCAAGTCTTTAGGCTGTGGGAGGAAACCGGAGCTCCCGGAGAAAACCCACGCAGACACAGGGAGAACTTGCAAACTCCACACAGGCAGTAACCAGAATTGAACCCGGGTCGCTGGAGCTGTGAGGCTGCAGTGCTAACCAATGCGCCACTGTGCCACCCAGGTTCCCAGTGCTGTCCCACATTTCCCTGCCTGCTATTCACCAAGACGCCATTGTGATCCATGAGATGGAAAACAAAATCATGAACAACGTCGACCTTCCCATTCACAAAGACTTGAAAACTCCACCATAAAGTGCTTAAAATCATGTAGACCATTCTGGGAAACAGCAGCTAATATTCATGCAGCTGGTTATCAACCCACTAACCAGATGGAAGGAATAATGGGGCACATGCAGCATAAAGAATCAGCACCTCATCATTAACCCAAAGCTTTGACCTCCCTCAATCGATTCCCCACAGGGTGTGGGTCACGTGGTTACTTGCTCCACATTGGAAGATGAAGGACAACCCACAGTGCAGTAGTGGCCATGAATTCCAGACCATGGACCACATAACATCAACCAGCCCACTAAGATCTATTGCGGGAGGCACCTCATTTCTCCACTTGGCATCTCAGGAGGCCATTGAATGGATAGCCAAACTAGACACCCCATTGTAAGCTTTGCCCATTATACAAAAGTAGTAGTAGTTCTGAGAATACTTGCACCATAAGAGCATTTTAAGAATGGCTTTGAAAATCGGATTGTAAGTATTTTTTAATCTACATACATTAGTAAAAGGTGTAACAGCTTGACCTCATGTCAGTCATGGGCTGGAATTTTATGCCACCCCAGCGAGCCGCATGGTGGTGGAGGGGGTGGCGTAAAATGGAGCAGGAGGCTCTTGGAGGCGTTCCCAACAAGTTCCTGCCTCCGCCCCACTTTACGCAGGGCGGGGGGGGTGGGGTGCGAAAATGGGCCGCATGTCCCAGGCCAATCAAGGACCTTAAGTTGCCAATTAACGGCCACAGGGCCTTCGCCCGCCTCCACAGGGATTTTACCCGTGGCAAGCGGGCGTCCTGGAGTCGGGAAAGGCCGCCTGGTGAAAGCTGGCGGTCTCTCAGCACCCCGGTGGGGGCCAGGGCCACCCTCGCTTCCCCAACCACCCCCAGAACCCAGGACTCCCCACCTCCCACCAAACGACCACCATTGCCTCGCTGGCGCATGACCTATTACCCTCGGCAAGGCAACCCAAACCTACCTGCAGTCCTGGCTCCATGTCCTCTGCTGGGCTGCCGTCTCAGCAGTGGTCACCGCTCCTGGTGACGCTGCTGGGACTAAGAGCTGCCAGCCTGATGATAGGCCGGCAGCTCAAATGAGGAGGGACTTCCTCCCTCACGTGGGTGGAAGTCCCGCCTCGGAACAATTAAAGCCTGGGGGCCTGTAAAATTCGGGACGGATCCCCAGGCTAGGGAGAAGCGGGTTCACCACTGAATATTATGTCAGTGGCCAGCTCCCGTCCGCCCGACATAAAATCCAGCCCATGCTATGCATTGCTTGAATAAACTTGCTGTAAAATAGTGATTGGTAAACCATTGTTGCAGTTAAGTTGCAGAATGCATCGTGTAGACCTCAGGGACCACACTTTATCCCAGACTACCTTTGAACATCGCCACAGGAGATCACCAGTAACCGAAAACCTGTCAGAAGTGATTTCATCTGCTCAATACAGCCAAAAAAGTCAGCATTCATCTTGTCAAATTAAGGATGTACCTTCTTAAAACCAACATGTACAGAATCCAGTTCAGTTTATTTCATCATTTTGTTTGTCTGTAGGTAAGTGATTATCTGAACTGATTATGAGCATTATATGTGTTACCATTTGTAAATAAAGTTGATAATGAATTTTCACTAACATGGTATATTATCACTGAGTGCAGTATAACATCTATTCATTACGTTACAATAGCAGGCTATGGCCCAGTTCTAATGCATAAATCTGCGTATACTGAGTTAAGAAACATCAAGAGGGAGAAAACATACCATGGTGAAGAGAGACAGATATAATATGAAAAACAGCAACATGTAAAAACTTTGAGAGGATCACTGATTCTGTAGGCGTCAGGGTTTCAAAGACCAACTGTGGAGAGGAGATAATACATGTCTCCTCACTAGAAAACACTTCACCTCATAACTTAACTTAGCTACTTAACATGCTATGCTGTTCAAGAATTGAATGAATGTAAGATCTAAAATTGTACACCAGGAATGGTTAAAGGGCCTGTTTTCCTGAAAAGACAGCGGGCGGGTGGGGAGAGGAGGTATTTTGATTGTGTGTGATAGTGCATAATAGGTGGTAGTGTATTGGCAGCCCATTTTACAACTCCCCAATTTTTTATTTATTGACATCAAAATCAAGAGAGATGAAAAAGAGCCTGTTGATTCGCTATTGCCTGCCTTACACTATCACACAGTCACAATTACACCCAGTGCATGGAAAACCTCTCTTTTATATCTAGGAGGGAGAACGATTGGTCATGTACTGTTGAGATCAAGGGAAAAGGTGTTATCTGTGAAGTGCAAAAGACCAGTGTTTATAATTGTGATGAGGGGATGAATATATCAGGGTGGATTTTCACCATCACGACCTGAGAGGTAATCTGGAATGACTAATCAGTTGTCTTCTGTATCAGGCAGGTGGGCCAGATTACTGCCCAGGTGGTAAAGACAAAACCCTAGCCCTGATTCCAGAGTTTCATTTGATTCTATTTCAGATCAGGGATTATACATGCACAATATTTGTCACATAAGAGTCACTGTATTTGAAGCATTTCTGAGAGACCCTATCTAAGGTTACGTTTTTGAGATTAAATGGGTGGACAAAGTCCATGGTGAGCGGATGAAGCAGGTTTCCTTCTCCATGATTCCTAGTATACCTGACAACCATGTACCATTTCCATCCCAACGTCATCACAGATAGGTACCACAATGATGCAATTTGATCTCATTCTCTGTTCTCAAACAGAAATAGTTTGCCAAATAATTCTGTCATCAACATATCTTTAAACAAAAATGACTGAAACTTTTACAGAAGATTTATGGTGGAATCTTATGGACAGAGCATAAACAAGCAGCCTTAGCTTACAGACAAAGCACCAATCCTCTGCACACATGGGGCTGGATTCAGTAGAACCGGCGGGGTTCCCGGTGCCAGGCTGAAGAAGCGGTGGAAACCCTGCCTCGGCCATTCGGAGGCCCCGAACCCTTTTTTAATGACGCTCGGGCATTTACCTGCCCGGCGCCAGGATCCCCACCCCTTTAAGGACAGGGGCCAGCAGCTCAGTAGTATCAGCAGCGCCACCAGCAGCAGTGGCCACTGCCGGTGCTGCAGGAGGCCTTTGAACCAGGCTCAGCACTGGAGACCGGGACCTCAGTTAAGTGAGCCGGGGTCGCCTGGGCCAGTCTGGCAGGCTTCGGTGATAGGGTAGGGAGGGTGGGCGATGAGTGTGCGGTGTGGTGTTCAGGGATGTAGGCCATTTCCTGCCTGGGACCCTCCGTGGGCCACAGATTGCCCCCCGTCAAGCCCATAGGGAGGTCGCCTCATTTTACTGGGCAATGTCCCTGCATGTCAGAGAACCGCACACCCCCACCCCACCCTGCCACTGGCTTAATTCCAGTGGTGGCGGAAAGATGCCCTTAAGTGGCTACTAATAGGCCTCTTAAAGGCTTCAATTGGCCTCTGGGTGGGAAGGCCGTTGTCAATCTTTCCCGCCCCCATCTTAATCGTGGTGTGACGGGAAGGTGACAGGCACTCCGCCACCACCACCTCCTCCCACCCCCCCCCACCTCCCACTGCAACTTTATGGGGCCCTCACCTCCTAGCCCGTCTCCAGGGGGGCCATTAAGTCTCGCCCATGAACTGCGTCTACAGCATGAAAACTGCATGAAACCTATAACAAGGCCACAAATGACTCACTATCGATTAACAGCAGGCCAGCTTCCAGTAAAAGTGATGCTTGTGTAATACCTACCAGTAAATCAACTTTGGGATCAAACAACGAGCATTAAAAGCGAAAGAACTGGTTACCTAACAGCTCAGTTAATGGACTGGTGTGAAACTGCGTCATACCAAGCATGGAGATCTCATGGTTCTGATGAAGGGTCATTGACCTGAAACGTTAACTCTGCTTCTCTCCCCACAGATGCTGCCAGGCCTGCTGAGTATTTCCAGCATTTCTTGTTTTTATTTTTATTTCAGATTTACAGCATCTGCATTGCTTTGCTTTTATTCATTATATTATGGAGATCTCAGTCTCAGGTGGATGAACTGTTATTATTGGTCTCAGCATTCCTGGACTAGGAAGGGAGAGGCACAGCCACTCCTGCTCATTACCCAGTAAGTCCTGTTAAAACGTGCCTGTTGGGTGAGTTTAAAGTCATGTTGACTGTGGTCGAATAGCCTAAATTGAATCCATGATGAATGTGGTTGAGTTACTGGTGTGTAGCCAGTGCTTGTATAGCTGTACCCCAAATTGAGTCTTCAGAAGGAAGAGGAGAAAACTGCAAAGCAACAGAGTAATTCTAACTGAAAGCATGTCATTGACAATTGTATTGATTACATGGCATTAAACTGAATCATTCTGATTCCAATTCCAATTAGTTCCTTACATTGCAATCAAATTTGTACTGATCATTTTGGAACTGCCATTCTCTAAAGGAAAACCTGTACCAAACAAGGCTTATCATTGCTTTTAAACAATGATCTGTAAGCTTTCAGTCACTAAACATATTGAAGAGTTTGTTGTTGTTAGAACATTTCAATGCTGCAAAATAAATGGCAAATGCCTGCAGTTTCACAGCAACACTGCTGTAGCCAATTGAGCCACTTTAACTGACTTTCATAGTTCCCAATACAAAAAACAGTAACTGAGAAATTCCTTTCTAGTTTAACTGTGGAATTTTTCATCATTTCTATATATTTTTCTTTAAATCGGTAAGGGAAAAGATTATAGGAGTAAATCTTTGCAACTTTGCATTTCCAGCAGAAGCCAAGAGCTCTGTTAGAAATGCAGCTGGGCGTTGCCTGTGATCTTCCAACCATTTGATTGGAGAATCATATGCATTATGTACCTGAATGTCTGATGTTCCTTCAACAGGCAAGGTCAACTGTACATAGGCCAAAATGACCCCTTATGTTTAGTCTTGTTGCTATGATCTGGAATGCATTGCCTGGAAAGGATAGTAGAAGCAGATTCAATAGCAACTTTCAAAAGAGAATTGGATAAATATTTGAAAGGGAAAAAAATTCTGGGCTATTGGGAAAGAGAAGGGAAATGGGACTAATTGGATAGATCGTTCGATAAGCCAATACAGGCACGATGGGCCCACCAGCCTCCTTCTCTGATTCTATGATTGTCTTTCACAGCTCATTAAACAGAAAGATTTTCAATTAGTCTCACCAAAATACAAGTTTCAGCCAGGATCTTTCACCCTTCTGTATAGAGAAATCCATTCTGAAATATGTGAAACAATTCACCTAACTTAGTATTGTGCTATCTAATGACAGGTTGATGGCCAAAAACTGCTGTGCAAATCAAAAAGGCTAGTATTCTGATGATACAAAGATCAAGCCAAGAACCTGCATTGAACCTGGTTCAGCAGTAAATTCAAGTTGTAAAATTATGTAATCATCCACAGACCTTGTTTACTGCTTTGCTACTGTCACTATATCTGCAAACTAGTTAAATTCATCCATAGCAACTATATACCATCATGTAGATAAAATCATGGCTACCAAGGTATATACTCATCCACATGAAATCTATACTGACCAAGGTGAACTGTCAGAATATGAAAAATACCAAACCTGAAGACAAGAAGCTGAAGAGTGGTAAGAAACACCACAGCAACATTCTGAGGTAGAATCAATTAACTGTTATTCTCTCTACAGCATATTTTCACAAAAAAAACTTACAATGACATTTGTAGAGATTATCACTAATGCTAAGCAATCACTTATTTTAAAGATTTTATTTCTCTAAGTGAAGCAAATTAGGAATATGTTCTGAATGAAATCCTTTAAGAAACAGTCATTTGCAGAATACGACTAAAAGTTGCAGCTGTACACTAGTATTATTGAAAAGAGAGCTTCTGCTCTGTCAAGATTATTGGAGCACAAAGGGCAAAGTTTAAATACAGTTTACAAACCACCTTCCAATCAACACCTACTCATTAATACTCAATCTCACTTGGGTTAAAATGTATATTTCTCTTCCAGGAACTGTTTATTTATGTGATTCCTACTGTTTCTGTCTTTGCCCTTTTGCTTTGTCTTTCCCTCTTATCTCTTCCTTGTTTTCCTTCTCTTACATACCTGTCCATATTTCCCTGTTTGCCTGCAACTATTCCATTCTTCCTTTCTCTTTCCGTAAATGTCTCCATCCTCTGTCTCTTCTCTCTTCCATATGACTACTACTCTATGTATTTATCGGAAACAGTTACCTCCCCATCTCTCCAAACGCCTCTTCCTTCCTCTTTTGTTTCCTCTTGGTAATCATCTCCTACAGAGAACTGGAGACACGCTCAGATTGCCAACTGTGATTGCTGCAGAAATGATCTTGTCTCTCCCTAGGTGTGAAATAATACAGGGAGCTTGTGCCTGGGATTGGGAAGGAGGTTAGACTGAGTTGGCAGACATAGGCCAAGAGGATATAAGAAATTTATATTTTCATATACAAACATATAGGCGATCCATACACATACCCTATGGGTTCTATCCACAAGTAGGGGCATCCTAGTGAGTTGGAAAACTAAGAAAGAATCTCAAGAATATTAGTGGTTCCTGAGATAGTTCTTTGGGTTGGTATAGCATACATAATGGATGCTCTAGGGTCTGAGAAGTAATCCGAAAGCATAAACAAAACAGAAAGAGGAGGGGGTGGCCAACAAATTACGTACTCATCTTCTCTTCTTCTAAATCTTGCAGTTCCTTCTAACGTCAACCCCTGATTCTTTATATGTGACTGTACCACCATTAGAAAGGAAATGGTTGAAATTCACTCTCATCAGGAGCGTGTAGGTCAGTTTGTGGCCTTACACAAGGTCATGAAATGTCATAAGGCTTGAGAAAACCCATTTACATTCATTTCATGAATATTATGTAAGGTATGTAGGTCATGCAGCCCTCATAAAAATGTTGAATGCTATGGGAGTGCATTGCTTAGAATTTTATCTGGGCTGGGCACTTCTGCTCTAAGATCTGTGCAAGGGCAGATGGGAGACTTACTGAACTTAATTTCTCAGAAGAAGATTGAGGTGAGGTGTGCACTGGCACCCGGTTTATTCAAGGCCTGCATCAATGAGATGCTGGAAGGCATCAAAAGGGATCGTCTTGGATTATCTGTTCCGTACGTTTCTGAAATTGGAAAGCACTTTCAAAGACCTGGCACAGGCATGACGGGCCAAATGGTCTCCTTTTGTGCTGTAAGAGTTTACAAAGGAATTGCAGCACTCCTTTTTGAGCATGTTTTTGGCAGACTAATCTGATGATTTGGTGCACTCTATTCAGCATCTTGAACAATCATCTAACTCGTAGAATATAGTGATGGGTGTCCTGTGATGCCACATTACACCTTTACACAACTTGAGAAGATCTCAAAGACAGTTATTGAAAGATGAAAAGGAAGTCTATTCCAACTGTTGATTGATCTTGGTACCTGGAGCTCCAACTGGATATTGACATTAACCTGGACACAAATCTTTGGCAAAGGACACCCAGCCTTGCTTGTCTTTCTTCCATGACACTGAAATCCTCATAAAGGTTAAGCTTGTAACATAAGTGACATTTCTCTTCCATTGTACAGAGTTTCTAGACTAACAATGGAAGTTTTAGGAGCAAGCTAAAAGTGAATGTATTGCAAAAGTGAAATTGTTGCTGAAAGGAAGATCTCCAGCCTACACTGGCCTTTTGCTGAGAACCATGGAGGCCTCTATCAACACTCCTCACAGCAGGACCTAAACTATGCAATTGATGATGAATGACCCTGGAAAGTGACACTAGCTACCTAGAACATCAAGATAGCTGATACACTGGGCGTTGTCTTGCCTTCCACCACAGCAAGGCACATGTCTCCTGTGTATCTGATGAGGAAACAGATTGTGAGCACAGTTAGAATATAGAATTTTCTGCCACAATCGTTTAAAAGATGAATTAAAAGTTTTTTGGAAAAGAAGAATATTAAAAAGATTGAATTAGGCGACTCATATGGAAAAGAACATCGGCGCAGACTTAATGAACTAAATGGCCTGTTTCTGTGTTGTAAGATTCTATGATTCTGTTGTCCAGCTACCTGCATTTACAAGGACTAGCTACTTATATAGCTTTGATAAGACCAGCGGTACCATGGTGCGGTGAGACTTATGTTGTCATTTCAGGGGCCTTAATGCTTTCTAGTGCACTGCCACGAGATAGTTGTGTGCTGCAAGTTGCCAGCATGGAACTCTCTCAGGACAGCTCCTGTGTTTCTCTATGCTAGCCACAGCTGGAACCATTTCTGACAAGGCATAACACATTGTGGACACAATTCCAGGTCTTTGTGAAATCTCTGAAATTCCCTAATGATTGTACTCAAGGTTTGCTGAGACAGTCAAAAAGTTTTCTATATCTTGGACCCGAAAGGGGTGAGAATTTTTATAAAAGATGCTCTACCTAGCTGAAAGCCTGCATAATAGAGCTTGCCAGCGCATTTGTCACTGGTATAGTTGTTGGCTGTACATGAAAGTTCAGTGCAAACAACCTTTGCTCCATCCTTTGAATTGACATGGGTATGAAGTCACATGGTTGCTCGACATGCTCTATGTACTCTAGCAGGTGCATCTAAGTGGAAAATAGGTATGTATAACTGGAAAAGCAGGTGCATGTGAGTGAACTCTCCTTACATTAAGGGACAGGCAGCCCAGGGGACCTCTGCCCTTGATATGCTGGCTCCTGCTGCATTGCCAGATGTGCCTCTCCTTTCACATCACTGAATAACGCCCAGAAGTTGTCACTTGCTGGGTTTCTGCTTAGTGCTGGTATGGTAATTATCCAGAAAGCTTGATGAATAATGGTGTTTAGTATCCTTCAGCAGGCTCTGTGAAAAGAACAAATGGTATCTTACTAGTATCTGAGTTTACCTACCAATTTGCGTGCTGCTTTTTCAGTACATGGTATATAAGAGTGGTGCACAGTTTGCATGCATATATTGATGTAACTATCAGTGTGAATTTTGTGAGACTGCACTCTTCATGTTGCTTGATGGGAATGTATATTAGAGAATTAGACAGACGTCAGTGTGCCTGATTAATGACTGCAAAATCATGAGTGCCACAATGAGACATAATGGCCTTCACACCTTATTGTCCAATCTGTGCACACAATACGTGAGATCACACATCAGGAACAGAGACTCAAAATTTACTTTATGGTGCTTAGGAAAAATAACATCAATTTGATATGCTGTCTATCAAAGCGTTAATCAAGACACCCCATCTCCTTCAGCCTCAAACCTTCAATGACCTCTATGCCAACAAGCCACACCATTTTTCCTGATATGCTCCACCATCCATTCTTTCTTAGCTCTCTCATTCCAGTGCAGTTTTGCCCAAGGTAGAACCCCAAGGGGAAAATCTCACAAGATTAATCAGACATATCGAAGGTAATATTCCAAGAACCTGTTCCCCTGACAATGCATATCGGAAAATCACAGGTGCATTGCCAGTGACTTTCTGATATGCACTGCCAGAAGGTGAAGTGCCCACTGCTCACGCTCACTAAGAATTCCCACCATAGCATTTTCATTTAATCAGCTATTTGTATATATGGCTACTCATTCATTTCTTCATTTGTAAGAGCAGTTTTGAAAGGCGAGAAACTTTTCAATCTTCAATATTTACAATCTACTGCACATTCTAGTATTATAAATCAAGTTAAATTTGTTTTTAGTTATTTTCAGTCAAAATTATAGTCCTGAAATTCCTGGGTTTGGGAAGGGTGGTTTAAAGGCACAATATCATTGGAAGGAGGAGGGAGGGACTAGAATTAGAGAAGGCTTCTGATTTGGCAGGACTTTGCCCTTTTCAGAGGCTGCTGCAAATTTCACACTTTGTTGGAGTAGGTTAATAAAATGGCCACCAGTCTAGCAATGCTGGACCTCAGGGACACACATAATATATTCCTGGCACCCAGTATTGCTAGGGTCGAGGATGCAGGGGAGAGAGCTCTGGAATTCCCAGGCTTCTTTTGGAGAACAATTAATTACAATGCTACAACTACCAGAAAGAGTCTGGATCCGCTTTTTTTGCCATCTTTTTAATCATTGCTCCCTAGCCACACAGCTCACTGACTGTTCAGCAACGTGGTGCAGCAAAAAACCTTTGTCCACCTCAGGCGGGACTCCCAGTCGTGCCAGGAATGGCATGATATTGACCGGGATATGTTAAGTAACCTGACCCCCGGTATATCCAAAGGGGTCAAGTTCATCCACAATGGACAAGCAGAAATTTCGCTCCACTCTCCATCCATCCCCCGAAGGCAGTTCCAGGATTTTCAGGTCCTATGTTTCATTCATAAATATCATTAATTTACAATTTTGAACTCCACTGCCAAGAAAATCCTTTAAGACAGTGAGAATTTCCTTACTTACTTTGATCATTTTGAACTTTTCTTGGCCCTCCTCCCAGGCCCGCAAGTGATGGAACCAGTGCTCACTCTTTTGGTGATCTCCTGCCAAGCTCGCTGTGCCCTCACCTAACTTAGTGAATGGGGGCCATGTCCCAAACATGGCAGCCTGGCATTCCTGCAGGCTCTCTATCAGGACATTAAGGTCCTGGTCAGTGAAGTGTATGCTGTTACTTTGCCCTGCCTCAAAGGTTTCCTCCGAGCACAGCTGGATCATGAAAATACCACTTGGAAAAGCAATTTAGCTGGTTCAGAAGAGCAAAAAAGTTGTAATTGCAGGTAAGTCATGATTGGCTGGGTTACTTCAGCAAACAGTAACAAACTCAAAAAATGAAACACAGCTGACAAAGCAAACAGCAAAAAGACACCAACTGAAGCTCAATTCTCCAAAATCGCTTTCCTAACCTCCAATGTGCAAAATGAGGAAAAAGTACCATCTTGTTAAAGAACTGTCAAAATGAGCAATTATTGACAAATCCCAACACAAATTTCAAAAGAAAAGGATAGATAAACTTGAAAATACAAAATCTTGAAGTAAAGATATATTTTAAATGGTTGTATAGAAATTTGCTGTGTGGGCTCTCACCTGCAAAATGTTGCTGTACACTGTGATGAAGTAGTACCACATACAATGTACCATGTTATAACAATTTAACAGGTTGGTAAACAAGCTGGAATGCAACACAACCAAGCAGAGCAAAAATCAATTGCGTATGACTGCATGAAAGTTTTGGTTATTTGCATTAGCTGTTTGACGTACACAGTAGCCACCTACAATATATTAGGTCTGTGATACTATGCTAGTAGAAAGCAATGCAGCACTGTTAATGTATATGATTAAAACAGCACATAATGAATGTAAATGTGATTGCCCATTTATTTTTGCATCACCTCAACACTTAGGCAGCTTGCCATATATTAGATAAGTGCTGACAGCGAAAAGGGCTTCAGGCAGACTATTTCATTAGAGGTATATTTGGGAGAATATCCATCCATAGATCAAACCTTTCTGACAGTACTTACACTGAATCATGGACTTGAGCATAAATCATTCAACACTTACTGGAAAATACAGAAGCAAAGCTCCAAAAAGAATTGTCTCTAGCAACACCAGTCCTGATGCTCTGATACTCTGAAAGATGAAAAGAAGATTTCACATATTGTTAGAGATCATTTGTGAACAATTTAACAAAAAAAGGCTCCTAATACTAAAAAAAATTACTTAAAAGAGTCTAATACTCCTGTGAAGAAAGATCAACTTGTCCATGTTCAATAGTGTTTACTTTAGCTTAGAACCATAGCATGAAAGATAATTGTTTGAATAACAAATGATATGCTGACAAATCACATGTATTGTGTCACACCTGTCATGTTAGAGAAAATAGACCTCACTAGAATTTCCCAATAATCTACATTTTTAATTTTATTTTAGAGTTTCTATTTCCTTGTACTTCTGTTGACTACTACTGTGTTATTTATAAATATTTTGGGGGATAGATTGGATGAGGCCCTGAAACAGATGAAGGGATTGCAATGTGTGATTATTGAAATGCCAGCAGTGTGCAACCTTGGTGATGCCTGCTCACTTACATGATTGCAGCATACAGCCAGCAGCACTAAGTACACTGTTGAGTGGCTGCACACTGGAGCAAGGGTTGTATTAGCGTTAGAGGTTAGCATGAGTTCAAGCTAGTCTACCATACTTAATGTAAGCCTAAACCTCAAAGGGGAGGTGCATTTTGGCTTGAGAAGTGCTGAATTTATTACAGAAGTGATTTAGGCCTGGGAAAGACACAGAAATGGCACAACATGGCAAAGAGCGCGGGCTCCAATGTTCCTCGACATAGCACTGGAGGCCTTGGTGCAGGATGTGGAGAGGAGGAGAGAGGTCCTCTATCTACACGGGGAGAGCAGGCCCTCCAGACACACTCTGAGAAGGCAATGGGAGAATATAGCTGTCACAGTCAATGCCAGGAGTGTAGCCCTGAGAACCTGGATGCAGTGCTGAAAGAAGTTCAATAACCTTATATGAGTGAACAAGGTTAGTGAATGCATCTTCAAATGCCACATTCCACCAACTGCACCACTTGCATCCCACACTGCTCAATGCATCACACCCTTATCACTCACCTACCAATAATCGCCATCAATCAGGACACATACATCACATTCATAGCTTCACCTCACCCTCACACACTTACCACTGCTGCAAGCCTCATACCTACATCACACAGCTTGCACACACTGCCAACTATTCAACCATGACAACTGCATCACCCAAACACTTTGTACCACACTCACAGACACACTTCCCTCTCTCTTGCATGACAAGATGTTGCATATCTGAAGACAGGCATGGTTGCATGTCCTTATCCCGATGGAGGAGAGGGTGCTTGCCATCGTTGGACTGCCAGTGACCGAAGCTGTGGCTAGAGGCAGGGCTGAAAAGATTGAAAATGATGGTATGTTCCTACCTAATCCTCCTTCTCACATCCCACCACCCACAATCTCTTCTGATTTACAAGCTGCAGATGGTGTAAGCATGCATCTCTTGCTTTCCCCCTCTTCCTTCACTGCAACTCTATCCTTGTGGGTTTCTCCTTTCAGATACCCAAGGGTTGCCACCAGACCAGGCAGTGGTGCAGGAGTGTGAAGTGCAAGAGGAAGAAGAAACTGACGATGAAACACCATCACTCGATTTCACAGTCACAGCCATCAACTCAGCTACTGACAGTGCGCATACTTAAGAGTGTAGTATAGAGGCAGAATCTCCATGTGGTGTGTCACTGGGCATGAGTGGGCTGAAGCCAGGCCAGGGGGAAAGGTTGCGTGGGTGCCAGCTTGCCGGAGGATCAGGTTGCACATGTGTTCTGTTGCAAAGGATTCAGATGAAGACGTCGGTATGGCGCTGTATAGATAAAGGCTGATGGGCATGCATAGAAATGCTTGGTGTATTGGCAGGATTGACAGAAAGCCTGTGGTCACTGTAAAGGAGCATGGAGAAATCTGGCATCAACTTAACACAGGGCTTTGCGCAGAGTCTGGAGCCCATTCTTTTCAGCCAGATAGTGGTGGCCAACTCCATGAGAACATTTGCGAACTTAACCACGACGCAGCATCTGATGGCCGATGCCTCAGCTTCCATTGCCGGACAAGCAGCAGCCACCCACTTTCTGAAGCTCAGGCTGAAGTCCTGTAATCTCAGTTTATTGCCACACAAGTTCAAACTGTGCCATCATGGCTGCAGATACCACTGTTCAAAGGGAGCTTGCAGGATGTCACAGCAGTCCAGCAATTTGTCCTCCAACAGATTACTGGGTTGTTGAGGCGCTGCTCCGGGGAAGACGCAGTGGCTCCATGGAGCATGAACCTGTTGTGCTCTCTCAGGGAGGCAGCATTCGTGCGCCCACCACTGAAACTTCGCCAAAACCCTTGCTGTTGCCTGACAGCTGCTGCCCATGCCACGTTCATGTAGCTTGAAGCTGGGCCTTCTAGGGCCATAGCCAAGTGAGGTCTTCCTGCAAGGCCATCTGCAGTCTCCCCCACTGAAAGTGATCAGCCTTCTGCCAGCCATGCTGCAGCCACTGAGGTAGCACAGAGTAGAAGCACTAGGAAAAGCAAAGGCATCAGCAAGGCAACGAACGAGGATTATTGGTTTTAGTTTTTAGTTTTAGAGATACAGCACTGAAACAGGCCCTTCGGCCCACCGAGTCTGTGCCGACCATCAACCACCCATTTTATACTAATCCTACATTACTACCACATCCCCACCTGTCCCTATATTTCCCTACCAACTACCTATACTAGGGGTAATTTATAATGGCCAATTAACCTATCAACCAGCAAGTCTTTGGCATGTGGGAGGAAACCAGAGCACCCAGAGGAAACCCACGCAGACACAGGGAGAACTTGCAAACTCCACACAGGCAGTACCCAGAATTGAACCCGGGTCGCTGGAGCTGTGAGGCTGCGGTGCTAACCACTGCGCCACTGTGCCGCCCAACATGGAATATTGATGGTTTGTTTGATGAAGTTGATTTGGAATGGTTGTTTTGTGGTGCCTTTTATTTCAGCTTTGTGGCCAAGAGAATGCTGTGATGGTCAGTAAAAAGGGAAGGTTGAATGGGGAATGGGGAATTGGGATTTTGCTCACTGGTACCGCAGTCAGATGAGTCAACCATGGTCAGTCTGGCCAGAAAGGAAATGTGCTGTAAAAACAAGAAATGCTGGAAAGACTCAGCAGGTCTGGCAGCATCTGTGGAGAGAGAAGCAGAGTTAACATTTCAGGTCAGTGACCCTTCTTCAGAACTGGCAAATATTTGAAATGTAAAAGGTTATAAGCAAGTAAAGGGGGGGTGGGGCAAGAGATAACTAAGGAGGTGTAAATAGGACAAGGTCACAGAATAGCTGACCCGAAGGTCGTGGAGCTAAGGCAAACAATATGTTAATGGTGTGTTGAAAGACAAAGCATTAGTACAGATAGGGCGTTAACGGACTGGAAATTGAACAGCCGCAAGTACAAACATGAAAAAAACAGTGGGTAAGCAAACTGAACAAACTATGATGAAATAAAATAAAATAAACACTAAAAATATATTTTAAAAAGGGAAAAGAAAAAAATAACTAAAAATAAAAGTAAAATGGGGGCCCGTCATGCTCTGAAATTATTGAACTCAATGTTCAGTCTGGCAGGCTGTAGTGTGCCTAATCGGTAAATGAGATGTTGTTCCTCGAGCTTGCGTTGATGTTCACTGGAACACTGCAGCAATCCCAGGACAGAGATGTGAGCATGAGAGCAGGGGAGAGTGTTGAAATGGCAAGCAACCAGAAGCTCGGGGTCCTGCTTGCACACTGAGCGGAGGTATTCCGCAAAGTGGTCACCCAGTCTGCGTTTGGTCTCCCCACTGTAGAGGAGACCACATTGTGAGCAGCGAATACAGTATACTACATTGAAAGAAGTACAAGTAAATCGCTGCTTCACTTGAAAGGAGTGTTTGGGGCCTGTGATAGTCAAGAGAGAAGAGGTAAATGGGCAGGTATTACACCTCCTGCGATTGCAGGGGATGGCGTCATGGGAAGGAGACGAGGTGGTGGGGGTAATGGAGGAGTGGACCAGGGTGTCACGGAGGGAATGATCCCTTCGGAATGCTGACAGGGGAAGGGAGGGGAAGATGCGTTTGGCAGTGACATCATGCTGGAGGTGGCGGAAATGGCGGAGGATGATCCTTTGGATATGGAGGCTGATGGGGTAGAAAGTGAGGACAAGGGGAACCCTGTCACGGTTCTGGGAGGGAGGGGAAGGGGTGAGGGTGGAGGTGCAGGAAATGGGCCGGACATGGTTGAGGGCCCTGGCAACCAGAGTGGGGGAATCCTCAGTTGAGGTAAAGGGAAGACATATCAGAAGCATGGTCATGGAAGGTAGCATCATCAGAGCAGATGCGTTGGAGACGGAGAAACTGGGAGAATGGAATGGAGTCCTTACAGGAGGCAGGGTGTGAAAAAGTGTAGTCGAGGTAGCTGTGGGAGTCGGTGGGCTTATAATGTATATTAGTAGACAGCCTATCCCCAGAGATGGAGACAGAGAAGGCGAGGAAGGGAAGGGAAGTGTCAGAGATGGACCATGTAAAGGTGAAAGAAGGGTGGAAATTGGAAGCAAAGTTGATAACGTTTTCCAGTTCGGGGCGGGAAACGGCACCGATACAGTCATCAATGTACCGGAAAAAGAGTTCGGGGAGGGGGCCTGAGTAGGACTGGAACAAGGAATGTTCGACATATCCCACAAAAAGACAGTATTTCCTGCATTTCTTGTTTTTATTTCAGATTTCCAGCATCCGCAGTATTTTGCTTTCATTTTAAGGAGATGTGTTGGTTGCCTTGTCCCTTCCTCCTCCTCCTGCTCCTTCTCATCAGCTGCTTGCCCTATACCTGCTGGCAAGATCATCGATCTCATGAGGGCAAGGTTATCCAGGATGCGGCAGACAATGATGAATCATGCCACATGCTCTGGAAAATTGTGGAGGGCTCCTCCAGAGTGATCCAAGCTGTGGGAGCACTGCTTAAGTACCCCAATGGTCTGCTCAATTATGTTTTGTGTAGCAGCACGTTATTTACATGCTGCCCATGTGTGCATGGGCTGCGGATAGAAGTCATGAGCCAGGTGATCAGCGGATAGCCATTGTCAACCAGTAGCCAGCCTCTGGTTTGTTGTGGTGTCTCAAATATTGTTAGTACAGTGAGCTGGTGCAGAACAAAGGCATCTTGACTACTGCCAGGATACTGGTCATTCATCTGCATGAAGTGCATGTGCACTCAGGGAGTGACCCAAAACTTTAACTCTGCTTCTCTTTCCACAGATACTGCCAGACCTGCTGAGTATTTCCAGCATTTCTTGTTTTGGTCCAGTCTAATGTCCTGGGATCAAATCCCACCATGGTAGCTGGTGGAATTTAAATTCAATTAATTAATTTAATAAAATCTGGAATTGAAAGCTATGCTCAGTAATGGTGCCATGAAACTATCATTGATTGTTGCAGCAACCCATCTGGTTCACTAATGTCTTTTAGGGAAAGGAAATCTGCTGTACGTACCCAGTCTGGCCTACATGTGACTCCAGACCCACAGCAATGTGGTTGACTCTTAACTGCCCTCTGAAATGCCATTCAGCAAGCCACTCAGTTGTCAAAGGCAATTAGGGATGGGCAACAAATGCAGGCCTTGCCAGCAACACCCATATCCCATGAAAGAATCATTTTTTTAAAAGTTGCTACATTTAGATATGGCACCCACAAAGCCACATGCGCGCAGTCAATCGCACCAATGTTCCCTTTAATTTCTCCTTGTTGTGCACAGCCCTGTTTTTGCACCTTGTGGTCCTTTAAGATTGACACGCATGCATGCATCTTAAAGGGAATATTGTGTGCATTCCATTTATTCCCTGCATGGTACATTGCAAATTGCTGAGTGACAACGCATCAGCGCAATTCAGAAGGAACATTGAGTGACACCCTGTTCCACTGGAAAGCCCACTATCCTGGCGAAGCTGTGTGTACGCTCTGCTTGCTTCTCTCTGGCCAGAGAGAATGCAATGTACTCCACTCTCCTGGCATACCTCCCTTCTATAGCAGTGGATGGTAAACTGGGAGATGTTAGAAATATCGCCTGCTGCAGCCTGGAAGGATCCCGACTCGAAGACGTTCATAGCCATGGTAACCTTCACAGCCCTGCTGCTGTCCTCACCCTGCTCTAAGGCTGCATGCCTGCCTGCAACAGGTGGCAGATTTCCTTTGTAAACTACAGACATCCTGCACATTGTTCTTCGCTGAGGTTGTGGTAAGAGAATTGTGGACAGAGAATTGCTCTTGGAAGACACTGGGTGGATATGGCCTGTTGCTGACAGCCCTGCTCCCCCTACTCCTTCCTCTCTGCGAGCAGCTTGTTCTCCTCTGTGTTGCTTCTGCTCAATCTCCCTGTCATGCTGCAGGCTGAGGGGGATGGTAACTACTGCACCCATGGGTCTGAGCAGAACCCGTGAAGGCGTTCATCATGTGCAACACCACTCCCTGTAGACATCACCAACTTTAAATAGCAGTAGAAAACTCACAGCACTTCTGCAAATTCAGACAGAGCCAGCAGTAATCAATCAACAACTAACCTGAAAGTTGTTGATGATCATTTTAAATAGCGCTGTTGGGTGGGGGTGGTGGTGGGGGGGGGGGGGTGTGGGGGGCAGGGGGAGTCCTTCCTGCTGCTGAAAGCAATGTTCAGCTGTTTGAGGTTATGAAAGGGCATTAGCTGAAATGCTGAGGGTGAAAATGGCATCGCTGGTGTCAAATCAGCATTGCACACTGCTTCCAGCGCAGGCTCCGAATACCTGTGCTAACATTCTCACCAAAATGGTGTCTGGCGTGAGCTGCACTGCAAATCTGTGAGCATGACACAGACGTCATTTTGCATCCAAAATGGTATCCGTAGAATCGAAAATACCGGAGCTACGGAGCCGAATTATGCGGCTCAAATCTATATGGCATGCTTCTTGAAAGAAATTGGGTTCATTTACGTTATTTTAAATAAGCGTCTAAACATCCAAGATACATTGAATGAAGAAAACATCATGGTATATCCCTAAAAATCTCAGCACAGTCAAAATGTATTCAGGGAGGAGATAGAACAGTGAGTTAACATTCTCCGAGTTAAAATGGGAGGAAACCCAAAACGGCCAACAACGAACCGGCAGCAGGTTTTACAGCCTGCCCAAAGTCCTTTTCCATTGAAGTCAATGCAAAAGATAATTATTCAGGGTGTAAAATGCATGTAAAATAAAGGGTCAGAGCAGAGGGAATTGTCTATTTCGATAGCTTCCGCATGGTGAGATTTTATCATGTAATAAGAAAGTCAAATGTAGCATTCTTTAAGTTTTTTCAAAAACTCACTTAAAAAAGGAGGGATTCAAACTCCCAGGCAGAAAGTCAGCAGAACATCAAGATAGTTGTAGTAGCTTTTGTTTCAGTGGCCCATTTAGAATGCATTAATGCAAGGGAGTTTGATGTTCAAATCCAGTTTCAGTGGGCTTGAGTTACTAAAATTAGAATTAAGCCAATGCAAGTTGTTTCCTTCAACCCTACTTTAATGCATCAGTTCTCATGTTATAAATGTTTAAAGTATGAGCATTGTTAATGGATAATAGGTTTGAAATGTTTATGCAGCTGTACAATTCCTGGTGCACGTACAGCTAAATGTGGGTTGTATCTCTGTGCCCATCACAACTGAGGTGGATGCATTGAAATAATAAGGGGCATATTTCAGAAAGGGTACATGTCTTCTCTCTGGCATATCTGAAAATGTTTTCATTTCAGAAAGCATTTTCTGCAGAAAGAAATTTCCCTAACAGCTTAACAGTCAAACATTCACTTGGATTTACAGAAAATGAGTCATTTATTTCCATATATATTCATCATCTACGAGGCACAAGTTAAGGAGTGTGATGGAAAACTCCCCACTTGCCTGGATGAGTGCAACTCCGACAACACTCAAGAAGCTCGACACTATCCAGGACAAAGCAGCCTACTTGGTTGAAGCTCAATCCACCATGTTAAACATTCACTCCCTCCACCACCAGCACAGTGGCAGCAGTGTGTACCATCTACAAGATGCACTGCAGCAACTTGCCAAGGCTCCTGCGATAGCACCTTCCAAACCTGCGACCTCTACCATCTATAAGAATAAGGGCAGCAGATGCATGGGAACACCACCAAGTTCTCCTCCAAGCAAACATCATCCTGACTTGGAACCATATCACTGTTCTTTCATTGTCGTTGGGTCAAAGTCCTGGAACCCCCTGCCGAACAGCACGGTGGGTGTACCTAAACCAGATGGAGTGCAGTGGTTCAAGAATGCGGCTCACCACTACCTTCTCAAAGGCAATTAGAGATGGGCAACAAATGCTGGGCTTGCCAGCAATGCTCACATCCTACAAATGAATAATATAAATATGGGAAATGCCACAAAAAATTGTTGCAAATATAAAAGGGATGAAAAACTGGGGCAAGTTGTCTTTTCAGCATGTCATTTTCCAAGTTTAGAACAGCTCAAAACAGTTAGTTCAAATTAAAGTGTGTGGAATATGATGGAAAGTCTTTGCTCGAGTCGCTCGAAACAGGCTCCAGAAGCTGGCCGAGCGCGTCTACCCTGAGGCACAGTGTGGCTTTCGTGCAGAGAGATCGACCGTTGACATGCTGTTCTCCCTTCGTCAGATACAGGAGAAATGCCGTGAACAACAGATGCCCCTCTACATTGCTTTCATTGATCTCACCAAAGCCTTTGACCTCGTCAGCAGACATGGTCTCTTCAGACTACTAGAAAAGATTGGATGCCCACCAAAGCTACTAAGTATCATCACCTCATTCCATGACAATATGAAAGGCACAATTCAACATGATGGCTCCTCATCAGAGCCCTTTCCTATCCTGAGTGGCGTGAAACAGGGCTGTGTTCTCGCACCCACACTTTTTGGGATTTTCTTCTCCCTGCTGCTTTCACATGCGTTCAAGTCCTCTGAAGAAGGAATTTTCCTCCACACAAGATCAGGGGGCAGGTTGTTCAACCTTGTCCGTCTAAGAGCGAAGTCCAAAGTATGGAAAGTCCTCATCAGGGAACTCCTCTTTGCTGACGATGCTGCTTTAACATCTCACACTGAAGAGTGCCTGCAGAGTCTCATCGACAGGTTTGCGGCTGCCTGCAATGAATTTGGCCTAACCATCAGCCTCAGAAAAAGGAAACTCATGAGGCAGGGCGTCAGAAATGCTCCATCCATCAATATTGGCGACCACGCTCTAGAAGTGGTTCAAGAGTTCACCTACCTAGGCTCAACTATCACCAGTAACCTGTCTCTAGTTGCAGAAATCAACAAGCGCATGGGAAAGGCTTCCACTGCTATGTCCAGACTGGCCAAGAGAGTGTGGGAAAATGGCGCACTAACACGGAACACAAAAGTCCGAGTGTATCAAGCCTGTGTCCTCAGTACCTTGCTCTATGGCAGCGAGGCCTGGACAACGTATGTCAGCCAAGAGCGACATCTCAATTCATTCCATCTTCGCTGCCTCCGGAGAATACTTGCCATCAGGTGGCAGGACCGTATCTCCAACACAGAAGTCCTCGAGGCGGCCAACATCCCCAGCTTATACATACTACTGAGTCAGCAGTGCTTGAGATGGCTTGGCCATGTGAGCCGCATGGAAGATGGCAGGATCCCCAAGGACACATTGTACAGCGAGCTTGCCACTGGTATCAGATCCACCGGCCGTCTATATCTCCACTTTAAAGACGTCTGTAAACGCGACATGAAATCCTGTGACATTGATCACAAGTCGTGGGAGTCAGTTGCCAGCGTTCGCCAGAGCTGGCGGGCAGCCATAAAGGCGGGGCTAAAGTGTGGCGAGTCGAAGAGACTTAGCAGTTGGCAAGAAAAAAGACAGAGGCGCAAGGGGAGAGCCAACTGTGTAACAGCCCCGACAAACAAATTTTTCTGCAGCACCTGTGGAAGAGCCTGTCACTCTAGAATTGGCCTTTATAGCCACTCCAGGCGCTGCTCCACACACCACTGACCACCTCCAGGTGCTTACCCATTGTCTCTCGAGATAAGGAGGCCAAAGAAGGTTATTACAACCTTCAATTAAATTCATAACAAAATATTTATCCAGCACTTTCCTACAGATACATTACTGGCTTTATCTGGAAGTCGAAAACAGCCCTTCTAATCTCCAAGCTTTACGTGAGGCTTCTTATTTTAAGACTTGTCCTCTATTACTACACTCACATCTACAATTGGATACGGTGGTCAGTCGCAAACCAGTTTGGTTTGAAAGGGGCCCGAGTATGCTTTAGGAAGATGCCCTGGACAACTGTCGGGTGCTGCACTTCTGGGATGTACGAAGCACACGCACACCATTTTAGACCCTTCCAGCTGAAAAACAGGCGTTGTGCAAACAAATTTCTAAGTCCAATTAATCTAAATGTGGTCTGACCAATGGCTAATGTACATTCAGAATATTTATTAGGATTTATAGTCATATGCCTCTGCATTTCATACAGCATTTCTTTTTATTCATTCGTGGATGTGGGCGTCGCTGGCAAGGCCAGGATTTATTGCCCATTGCTAATTACCCTTGAGAAGGTGGTGGTGAGCATATGATTGATGATCTGAATAAAATCAATTGCTCTCAAGATGCCTCCCAGTATAATTATCTTTGTTAATAATAGCTCCATATAGATTTAATATGTTCAGTAATTGATCACTAATCATGTTAAACTCTTTCTTATTTTACCAAAAGACCTATTTTGATAAGTGCCTGTGCTATATTTACTGTTCTAACCCTACTCTTCCAAATCAAAATCTATCCATCATTTCCAGAACATGAGGTCCTTCTCCTCAATACCTGTGACTCCTTCATTAGCAGTTGTATCACACACTGGGTAAAAGCTGGACAATCACTCCCATGGTACTGACTGCATAGCTTGCTTATGACTATGCAAGCATGTTATAAACGGGTGAGCTGTCCAGCTACATTAACGGAACATAAATTATTTGGGAGCAATATAAATTGTGGAGAAAATAAAATTATCTGGCACATCAGCTAAGTCCAGCTGCTGTACAGCACATATTTCATGGAAACTGTATAGCTCCTGTGTGAAACTCATGTGACTACGCATGTGATCTGAATATGGTACAACCATGATGTCTATCTTATACTATTGCGTCAGCTATTAAAGGCAAATTCTTTAAGCTGACATGCATTGTTTATAATATTAAAATATTAATATGCTATGTATTTGACTGGTTCAACTTAAACCAATCATTTTTCTTAGCTGAATCATATTCATTCATTTATTTATCAATGTATAGGCTATTACAGTTACTTAATTCCGTTCTATTTATTAGCAAAGAGGCCTGTGTTCCCAATTATTTTTTTGCGGCTTTTGAAACAAATCTGGAAAGCATCTCTGGGGGCTAAACTGGAAGGCTTCCGAAAAGGCACAGGGATCGAGATGCCCAATTAACCCCTGCCCGTTGATTGAAATGCAGCCAGCACACCATCTTCATGCTACCTGCACATTACAATAATTTCTGTGTGCAGCCAGCACTAACTGTGCTATTCATTGACTGCACACATCAGCAGGGGGCCCAAAAGCTCATAACTTCTGAGCACCACTTAAAGCTAGCCTGCACTTCTTAAAGTTAGCTTGCACCTGATAAAGGGAAGGTACATTATGGCTGCGGCAGGAGCTGGGAGTCATGCGGGAAGTGAATCTGTCTGGAAAAAAAGTGAGGAATGGCACAACATGGGAGAGAGCTGATTCCAAGGTTTTAGGTGTTGCTGGAGGAGGTGGAGAGGGGGAGAAAGGTCCTCTTCCAGACACACACTGAAAAGGCAGTGGGAGCAGATAGCCATGTAGATCAATGCCAGGAGTCAAGCCCCAAGGACCTGAATGCAGTGCTGCACAAAGTAATATGACCTTTCAGGAATGGTCAAGGGCAGTAAATGCATCTTCAAATGATATATCCTACTAATTTCAGCACTAACGTCAGCAACTGCTCAATTCAGCACATGCCCAACACTCATCTATCAGCAATCTCCATCAATCAGGACACTTACCTAACATTCATAGCTTCATCTCACCCTAATACACTTAGCATTGCTGCAAGCCCACACCACCCATATCCCACAGCTTACACACACTGAAAGCTATTCAACCTTGACAGCCATACCACCCAAACAGATTACACAACACTCACTGACACCCGACACACTTCCCTCTCTCTTGCAGGACATGGTCTTGCAGAGCCAGATGCACCATCAGCTAACCAGTTGGTGGGGTGGGGGGTGGTGGGGGGGGAGGGAGAGGCACAGCTGCATGTGCTAACCCGCATGGAGGAAACGATGGTGGCCATTATTGTACTGGCCATCGCTGACATCGTGGCCAGTACTAGGGCTGAAACCATCGAAGGTGAGGGTATCCTCACAACTAATCCCCCATCTCACAACCCACTCTCTCCTGATTTACAAGCTGCAGGTGCTGCAAGCTTGCCCCTCTTACTTTGTCCCCTCCCCTCATCATAACCTCACCATTGTGCCTTTTTCCTTTCAGATACCCAGATACCCAGCCTTGGGGAGTGGCAGTGGCTGCGTGGAGCATGAACCTACTGCCCTCTCTCAGGATTAGAATTAGAATTAGAATTAGAACATTACAGCGCAGTACAGGCCCTTCAGCCCATCCAACCACCACTGCTACTCCATCAGTGCCCTGGATGTTGCCTGTCAGCCAGCCAGCATAGATGGCTGCACCCATGCTGAGATGATGCAGTCTGAAACTAGGCCTTCTGCAGCTACAGCTGCTCAAGGTCATCTTTCAAGGCCATCTGTAGTTTCCCCACTGAAAGTCAACAGCTTCCACCAACCATGCTCCAGCCACTGAGATAGCACTGCATAGGAGCACTACGACAGGGAAAGGCACACAGAATACAGGCACTAAGGGAATATTTGCCCCTTCCTTCTTCTTACTCTTCCTCCTCCTGCTCCTCCTCTTCATGCTCCTGCTCCACAGCTGCTCATTGTACAGCTGGTGGCAAGGGCTATCCCTTCATGATCACAAGATTGTGCAGCATTTAGCAGAACACCACGAATCTTGACACCTGATCTGCAGAGTTCTTCCAACGCGGTCCAGGCAGCAGTTGCATTGTTTCAGCACACCAGTCGTCTGCTCTATCATATTTCTCATGACTGCATGGATTTCATTGTATGCATGCTGTCTATGTGTGAGTGGTTGTGTGCCGGAGTCATAGCCATGTCATTAGCGGATAGCCCTTGTCACCCAGTATAGTCACCTTTTGGTTTGCTCAACTGCGTGGTGGCTCAAATGCAGCTGGCACAGCGGACTGATGCAGAATGAAGGCATTGTGACTGCTGCCAGGATACTGGGTATTGACCTGCATGATTTGCTGCATGTGGTAACACACCAGCTGGCTGCTGAGTGAGTGGTATCCTTTTGGTTTCCGTATATGGTCGTGTTGATATGCAATGCTCACAAAGCTATCTGTGTGCAGTCAATTGCACCCTGCACCATGGGCAAGCCTACAATCCCAGCCTGTTTGTCTCTGCCGAGGGAGAATGTAGTTAGTCCTCATTGAATAGAGAGCCTCAGCCTCATTAAATACATTCAAGAAAGAGTTAGATATAGTTCTTAGGGCTAAAGGAATCAAGGGATACAGGGAGAAAGTGGGAACAGGTTACTGAGTTTGGACGATCAGCCATGATCGTATTGAGTGGCAGCGCAGGCTCGAGGAGCCGAATGGCCTACTCCTGCTCCTATTTTCTATATTTCTATGTTTCTATGACCTCCTTTATGCAACACTTGGTGGAAGACTGTGAGAAGTTGCAAATATCTCCAGCTGTAGCCTGCAAGGAGCCAGACACATAAATGTTAATGGCCACGATCATCTTCACAGCCACTGGCAATTCAGCCCTTGCCTTGTTCTGAGGTTCCAGTCGTGGCTGCAGCAGGTGAAAGATTTCAGTGAGGACGTCCTTATTGAAACACTGATGTCTCACACATTGTTCCTTGTTGAGGTGCAGGCAGGAGAATTTCTCCCTGAACACCAGGGGTGGATATGGTCTCCTGCTGAGAGCCCTTCTCCTGCCTTCCTCTTCTCGTGGCTTTTTCTGCTAGCATAGATCCTCTGCTCATTCTCCCACTCATCTTGCATTCCGAGGGGAATACCTACTAGTGCATCCATGTCTGGGAGCAACTGGTTTATGCAGAAGCCTTGAAGTCAAAACCAAGTCCTTCAGCACCGCTCCCTGCAGACTTCTGCAACTGGAAACAACTCTAGAAAGGGCCAATCACTTGTACAATCATAGCAACAACTAGAAGAAATCAACCAGCAACTAATCCGCAAGTAGTTGATGATGCCTTTAAATAGCACTGATGGGGGAATCCTTCGAGCTGCTTAATGCGTGTTCAGCTGTGTGAGGTTAAAAGAGGGCATTGGCTGGAGCATTGAGCTACAAAGTGATACCACTGGCGTCAAGTCACATTTCACAATGATCTGCATACTTCTGGCAGACATTAGCTGCGCACATGCTAATACCCTCACCAGGATGGCATTCGGTGTGATCATTGGACACCATTTTGGCCCCCAAACCAATGGGCACAAGTGAGCCTAATTTTGTGCCCTCTAAATCTAACAGGATTTATGAGATCATTAGAAGTGTGTTAAAATCTATTTTCAAGGCATTTTATCAACACAGGCAGTATAAAACTCTTCAGAAAAACAAACACAAAGAATTTCACCACCCATTTTTTTGGTGAGGTTGCTTTCCTAATGAAGGAGCTAAGTTATGTCCTTAGGACAGAATAGGGTTTTTACCTCTGCTGTTGGCCTTGCTAAATTTGACCTGGAGTGTTTGATGCTGACGGTGCTTGCCTAAAATGTGACATCACTCATTTTACAGCAGGATAAAATGTCTCACTTTGATAAGCACAGAAATTCACCAAAAAGAGAAAGGTTTAAAAAAGGTGAGGCCCTTTTCACCATAACAGTCACACAATTCCATCTGATTTCCATGAGCATTTTGATGAAAGGTCATTAGCCTGAAACATTAACTCTGTTTCGCGCTCCACAGTTGCTATCTGACCCAGTGAGCATTTCCAGCATTGTCCAGTAAGAAAGGGGACAGGAACGAATGTTAGGATTCCAAAGATACCAACAGGCTTACTGTGTCTGGAAGTATGTTTGCTAGAATACTCTGAATATGATGGAAGTGGACTGTGGGAGAACCAATGTGGCTTCAAAAGAGGACGCAGATCTGCTAGACGTCTAGTCACTGTTGGAATGTCGCAAACACGGCAGTCAATTTGCACACAGCAAGCTCCCACAAACAGCAATGTGATAATGACCAGGTAATCTGGTTTTTTTTACGATTGAGGGATCAATATTGCCCAGGATACAGGGGATAATTCCCCTGTGTTCTTCAAAATAGTGCCATGGGATCTTCTATATCCACCTGAGAGGGCAGAGAGAGACTCAGTTGAACATCTCTTCCAAAAGACAGCACCTCTAGCCATGTTCCACTCTCTTATTACTGCACTGGAATGTCAGCCCTGATCTTTGTGCTAAGTCCTGGAATGGGACTCAAACTCAAACCCTTCTAACTCAGAGGTGAGAGGGCTATCAACTGAGTCACAGCTGACAGGTTTGTGCAGCTATCTGATCAATATCACATTGCTGTCTGTGGGAGTAAAAACAGAAAATGCTGGAAATATTCAGCAGGTCTGGCAGCATCTATGGAGAAAGAAACAGAATTAACGGCTGGAATTTTACAGCCTCCCACACGAACGGGCTGATGGCGGAGGGGGGGTGCGGGGGGGTGCTGTAAAATTGAGTGGAAGGTGGGGTTGCCATTCCCGATGTCTTCCCGCACCTGCTGCAAATTTACGCAGGCGGCAGCAGCGAGAAACGGCCCGCCCACCCCAGGCCAGTCAAGGCCCATAAGTGGCCAATTAACTGCCACTTTAACTGTCACTTAAGGGCCTTCTCCCACCGCCTGGTGGCCTTGTTGCGGCCTGGGGGGGCAATCCTGATCGGGCACCCTGTGCCCCACGGAAGGCCCCCCCCACAGCCCAACCACCCCCATTGCACAACACTTACCCTGTCCCCTCAACCGACCCCCCTTGCTTCAACGGGGCCTGGCTGATTGTCCCCGGCGAGGCCCCAAAACTTACCTTTGTTCCAGGGCCATTTTCCTCTTGCTTCTGTTGGCTGTGTGCAGTCCCAGCAGTGGGCACCGCTCCCAGTAGCACTGCTGGGACTGAGAGTTGCTAGCCCATTGTTTGGGTGGGACTTCCTGCCTCAGGGAGGTGGAAGTCCCGCCCAAGGCCAATTAAGGGCCTAGGAAATGTAAAATTTCAGCGTGGCTCCCCAGGCCCAGCGGAAGCATGCTCGCCACCTACCTTTTGGCAGTGGGCAGAACTTCCTGCCAAATGTAAAATTCCAGCCAAAGTTTCAGGTCTGTGACCTTTCATCAGAACTGGGAGAAGTTAGCAATGTAATAGGTTTTGAGCAAGTAGAAGGGGGGAGGGTGGGAACAAGAACAAAATGGAAGGTTTGTGATGGGGGGAGGGCAGGACAATGAAATGACAAAAAGATTTCATGTTGCAAGGCCAAAGGGAGGGGTAATGGGACAAGTAAAGAATCAAAAGGTGTAATTATAGGAGGAATAAATAGCAAAATAGCTGCTGTCCGAACACAAAGTGAGGGAAACAAGACAGATAAAAACAAACAAGCAAAAAAAATGAAACAAATTGAGGGCAGAGTTCATGATCCAAAATAGTTGAACTCAATGTTGAATCAGGAAGGCTGTACAGTCGCCAGTCAAAAGGATGAGGCCTAGAATTTCATGGTCCCCGGGAGCGGGCTGGAGGCGAGGGAGGGTGCAGGGTGGGGTTGTTGTTCCCGTCACCTTCCCACCCTGCTGCGATTTTACAAGCGACGGGTAGGTGACAAAAGGCCTACCTGCCCCAGGCCAATTAAGGCCCTCAAGTGGCTAATTAATGGCCACTTAAGGGCATCTTTCCACCGCCGCTGGATTACTCGTGGCGGATGGCCACTTCACCAGCTGAGAAAGTCGGCCAGTTAAAGCTGGCAGCCGCCTTGCTAGCTGGGGGGAGGGGGGGGCCACCCTCCTGATCAGGCACCCTGTGCCCCATGGAGGTCCCCCTCCATGACACACAGCACCTCCGCTGGAGCCTCTCCTGCCCCCCTTGACTGACCCCACCACCCTCCTGGCCTCACCAAGGCCTCACCGATTGTCTCAGGCGAGGCCTCACACAATAACCTTAATTCTGGGACTTCATCCATTGCTGCTCCACTCACCGGGTGCAGTACCAGCAGTGGTCACCGCTCCCAGTGGTGCTCTGGGTCTGAAGAGCTGCCAGCCCACTGATTGGTTGGCAGCTCTTGGAGGTGGGAATTCCTGCCTCAGAGGGGTCGAGGGCCCACCTGAGGCCAATTAAGGGACTGGGCCACGTAAAATCACGGTGTGGCTTCCAGGCCCGGTGGAGGCAGGCTCGACCCCGACTTTTTGGCCACTGGACGGGGCCTTCGCCCCAATGTGAAATTCCAGCCAAGGCGCTGTTCCTCGAGTCAGGGAAGCCTGTTGGACACAAATTGACTGCCACATTTCTTTTATTACAACAGTCACTAGACTTCAAAAGTATTTTATTGTCAGTAAAGCTTTGAGATGTCCAGTGGTCCTGAAAGGCGGTAAATAAATGCAAGCTTTTTGTCTGAAGTGTCAGCACAACTTAGTTGGCAACACTCTTGCCTCAGGCTCAGAAGATGATTGGTTAAAAGCCACTCCAGGACTTGGGTACCAAATCTAGCCTGAGACTCCAGTGCATTACTGAGGGAGTGCTGCACTGTCACAGATGCAACATTTGGAATGGAAACTGTTTAGACGGATGCAAGAGATTCTGTGACAGTTTTCAAAGAAGGTAAGGAATTACTCCAGTGTCCTGACCAATATTCATCCTTCAGTGAGCATCATCAAAAACAGATTGTTTTGTTATTTATTCAGCTGCTGACCTTGCTGTAAATTAGTTACTGCCATTGCCTATACGGCACAGACTGCAATTCAAAAGTAATTCATTGGATATGAAATGCTTTCAGATAGCTTGAGGATGTGATAAGCCACAATATAAATACATGCTGTTTCTTTCCTTCAATAGATTTTCAAACTAACTCAGATGCCTATAGAATAATTAGTGTGTGGATGGATCTGTGGGTGGGTTCATGAACTTTGTTATGCTAAACCTTTATAAAACACTGGTTAGGCCTCATCTGGAGTATTATATTCCGTTCTGGGCATCACAGTTTAGGAAGGACGTCAAGGCCTTAGAGAGGGTGCAGAAGAAATTTGCGAGAATAGTATCAAAGATGAGGGATTTCAGTGGGTGGAGAGTCTGAAGAAGCAAGGAGTTGTTCTCCTAAGGGCAGAGAAGGTTAGGAGATTTGATAGAGGTGTTCAAAAATCATAGATGGTTTTGATAGACTAAATAAGGAGAAAGTGTTGCCACTGGCAGAAGGGTCAATAACTGGATGACACAGATTGAAGGTGATTGACAAAAGAACCAGAGGTCAAGATGAGGAAACATATGTTTATTCACCAAGTTGTTGTGATCTGGAATGCATTGCCTGAAAGGGTGATAGAAGCAGATTCAAAAGAGAATTGGATAAATACTTGAAAGTAAAAGAAATGCATGGCTATAGGGAGATAGTAGGGGAGTAAGCTTGTTGGATAGCTGGCGCAGGCTTGATGGGCCGAATGGCTTCCTTCTGTGCTGTACCATTTTATTAATCCATGAACACGTACTTTTCAAGTTGGCAGGACTGTGTCAGTGTGTTGCTGGAACTCTATGTAGCAGCTGGGAAAGCAACCAGAAGAGATTCGCCAGGAAAAAAAGGTCTTGTGAATATTGAAGGAGAAATGCAAGATTGGAGTAAAGTGAAGGCAAACATTTGTCGGGACTCCACCTTGTCACAGAACTTGCTCAATTTTGTTGTAGATCACATCATGAGAAAGGCAATGAGAAATGGAGACACAGACAGCAGTAAGCTTGAAGTTTCTTTGTAAGACCTCCATGGCCTTGGCCCTTCCTATCTCTGTTACCTCCTCCAGCCCTACAATGCTCTGAAATATCTGTGCTCCTCCAATTTTGGCCTCTTGAGTATCCTCGATTTTAGTTGCTCCACCATTGCTGGCCATGCCTTCAGCTGCTGAGGCCCTAAACTCTGGAATTCCCTCTCTAAATCTCTCCATCTCTCTACCTCTCTCTCCTCCTTTAAGAAGCTCCTTAAGACCTACCTCTTTGACCAAGCTTTTGATCATCTGTGTTGTTATCTCCTTCTGTGGCTTGGTGTCAAATTTCTTTTTTGAGAATGCTCCTGTGAAGTGCCTTGGAATGCTTTACTTTGTTTAAAGGCAATATATAAATGCAAGTTGTTGTTGTAATGCAATCCACATATTTGCATGTAGAATTGTAACTTCTTTGTGACCAATTGTTCAGATCCTTTAGTGAACATAAATGACTTTTGGACCCATTGGCTTACTTAATGCACCTTTTAATGGTGTGCTGCCGGAGTAGGTTTCAAACCCATAAACTATTACCTAGGGGCAGACTTAATAGAAGTAAAAAAAAAATCACATTGTGCTCATGCTTAAAAAAGGCAACTAGAAATGCATTAGAAATTAAATGTTATGTAAGAATGCGACTGTTAAATGGATTTGAAGGCAATTTGTAAAATGTCTGACCAAGCGTAACATTCTCATCACAAAAGAAAGGAATGGTGAAATAACATCAGTAGGAGCAGGGTTGTTGCTTTGGGGCATGAAGATAGTTTTCATCATTTTCATGGAAGTACAAACTACATTACATTGCAATTATCCTTGCCAAAGGAGGGACCTAAAATTGTCACATTGCCAACGTTGCTTCATGCTGTTCCTTTTTGCTTATGTCAGTCTTAACTTGCCCCTTCAACACCAACTCAACAAACACCTTGCTTTTTTGTACCTTTTCCAACTTTATTAATTGCTACATATAGCACTGACTCTTCGTGGCCAATAATGTGGTCTGAGTGCACATAATCAGCGCCGTAATACAAGGTCAGTTCTGCGGCCTAGTTTGATGGTGGTCCTAGCGCATAGTACATGATGTTCTGGGAGTATGCCGAGATCACCGGCAGGATATCCGGTACTAGCATCTCTTAAAAAATTGCTGGCTGACCTTAAGATTGGATATCGCATTTAACACACAAACATTACAAGGTGCAAAATGGAGTCCTGCGGGTGGGATTGGGGTGATAGGGTGGAGAGCAGCAGAGGCCCATACTTTCCTAGTGAGGCTCTTCCTGGTCCTAGAAAAGAAAGTTTAAAACACTTACCTTACAGGCCTTCATGCAGACCTGGGGCAGGATTTTTAAAGCTAACTAAGTGCGGGTATGGAGGCAAGTGCAATTTGAAGATCGGGTTCATAGCGGTCGGCACAGGGTTCTGCCACCTTTGGAACACAAAGCCATTTGTAAAGGGACACCGGCAGTGAAGGGACGGGTTGGGTGCATGTCTCCAATTAATAGCCTGTTAAGCTCATTGAAAAGCGCATTTACAGGCTTGTCAGCAGCAGGTTTTAATGTTTAAAGGCTGGGAACATGATGGACGTCATGGGGGGTACACGACAGGGTGTTCAAGTCATAATCACAGCAGGGGACCATCAGGGCTCTGGGAAGGGCCAATCAAAATACAGCAGAAGCCTAAGAAAAAGCTCAGCTGCTTTTAAAGTGCCACAGAGTGACCACTGCTGCAGCTGCAAGACTTGCTTTACTCGGTGGTGAGTGGCAGGAATCCGAAGAGGGACATGAGGCCACTGACATCATTGAGGTTGGCAGGGGGAGGCCTGGTGAACGCACAAAGCCCAGCTGAGGGAGTTGAGATAGGAACAGGCTACTCTGACATTGGACAGTACAGCCAGGATGAGCTTCAGCAGATGCAAACTTGTAGACAGCAGGAGGCCAGAGGAGCACAGCAGAGGGCTGCAAGGGGAGGAAAGCGCTACCCAAGACATCGGGTCTACCATCCAAGAGTCAGCTATCTGCCAAATGACAGAGCGGCAGAGCCATGGGAGCCTGCGCCTATCCAGGCAGATGTTCTTGGTCCTGTGTGCTCTGATCCACGATGGCCTGAGGACTCATGGCACCCATGGCTGTGACTTAGCTGCAGCCGTCAAGGTCTCCATCGCCCTAAACCTCTATACAACCAAGTTGTTCCAGGGATCAGCTGTAGACCTAGATGGCATCTCACAGTCGGCAGCTCATCAGGCCATCTGACAGGTCACAGATGCCATTTTCAGGAGGGCAGGGACTACATCCACTTCGACATAGAGGCACAGAGGGCATTGGGGTCAGCCTCCATCGCTGGATTCCTCCAGGTGAGGGCATCAACGCTTGCGCCATGTAGCCATCAAGGCACCCAGTGGCCGGCCAGTGAGATCTATCAGCAGGAAGCGCTTCCACTCCTTCAACGTCCAACTGGTCTGCGACCACAACAAGGGCTTCATCAATGTGTGCGCTCGCTTTCCTGGCAGTTACCATGACTCCTTCATCCTCTGCCAGTCCAGGCTGCTTCAGTCCTTCACTCCTTCCCCCAAAGTGCATAGATAGATCCAGGGGGACAAGGGAAATCCCTTGAAGAGATGGCCACTGACCCCTCTACAGGAGTCCCAGACAGAGGCACAGAGGTGAAACAACCAATGCCACCTGCTCAGCAGGCCAGCCATTGAGCAAGCATCAGGTTTCTGAAGGTGCAATTATGGTGCCCGGACCGATTAGCTGGCACCCTTCAATACCCTCCTGCAAGGGCCATTGTGGTGGTCTGCTGCACTATCCATTACATGGCCCTCCAGAGAGGTGTGGACCTTGAGGACAGTGAGGCCCTGGAAGATGACAGTTCATCAGGGGAAGTGCAGGAGAACAAAGAACAAAGATAATTACAGCACAGGAACAGGCCCTTCGGCCCTCCAAGCCTGCGCCGATCCAGATCCTCTCTCTAAACATGTCGCCTATTTTCTAAGCTTCTGTATCTCTTTTCTTCCTGCCCATTCATGTATCTGTCTGGATACATCTTAAAAGACTCCATCGTGCCCGCATCTACCACCTCCGCTGGCAATGCGTTCCAGGTGCCCACCACCCTCTGCGTAAAGAACTTTCCACGCATATCCCCCCTAAACTTTTCCCCTTTCACTTTGAACTCGTGTCCTCTAGTAATTGAAACCCCCACTCTGGGAAAAAGCTTCTTGCTATCCACCCTGTCTATACCTCTCATGATTTTGTACACCTCAATCAGGTCCCCCCTCAACCTCCGTCTTTCTAATGAAAATAATCCTAATCTACTCAACCTCTCTTCATAGCTAGCGCCCTCCATACCAGGCAACATCCTGGTGAACCTCCTCTGCACCCTCTCCAAAGCATCCACATCCTTTTGATAATGTGGCGACCAGAACTGTACGCAGTATTCCAAATGTGGCCGAACCAAAGTCCTATACAACTGTAACATGACCTGCCAACTCTTGTACTCAATGCCCCGTCCGATGAAGGAAAGCATGCCGTATGCCTTCTTGACCACTCTATTTACCTGCGTTGCCACCTTCAGGGAACAGTGGACCTGAACACCCAAATCTCTCTGGACATCAATTTTCCCCAGGACTTTTCCATTTACTGTATAGTTCACTCTTGAATTGGATCTTCCAAAATGCATCACCTCGCATTTGCCCTGATTGAACTCCATCTGCCATTTCTCTGCCCAACTCTCCAATCTATCTATATTCTGCTGTATTCTCTGACAGTCCCCTTCACTATCTGCTACTCCACCAATCTTAGTGTCGTCTGCAAATTTGCTAATCAGTCCACCTATACTTTCCTCCAAATCATTAATGTATATCACAAACAACAGTGGTCCCAGCACGGATCCCTGTGGAACACCACTGGTCACACGTCTCCATTTTGAGAAACTCCCTTCTACTGCTACTCTCTGTCTCCTGTTGCCCAGCCAGTTCTTTATCCATCTAGCTAGTACACCTTGGACCCCAAGCGCCTTCACTTTCTCCATCAGCCTGCCATGGGGAACCTTATCAAACGCCTTACTGAAGTCCATGTATATGACATCGACAGCCCTTCCGTCATCAATCAACTTTGTCACTTCCTCAAAGAATTCTATTAAGTTGGTTAGACATGACCTTCCCTGCACAAAACCATGTTGCCTATCACTGATGAGCCCATTTTCTTCCAAATGGGAATAGATCCTATCCCTCAGTATCTTCTCCAGCAGCTTCCCTACCACTGACGTCAGGCTCACCGGTCTATAATTTCCTGGATTATCCCTGCTACCCTTCTTAAACAAGGGGACAACATTAGCAATTCTCCAGTCCTCCGGGACCTCACCCATGTTTAAGGATGCTGCAAAGATATCTGTTAAGGCCCCAGCTATTTCCTCTCTCGCTTCCCTCAGTAACCTGGGATAGATCCCATCCGGACCTGGGGATTTGTCCACCTTAATGCCCTTTAGAATACCCAACACTTCCTCCCTCCTTATGCCGACTTGACCTAGAGTAATCAAACATCTGTTCCTAACCTCAACATCCGTCATGTCCCTCTCCTCGGTGAATACCGATGCAAAGTACTCGTTTAGAATCTCACCCATTTTCTCTGAGTCCAAGCATAACATTCCTCCTTTGTCCTTTAGTGGGCCAATCCTTTCTCTAGTTACCCTCTTTCTCCTTATATATGAATAAAAGGCTTTGGGATTTTCCTTAACCCTGTTTGCTAAAGATATTTCATGACCCCTTTTAGCCCTCTTAATTCCTCGTTTCAGATTGGTCCTACATTCCCGATATTCTTTCAAAGCTTCGTCTTTCATCAGCCGCCTAGACCTTATGTATGCTTCCTTTTTCCTCTTAGCTAGTCTCACAATTTCACCTGTCATCCATGGTTCCCTAATCTTGCCATTTCTATCCCTCATTTTCACAGGAACATGTCTCTCCTGCACGCTAATCAACCTCTCTTTAAAAGCCTCCCACATATCACATGTGGATTTACCTTCAAACAGCTGCTCCCAATCTACATTTCCCAGCTCCTGCCGAATTTTGGTATAGTTGGCCTTCCCCCAATTTAGCACTCTTCCTTTAGGACCACTCTCGTCTTTGTCCATGAGTATTTTAAAGCTTACGGAATTGTGATCACTATTCCCAAAGTAGTCCCCTACTGAAACTTCAACAACCTGGCCGGGCTCATTCCCCAACACCAGGTCCAGTATGGCCCCTTCCCGAGTTGGACTATTTACATACTGCTCTAGAAAACCCTCCTGGATGCTCCTTACAAATTCTGCTCCATCTGGACCTCTAACATTAAGCGAATCCCAGTCAATGTTGGGAAAATTAAAATCTCCTATCACCACCACCCTGTTGCTCCTACATCTTTCCATAATCTGTTTACATATTTGTACCTCTATCTCACGCTCGCTGTTGGGAGGCCTGTAGTACAGCCCCAACATTGTTACCGCACCCTTCCTATTTCTGAGTTCTGTCCATATTGCCTCACTGCTCGAGTCCTCCATAGTGCCCTCCTTCAGCACAGCTGTGATATCCTCTTTGACCAGTAATGCAACTCCTCCACCCCTTTTACCTCCCTCTCTATCCCGCCTGAAGCATCGATATCCTGGGATATTTAGTTGCCAATCATGCCCTTCCCTCAACCAAGTCTCAGTAATAGCAATAACATCATACTCCCAGGTACTAATCCAAGCCCTAAGTTCATCTGCCTTACCAACTACACTTCTTGCATTAAAGCAAATGCACCTCAGACCACCAGTCCCTTTATATTCATCATCTGCTCCCTGCCTGCTCTTCCCCTTAGTCACACTGACTTCATTATCTAGTTTCTTACAGGCTTTTGTTACTACCTCCTCACTGTCAACTGACCTCAATTGGTTCCCATCCCCCTGCCACATTAGTTTAAACCCTCCCCAACAGCGTTAGCAAAAGCACCTCCAAGGACATTGGTTCCAGTCCGGCCCAGGTGTCGACCGTCCAATTTGTAATAGTCCCACCTCCCCCAGAACCGGTCCCAATGTCCCAAAAATCTGAACCCCTCCTTCCTGCACCATCTCTCAAGCCACGCATTCATCCTGACTATTCTTTCATTTTTACTCTGACTATCACGTGGCACTGGTAGTAATCCTGAGATTACTACCTCTGAGGTCCTACTTTTTAACTTGGCTCCTAACTCCCTAAACTCTGCTTGTAGGACCTCATCCCGTTTTTTACCTATATCATTAGTGCCTATGTGCACAATGACAACTGGCTGTTCACCCTCCCCCTTTAGAATGTTCTGCAGCCGATCTGAGACATCCCTGACCCGTGCACCTGGGAGGCAACATACCATTCGGGAGCCTCGTTTTCGACCACAGAACCGCCTGTCTACTCCCCTTACAATCGAATCCCCTACGACTATAGCCCTTCCACTCTTTTTCCCGCCCTTCTGAGCAGCAGAGCCAGCCACGGTGCCATGGACCTGGCTACTGCTGCCTTCCCCTGGTGAGCCATCTCCCTCAACAGTATCCAAAACGGTATACTTGTTTTGGAGGGAGATGACCGCAGGGGACTCCTGCGCTGCCTTCCTGCTCTTTCTCTGCCTTTTGGTCACCCATTCCCTTTCTCCCTCAGCAATCCTAATCTGCGGTGTGACCAATTCACTAAACGTGCTATCCACGACCTCCTCAGCATCGCGCATGCTCCAAAGTGAGTCCATCCGCAGCTCGAGAGCCGTCATGCGGTCTAACAAGAGCTGCAGCTGGACACACTTCCTGCACGTGAAGGAGACAGGGTCATCAGCCATGTCCCTGAGCTCCCACATTGAGCAAGAGGAGCATGATACGGGTCTGAGATCTCCTGCCATTTTTAATCTTAAGTTTAAACTTAGTTAAATGAAAAAGGAACGAAAAGTTTTTACCAATCACAATAAAACCAGAGAAATCGAAAAAGCCTTACCTTATAAACACCCCACCGAGTCCTTTTTTTTTTGGTTAGAGGAGGAGGGCGGGTGGGAGACACTACAAGTGTGGTGTCTCGGGTTCAGAAACCGCCCAAATATATAGTGTTTTACTTACCCAGCAGCCCCCTGGCCTCCGCCGAAAAACAAAAGGAAATTAAATTTACTTTCAAACTGACTTTCCCAGCTGCTCACTCGCTCACACGCTGCTCTCCCGAAACAGCTGCTGCACTGAAAGGGAAGGAGGTAAGAGAGGAGGAGGAAGAGGAAGCGGAGGGGGATAACACTGTACAGAGAGGTGCTCCTTCTGAACTACGAGTTGGCCTTCTCCTGCAACCCACTGAGAAGAGGACCTCCCTCCTCTCCTTCACAGCTTCGAGTATTAGATCCAGGTCAACATCATTGAAGCAGGAGTTTCCCCTGCCCCTAGTGCCAGGCCTCCAGCTCCTCTGTGACATCTCGCTTCCCTCTGGTGCTGTGGAAGGCAGATCTCTCCCTCAGGACAACCAGTAGTCTTAGTGATGGCTGCCATAGGAAGTCAACATGAGCCCTACACTTGATCACTGCCATTTTCAATCTCACTAACTCTAAGTGGACAGGAAACCCATCTCCATACTAATTAAGGCTTTCCGACTTGAAAATTGCAATCTGAATCAATTTCCCAAAGGAGGTGGGTTTTAGACCAAAAACCTGTTCCTCGCCTCATAATGAAAATCCAGCTCCTGGTCTCACTGAGAAGGGTGGCTGTGATGGACAACCCAATGATTTGGTGATTAAAATGTAACCCAGGTCCAATGTATGTCACAAGACTCCAACTTACATAAATATGAGGTTGAAATCGTTGCAGGACAGGAATAATTGGGAAATTAGACACCCCATTTTAACTCCCACTCTGCCAATTTCTGCTGGGCCGGGGGAATTAAAAGTCCCCTTTTTAAATTTCTTATCCCCTTATTTACTCATTCTTTCACAGAGCAGTCCACAATGCAGACGTCAGTTTAACACATTGCAATTTGCAGTGCCATGTGCATCTGCATGTCAAGGGAAGTATTATTCCAAGCATTGTAAAATACATTCCACTTCTACTCCTCCAAGTGAAGGAATCAGCCAAATGTACAGTCTCAACCTAGCACCTCACAGCACTCTGCATCACCCACTCTTACAGTAGTAAGCATCTGAACAATAGCACCTCTGACAGTGGAGCACACCTTCAGTACTGCATTGAAGTGCCAGCCAAAATTATGTACTCAAATCCTAGAATGAGTTTTGAACCCACAACCTTCCTGACTGAGAGGCAAGAATAATACCCTGGAAGCACAGCTGACATTTGGGAAGACTAGGAAAAGGATTAAAAGCATCAGCAGACTCTGTGATCACTAGTTTTCCCAGTTTTCACCTCTTTTAAGGCATTTACACAGCCAAAAAAAGGCACAGAAAGGGTAGGAGACCTACAGCTAGACATTTGCCAAAGCTGCTCCTTAATTTCCCTTCCTTGCTTCATCTTGTGAGGCAGCCCCTGGTCTCAGCTTGCCTCCTCCACTCTACCATGACACAGTGGGAAGGAATCACAGATGTGAACCCCTACCCTCCTAGTCAGTGGCACAGTCTACTACTCCACAAAGCTGTCCCATCGCTAAAAGACTTGGTCTGACAGTGGATTGGCCATGGTGTCTGAAATTGAGTATATTTAACTTCAGTGGTGGGGAAACTTCGAGAAAGAATAATTTGGGACAAAATTAATAGTCACATGGAGAAATGCGGGTTAGTTAAAGAAAGCCAGCATGGATTTCTTAAAGGGAAAATCATGTTTAACTAACTTGCTGGAGTTTTTGTGAAGAGGTAACAGAAAGGGTTGATGAGGCCAGTGCTGTTGATGTGGCGTACATGGACTTTCAAAAGGCGTTTGATACGGTGCCACACAACAGACTTGTGAGCAAAGTTATAGCTCATGGAATAAAAGGGACAGTAGCAATATGGATATGGAATTGGCTGAGTGACAGGAAACAAAGAGTAGTGGTTAATGGATGTTTTTCGGGCTGGAGGAATGTTTGTAGTGGAGTTCCTCAGGGATCAGTGGTGGGACCCTTCAACGACCCTGCAACGAATTTGGCCTAACCATCAGCCTCAAGAAAAGGAACATCATGGGACAGGATGTCAGAAATGCTCCATCCATCAATATTGGCGACCACGCTCTGGAAATGGTTCAAGAATTCACCTAAATAGGCTCAACTATCACCAGTAACCTGTCTCTCGATGCAGAAATCAACAAGCGCATGGGAAAGGCTGCCACTGCTATGTACAGACTAGCCAAGAGAGTGTGGGAAAATGGTGCACTGTCATGGAACACAAAAGTCCAAGTGTATCAAGCCTGTGTCCTCAGTACCTTGCTCTACGGCAGCGAGGCCTGGACAACGTATGTCAGCCAAGAGCAACGTCTCAATTCATTCCATCTTCGCTGCCTCCGGAGAATCCTTGACATCATGTGGCAGGACCGTATCTCCAACACAGAAGTCCTCGAGGCGGCCAACATCCCCAGCATATACACCCTACTGAGCCAGCGGCACTTGAGATGGCTTGGCCATGTGAGCCGCATGGAAGATGGCAGGATCCCCAAGGACACATTGTACAGCGGGCTCGTCACTGGTATCAGACCCACTGGCCGTCCGTGCCTCCGCTTTAAAGACGTCTGCAAACGCGACATGAAGTTCTGTGAAACTGATCACAAGTCGTGGGAGTCGGTTGCCAGCGTTCGCCAGAGCTGGCGGGCAGCCATAAAGGCGGGGCTAAAGTGTGGCGAGTCGAAGAGGCATAGCAGTTGGTCGGAAAAAAGACATAAGCGCAAGGGGAGAGCCAACTGTGTAACAGCCCCAACAACCAACTTTATCTGCAGCACCTGTGGAAGAGTCTGTCATTCGAGAATTGGCCTTTATAGCCACTCCAGGTGCTGCTTCACAAACCACTGACCACCTCTAGGCGCTTACCCATTGTCTCTCGAGACAAGGAGGCCAAAGAAGAAGAAGAAGTGGTGGGGCCCTTGCTTTTCCTGATATATATTGATGACTGAAACCTTGGTGTACAGGGCACAATTTAAAAGTTTGCAAATGATACGAAACTTGGAAGCATTGTGAACAGTAAGGAGGATAATGTAGAACTTCAAAAGTACATAAACAAGCTGGTGGAATGGGCGGACAGGTAGGAAGAACATGGAGAGACAATATAAAATAAAGGGCACAATTCTAAACAGGGTGCAGGAGCAGAGGGGCCTGGGTGTATATGTGCATAAGTCTTTGACGGTGGTAGGACAGGTTAATAAAGCATACAGTATTTATTAATACTTTATTACTAAATTAATATGTATGAATAGGGGCATAGAGTACAAGAGCAAAGAAGTTATGTTGAACTCGAATAAGACACTAATTCAGCCTCAGCTGGAGTATTGAGTCCAATTCTGGGTGCCCACACTTTCGGAAAGACGTGAAGGCATTGGATGAGTGCAGAAAAGATTCACAAGAATGGTTCCAGGGATGAGGAACTTCAGTTATGAAGATAGATTGGAGAAGTTAGGACTGTTTTCCTTGGAGAAATGAAGGTTGAGAGGTATCTAAAATCATGAGGGGTCTGGACAGCGTAGATAGGGAGAAACTGTTGCAACTCATGAAAGGATCAAGAACGAGAGGGCGCAGATTTAAAGTAAATGGTAAAAGAAGCAAATGCGACATGAGGAAAATCTTTTTCATGCAGCAAATTGTTAAGGTCTGGAATGCGCTGCCTGAGAGTATGGTGGAGGCAGGTTCAATTGAAGCATTCAAAAGGGAATTAGACTGTTATCTGAAAAGGAAGAATGCGCAGGGTTACGGGGAGAAGGTGAGGGAATGGTACTAAATGAATTGCTCATTTGAAGAGCCTGTGCAGACACGATGGGCCAAATGGCTTCCTTCTGCACTGTAACAATTCTATCATTCTGTGATTGTGTGATTTTGTGACATCCTTCGATAGAATGTTAATTCTCAGTTGTGTTGACAGCTCAAACTGCTGCAGTCCAGGTCTCTGGCTATACCACATCACTGAACATGGTTACTGATGAGGTTGTCCTCCTTCTGCACTGTAACAATTCTGTGTTTCTGTGATTCATGAAAACGATAGCTCTGATGGAATTCTCCCTCTAATTTTCACATCTCTCTTTGCAATTTGAGCCACAAGACCCGTGTAAACATCCTTGCTACAGCATCAATACATTGTTAAGGAGTCTTAATATTTACCTTACACCTGCGGAAATGGTAGACCACTAGCATAGCGATGAAATCCAACAGCATGCAGAAAGCTTGGAATGCGATGATGGCAATGCGCAGGTACTTGTCTTCCTCTGCGTGGCAGGGACTGTCATCTTGACATGAGCTGCATCCATTCCGGCAGGGAAGGCATTCATATAGACTTCCATGTTGGCCCTGGGCAATGCCATGTTGTTTAATCTTCCCTGAAAAATATTACAATGTAAATTTTTAGGCTTTTATGAGAAGACTATGTTCTTATCAGACAATTCCAAACTGTGGATTAGCTCTATATCTAACTTGAACTATAATTCAACCCATAGTGAGATGATTTAATTTTTTTCAGAACAATTCTACCATTGTGCTGAATGGATAGATGGTATAATGCCTCTGGATGTGCCTTGGGCACCTACTGAGAAGCATAATCCAATATGCTGGATAGTGCACTTCCTGCACAGAAGGGCTGCATATATGCTGCCCGCCATATGGGACCCTTAGCTGCCTGTAAAATGGGCACAGTGTGATTGGATTTCTAGACCAGGGTGTTCTGCCTGATTCAAGCAGTCATAACAAGAGAGAAAGCTACATAAATGAATGCTACTTGTCAAATGGGAACAGGCCCAAATAAAATTTGTTTGGACCTGAATGGTTTCCTTGATTTGATGACTTAAAATTTGCAAGCTATAATCTGGTCAATACTTGTTTCATAAAATACAGAGACTAGTAATCATTATATGAACATTTAATAAGTTACACCATCATAAGGGAACTCATATCGCCATCTGACATAACTGTGCAAGAAACTGCAGGCCTTCCTGTTGATTCCTTTTTGGACCCTTGTTTATTACTAATTGACTGCCTAATTATGCATGAGAGAGGTGTGCAGTCAAGGGCAAGGATCCAACTCAGGTAAGAAACGTACATGATACCAAGGGATAACAATACATCTGATGTTGATTATTGCTGTGCAGGGTTGTAGGTTGTCAGCAAGCATCAAAGGCTCAGAGCCATGTCGAGATAATTGTCTCATTCATTCACATGCTGGTACCTTTGCAAAAATATTGTCAAGGAAAAAATGTCAATTAGTTTTACGTGATGTGACATGATGCTAACTGTGACATGGAACATATGGAGGTCAGTTCATCACTGTCAAACACTGAATTCTCCCAAAACCATATTGAGTATTACACATTAACTTTTTACCCAATGTCTTGGTACATGCTAAATCAAGAACTAATGAAAGATTAGAAAATATTGTCAGTTTTCTGAAGTTCTTTGGCACAATTAAACAGAAGAAAGGGTCAATGATTTTGCTACACTGAGGTTTTTGATGCATTGGTTCCGATGAGCTAGTGTTAACAGGCTGATGAAAGGTCAGTTCTGATGAAAGGTCACAGACCTGAAATGTTAACTCTGCTTCTCTCTCCACAGATGCTGCCAGACCTGCAGAGCATTTCCAGCACTTTCTGTTTTTATTTCAGATTCCAGGATCCACAGTATTTCAACTCTTATTAACAGGCTGATTTCCAGTCTGGCTGAGTCGATCATCACAATGCTTGTGGCATTAACCAGATATTGTCACATTATGATAACTTGCAATTTATTGTTTCCCATATGCGAACCCACCACATACGATATTGTCCTCAAATATGTGATGAAAATTGTGTGTCACCCTGGTGTGGATCATGCCGCATCAAGTATCAAAGCTGCATTAGTCTGATGGACAGAGTTGGGAAAAGATTACAGTGGAGCAGACTGTCTGTCAGCTGCAATACAACCACATCCCCAGTGACTAGCGCTTTGGCATTAACAGCACAGGCTAATTCCAGTGCTACCAGGAAGCAGGTCTGTCTGCAAAATTATCCAAGATGATGAGATCACCAGTTTATCAAAAGATTTCCTAAAAATTAAAAATCCAGGTTTAAATACCAAAAGACTCTTGTAGGATATGGTGGAATGGAATGGAAAAGGATTTTGAAATTAACATTAACCATTAAATGAAAAAAAATGTAACAAAACTAGACTGACAGTGTGGATGTTAATGCCAGACTAAAATCCTTATTTTACCGTTAATTTTCTTTTCAACACCCAATGTTTAATCCAAATCAATACTTTCAATGGTAGAATGGGGATATGAGCACTAAAGGCCTAAGATTAAGGGGGGACTTACCTCTTAAAAGCAGAGGTGCTGCCCTTCCACCTACCTTCTATATTTGCCCCAGCCTTGCCCATTTTGCTGGGTCAGGGTCCTTCATATGCATGTTGGACCTCCAGCAAAATTCCTTCTGCCGCTGAGACAGTGGTGACACTGCTGCAACATTAGAAGAGGTGAAAAGGGACCTTAAAGGAGCATAAATCTCCTTCTATCACCCCCCGCCCCAGAAAGATCAGAAGGAAGAGTCGCAGTGAAGGTGTTCACCTAAGACTAAGACATTCAGTAGCTGTTTCTAGGGCTGGTTGGGAACACATCTATGTTCTCCTGGGGAGTGACATCATCTCAAACAGAACAGCAGTCAAGGGTTTCTGGCATGTTGAGATAAGTGAGCACCCAAGATATTCTGCCATGTGGTACACGTGCTGAAAAGAAGCATCTTCCCCTTGACCCTGGAAATTCGACTGGAGTCAGTAAGGAAGATATCCAGCAAGCATGATCATGATGGAATTACCAGGATAAGAGCTCTATGGATTTTAAAGGCCTTATAGGATGTCCACCAAAGCTACTAAGTATCATCACCTCATTCCATGACAATATAAAAGGCACAATTCAACATGGTGGCTCCTCATCAGAGCCCTTTCCTATCCTGAGTGGTGTGAAACAGGGCTGTGTCCTCGCACCCACACTTTTTGGGATTTTCTTCTCCCTGCTGCTTTCACATGCGTTCAAATCCTCTGAAGAAGGAATTTTCCTCCACACAAGATCAGGGGGCAGGTTGTTCAACCTTGCCTGTCTAAGAGCGAAGTCCAAAGTACGGAAAGTCCTCATCAGGAAACTCCTCTTTGCTGACAATGCTGCTTTAACATCTCACACTGAAGAGTGCCTGCAGAGTCTTATCGACAGGTTTGCGGCTGCCTGCAATGAATTTGGCCTAACCATCAGCCTCAAGAAAACGAACATCATGGGGCAGGACGTCAGAAATGCTCCATCCATCAATATTGGCGACCACGCTCTGGAAGTGGTTCAAGAGTTCACCTACCTAGGCTCAACTATCACCAGTAACCTGTCTCTAGATGCAGAAATCAACAAGCGCATGGGTAAGGCTTCCACTGCTCTGTCCAGACTGGCCAAGAGAGTGTGGGAAAATGGCACACTGACACGGAACACAAACGTCCGAGTGTATCAGGCCTCTGTCCTCAGTACCTTGCTCTATGGCAGCGAGGCCTGGACAACATATGTCAGCCAAGAGCGACATCTCAATTCATTCCATCTTCGCTGCCTCCGGAGAATACTTGCCATCAGGTGGCAGGACCGTATCTCCAACACAGAAGTCCTCGAAGCGGCCAACATCCCCAGCTTGTACACACTACTGAATCAGCGGCGCTTGAGGTGGCTTGGCCATTTGAGCCGCTTGGAAGATGGCAGGATCCCCAAAGACACATTGTACAGCGAGCTCGCCACTGGTATCAGACCCACCGGCCGTCCACGTCTCCGCTTTAAAGACGTCTGCAAACGCGACATGAAATCCTGTGACATTGATCACAAGTCGTGGGAGTCAGTTGCCAGCGTTCGGCAGAGCTGGCGGGCAGCCATAAAGACAGGGCTAAAATGTGGCGAGTCGAAGAGACTTAGTAGTTGGCAGGAAAAAAGACAGAGGCGCAAGGGGAGAGCCAACTGTGCAACAGCCCCGACAAACAAAATTTCTCTGCAGCACCTGTGGAAGAGCCTGTCACTCTAGAATTGGCCTTTATAGCCACTCCAGGCGCTGCTTCACAAACCACTGACCACCTCCAGGCGCGTATCCATTGTCTCTCGAGATAAAGAGGCCCAAAAGAAGAAATAGGTAAAAGTGTAGCATGCATCTGTAACATCATAAATCTTAAGGCATCCTTAGGACATGAAATTAGGATTGGCTCAAATAACTTCTATCAGATAACTAAGCCATGCTGATTGACTCAAAAGGTCTCATTACAAATTTGGATCAACTATAGATAACTCTACAGCATAAGTCACTCCCATAAGAAGTCTGAGTGTCTTCATCTATGGGATTTGACTCACATTGTCCTCTAGTTACTTGCATGACAGCGTAGCCAGGGCTATAATGATAGTACCACCTTGTGAACTGAAGTCTTTTGCAATTGCATTTTTTCAATTTTTTGTGGTTGTAATGATGGCAAAAAATGTCATTGTTCACCATCATTGCAACTGGGAAACAGACAGTTACATCTGGCGTCCGCACAGACACAATTAAATGCAGAAATCCAGAAGTTGCTGCCAGTGATTCCCTGATCCTCTACAGTGTGTGCTGTTGAAGTCTTTGCACATGGAAATCTTAGCGATCACTTGACTTGACCTGATCTTTCACTATATTTGCTGTTAGTCTTATTTAAAAAATGGCAAAAGTTTCACCTTGATGAATGAGGTGTTTTTAATGGTATATTAAGTCATAATTACTAATGAACTACCTCTCTGGCCTGAAAAACTTAAGTTATCTTTGTGAAATGGTAACTATCTCCATAATGATAAAAACAGATTTTTAAAATAATAAAAATTATATTTTTAAAAATTTGTTTATGATATTTCAGCTTCTACTTTAATCCCACGGTGTATGTCACAATCTTTATTTTGCACTCTGTAAAATGATTAAAAAGTGAAGGATGATCAGTGGTTTTTACTTCCTAGTTTACAGTCTGTGAAAATTCTTCAATGTGATTGGCTGCTTAGCCAGCTTGATGTCATCACCATTGCTAGATGCCAGAGATCCCACATAGCTGATGTCGAAATGAAATTAACACTAGGAAAGGTGAAATCCATGGCATAAAGATCGCAGGATCTTTGGGGGAGCTTTCTTTGAGGTCAGTGGTGAGTCACTTCAAAACTGACCACAAATGCTTGGTGAGATGGTGTGAATTGATAAACTGATTGATTTGAATCAGTAAGATGGATTATTTCACAGTGAGTGAAATCCACAGAATGGCAGTCATGATCAGACTCACTTCACTCAAACAGTACATATTATCTTCACATAAGGATATAAAAAAACAGAACACGGCACATTTCCCCACATCTTCCTTGACTTAAGCAAGATAACTTCTGTTCTTACAAACATTCTAACCATATTCTCAGTAAAAGCTCTCAAACTTATTCTTTCAAAATCTGATTGCATGCACAGCATCCTGTTTTCAGAAAAAAAACCTCTGCTAGATTGTGTCCCAACCACTTTAATATCTCTTCATTGGTAGCCCCAAAAAATCAGATGTTCCACTACAATGGGTGTAAGGTGCTTATCCATTGCTAAGAAAAGACTATCAAATTGCTTATTTATAGTCTGTTGGCAATGACATTAAAAACTAGCTCATTAACATCTAACTACCTATTATTCCAATCTGTTTTTTAACTCATCTGAGCGTGTGATGCTTTTAATTACCCAACACTAAAAGTAACTTGTCTTAATTAAATGGTCAAAATATCCTAAAACGTATTAACACTATTGATTAAATGTAAACTAATAACAAAGCAGTTTCTTTCACCAGTCAGCTAGGAAAAACCACCAATCAATAAAGATAAGAAAACTCATGAAACAAATCATGCAAAGCTATTGGGCTGAATTTTATAGAGCCCTCGATGTCGGGAACAGTAGCGAGGGGTGGGGGGGCATGAAGATTGCTCCAGATGAGGCCTGCCACCTACCACGATGCCAACAGGGCCCATCCTGATCTTGACGGTGGCGGCGAAGCCTCATGGCAGCACCCCCGCCGCCAGCCGCTCGGCGATGGGACCGCTATTTAAATATTCAAATTAATTATATACCTTAGGTAATGAAGTTCCACTCTCCTCCTGAAGTGCCGCTGTGATCTTCATCCCAGTGGCCGGCAATGCCACGCCTTCGAATCCCCATCTGGGGAAATGAGGCGTGACACCTTTAGGGAGGGGAAGGAGATAAGTTTATCAGTGTGGGAGGGGGGGAGCGGGGGTGATGGGAACGGGCAAAGGTAAAAGGTTCTGAACTTTGTAGAGGGGGAAGGTCATATATTCAAGGTATGTATTTTAGAGGGGGAGGGGCAGGAATGACATGTAATGCTATTGGAGGGGTGGGAGATGGCCTGGAAAGATCTTTTTAATTAATTACTTTTAATAATTGTAAATTAGCTGTTCCTTTAAAAATTTAAATTGTCATTTGGGCTCTGAGCCCTTTAGAAATGGCGCCAGCAACTGTGCCTTGGCGCTAGACACCATTGCCAAGGATGACCCGTCCGCCTATCCACGTCACTGGTGGTGGGGATCCGCCCCGGGCATGTTAATGAGCCGCTGCATTCATGATCGTGGCGGCTTTGCCGAGTCAATGCCGCGTGTGTGGGCTCCCATCTTTTACGGCCACCCAGCCACATAAAATCCAACCCATTGTTCACGAACCAAACAGTTCATGCAATGTTCTTCAAATCCTTTGACTAGCCATATTGCAACCTCAAATGCCAGCACCTTTAACTAAAATTAATTAATGTAACATAATAAATGTACTAAAATGGACACAATTCCAAAATACATTAATACATAAAGTTAGCCATTGTATGTTAGATATGTCTAAAACATATACTGAGCACAGGTCTACCCTTGTGTCTGCACTGCAGCTAAATTGCCTACAAAACTTTTCATGTGCGAACACCTGCCCGTGCCTGAAGAGGCTGCATCACCAAAAATGAGCGACCTGTGCTCTTAGAACACCTGCTCGAGCACAAGATAAAACTCAGGAGTAATTCGATTTCAAGCAAAACTCGTGTCAGTTTCCTGGGTTGTTATTTAAGTGCTTTCGATCTTAAAGCAACAGGCTGCTTTTGCCAAGAATGTTGTCCTCTAAACAGTTTGTGTGACTGTCTCCTCTTTTTCACTCGGTATTCTTTTTCCATGGTGGTGTTTTGGGTGCAGGAAACTGGGATGAAGACTAAACTATGTCTTGGAAGCATAGTTCTGGGAATGAGGTGACCCTCACTGTCCATGAACAGAGACTCCATTACATTCAGTTTGAGGGAGAGAAGAGTGGGTCCAAGAATAGTATTTTAAACTTAAACAAGGCTAATTATTAGGACATGAAAGCAGAGAAAGCTAAAGTGAACTGGCAAATCAGGTTAAGGGGTAGATCAATAGAGATGCTATGGCAGACATTTTAGGGATATTTCAGAATAGACAGAATAGATACATTTCAATGAGAAAGCAAAATTCCAAGGGTGGGACCCGCCATCCGTGGTTAACTAAAACAGTTAAAGATGGCATCAAACGTAAAGAAAAAGCCTATAATTACACAAAGATGGGAGGCAGGTCAGAAGATTGGACAGAATATAAAAAACAGCAAAGAATGACTAAAAGATTGATAAGGAAGGTAAAATTAGAGTATGAGAGAAAGCTAGCTAGAAATATAAAGACAGATAGTAAGAGTTTCTATAGATATTTTAAAAAGAAGAGTTAACAAAGTGAGCATTGGTCCGATAGAAAGTGAGTCTGGGGATTTAATAATGGATAATAAGGAGATGTCAGATGAATTGAACAGGTATTTTGCATCGGTCTTCACTATTGAGGATACAAGTAACATCCCAGTAGTAGCTGTAAGTCAGGAAATGGAAGGGAGGGAGGAACTCAAGAAAATTACAATCACCAGGGAAGTGGTACTGAACAAACTGTTGGAGCTGCAGGCTGACAAATCCCTGCGTCCTGATGGACTTCATCCTAGGGTACTAAAAGAAGTGGCTAGTGAGATAGTTGATGCGTTTGATTTAATTTTCCAAAATTCCCTAGATTCGGGGAAAGTTCAGTTAGATTGGAAAATAGCGAATGTAACTCATTTATTCAAAAAGAGAGGGAGACAGAAAGCAGGAATTTACAGGCCAGTTAGCTTAACATCTGTCATAGGGAAAATGTTAGAAGCTATTATTAATGACGTTATAGCAAGGAATTTAGAAAAATTCAAGGTAATCAGGCAGAGTCAACATGGTTTTGTGAAAGGGAAATCATGTTTAACCAATTTATTAGAATTCTTTGAGGGAGGTACATGTGCTGTGGATAAAGGGGAACCAGTGGATGTATTGTACTTAGATTTCCAGAAGGCATTTGATAAGGTGCCACATCAAAGGTTATTGCAGAAAATAAAAGCTCATGATGTAGGTGGTAACATATTGGCATGGATAGAAGGTTGGTTAGCTAACAGGAAACAGAGAGTAGGCATAAATGGGTCATTTTCTGGTTGTCAAGATGTAATGAGTGGTGTGCCACAGGGATCTGTGCTGGGGCCTCAACGTTTTACAATTTATATAAATGACTTAGATGAAGGGACCGAAGGTATGGTTGCTAAATTTGCTGATGACACAAAGATAGGGAGGAAAATAACATGTGGAGAGGACATAAGGGGGCTACAAAGGGAGAGAGATACGTTACGTGAGTGGGCAAAGACCTGGCAAATGGAGTATAATGTGGGAAAGTGAGAAATTGTCCACTTTTGCAGGAAGAATAAAAAAGAAGCATATAATCTAAATGGTGTGAGATTGCAGACCTCTGTGATGCAGAGGGATATGGGTGTCCTAGTGTATAGAAACATAGAAACATAGAAAATAGGAGCAGGAGTAGGCCATTTGGCTCTTCGAGCCTGCCCCACCATTCATTATGATCATGGCTGACCATCCAACTCAATAGCCTGTTCCGGCTTTCACCCCATACCCTTTGATCCCTTTTGACCCAAGAGCTATATCTAACTCCTTTTTGAAAACATTCAATGTTTTGGCCTCAACTGCTTTCTGTGGTAGCGAATTCCACAGGCTCACCCTCTCTGGGTGAAGAAATTTCTCCTCATCTCAGTTCTGAAGGGTTTACCCCATATTCTTAGATTATGACCCCTGGTTCTAGACTCCCCCACCATCGGGAACATCCTTCCTGCATCTACCCTGTCCAGTCCTGTTAGAATTTTATAGGTTTCTATGAGATCCCCCTCACTCTTCTGAACTCCAGCAAATATAATCCTAACCAACTCAATCTCTCCTCATACGTCAGTCCCACCATCCCAGGAATCAGTCTGGTAAACCTTCGCTGCACTCCCTCTATAGCAAGAACATCCTTCCTCAGATAAGGAGACCAAAACTGCACACAATATTCCAGGTGTGGCCTCACCAAGGCCCTGTATAATTGCTTTGTCGAAAGCCTTCTGAATGTCCAAATAAACCACATCCACTGGCTCCTCCATCAACTCTACTAATTGCATCCTCGAAGAATTCTAGTAGATTTGTCAAGCATGATTTCCCTTTTGTAAATCCATGCTGACCCTGCCCGATTCTACCACTGTTCTCCAAATGCTCTGCTATAAAATCTTTGATAATGGTCTCTAGAATTTTCCCCACTACCAACGTCAGGCTGACTGGCCTATAATTCCCTGCTTTCTCTCTACCTCCCTTTTTAAATAGTGGGGTTACATTAGCTACCCTCCAATCTGTAGGAACTGTTCCAGAGTCTATAGAATCTTGGAAGATGGCCACCAATGCATCCACTATTTCTAGGGTCACTTCCTTAAGTACTCTGGGATGCATACCATCAGGTCCTGGGGAGTTATCGGCCTTCAATCCCATCAATTTCCCCAACGCCATTTCTCTACTAATACTGATTTCTTTCAGTAATGAATTACAAAAGGTTAGTATGCAGCTACAGCATGTAATTAGGAAAGCTAACAGAATGTTATCGTTTATCATGAGGGGAATTGAATACAAAAGTAGGGAGGTTATGCTTCAGCTATACAGGGCATTGGTGAGACCATATCTGGAGTACTGTGTACAGTATTGGTCTCTTTATTTAAGGAAGGATGTAAATGCATTAGTGGCAATACAGAAAAGGTTTACTAGACTAATACCTGGAACGGGCTGGCTGTCTTACGAGGAAAGATTGGACAGGCTTGGCTTGTATCCGCTGGAATTTAGAAGAGTAAGAGGCGACTTGATTGAAACTTATAAGATCCTGAGGGGTCTTGACAGGATGGATGTGGAAAGGATGTTTCGCCTTGTGGGAGAATCTAGAAGTAGGGGACACTGTTTAAAAATAAGGGGTTGACCATTTAAGACGGAGATGAGGAGAAATTCTTTCTCTCAGAGAGTCGTGAGTCTTTGGAATTCTGTTCTTCAAAAGGTGGTGGAAGCAGAGTCTTTGAATATTTTAAAGGCAGAGGTAGATAGATTCTTGATAAGCAAGGGGGTGAAAGGTTATTGGGGGAGCGCAGAAGGAAGCCTTTCGGCCCATCGTGTGCACGGGCTCTTCCAATGAGCAATTCACTTAGTGCCATTCCCTCATCTTCTCCCAGTAACCCTGCACATTCTTCCTTTTCATATAACCGTCTAATTCCCTTTTGAATGCTTCAATTGAACCTGCCTCCATCACACTCTCAGGCAGCGCATTCCAGACCTTAACCACTCGCTGCTTGACAAAGTTTTTCCTCATGTCGCTTTTGCTTCTTTTACCCATTACTTTAAATCTGTGCCCTCTCGTTCTCGATCCTTTTACAAGTGGGATCAATTTCTCTCTATCCAGACCCCTCATGATTTTGAACACCTCTATAAAATCACATCTCAGCCTTCTCTTCTCCAAGAAAAACAGTCCCAACTTCTCCAATTTATCTTCATAACTGTAGTTCCTCATCCCTGGAACCATTCTGGTGAACATTTTCTGTACGCTCTCCAATGCCTTCACATCTTTCCTAAAGTGTGGCGCCCAGAACTGGATGCATTACTTCAGCTGAGGCTGATTTAATGTCTTATATAAGTTCAACATAACCTCCTCGCTCTTGTACTCTATGCCCCTATTAATAAAACCCAGGATACTCTATGCTGTAATAACTGCTCTCTCAACCTGTCCTGCCGCCTTCAATGACATATGCACAAATATACCCAGGTCCCTCTGCTCCTGCACCACTTTTAGAATTGTGCCCTTTATTTTATATTGCCTCTCCATGTTCTTCCTACCAAAATGAATCACTTCACATTTCTCTGCATTGAACCTCAACAGCCACCTGTTCACTCATTCCATCAGCTTGTCTATGTCCTTTTGAAGTTCTACACGATACTTCTTACTGCTCACAATGCTTCCAAGTTTTGTATCATCGAAAAACTTGAAATTGAGCCCGGTACACCAAGGTCTAGGTCATTACTATATATCAGGAAAGCAAGGGTTCCAACACTGACCCTAGGGAACTCCACTGCAAACCTTCCTCTAGACAGGAAAACATCCATTTGCCACTACTCTTTTTTTTCTGTCACTCAGCCAATTCCATATCCATGTTGCTACCATGACTTTTATTCCATGAGCAATGACTTTGCTCACAGGTCTGTTGAGTGGCACTGCATCAAATGCCTTTTGGAAGTGCACGTACACTACATCAACGGCATTGCCCTCATCAACCTCCCCTGTTACCTCTTCAAAAAACTCCAGCAAGTTAGTTAAACATGATTTTCCCTTTAAGAAATCCAAGCTGGCTTTCTTTAATTAACCCACATTTGTCCATATAACTATTAATTTGGTCCCAAATTATTCTTTCTAGAAGTTTCCCCATCTCTGAAGTTAAACTGACTGGCCTGTAGTTGCTGGGCTTATCTTTACACCCTTTTTTGAACAAGGGTGTAACGTTTGCAATTCCCCAGTCCTCTGGAACCACCCCTGACTCTAAGGAAGAATGAAAAATTATGGCCACTCTCACTTCCCTCAGTATCCTTGGATGCATCTCATCTGGTCCTGATGCCTTATCCCCTTTATGAATGGTAGCCTATCCAATACCTCCTCCTTATCAATTTTAAACCCTTCTAGTATATTAATTACTTACTCTTTCACCATTTTCTGGGATGCATCTTCTTCTTTGGTAAAGACAGATGCAAAGTATTCATTTAATACCTCAGCTATGTCCTCTGCCTCCAGATTCCAGACCCTAACCACGCACTGCATAAAAATGTTCTTCCTCATTTCGCCTTTGTTTCTTTTTCCAATCACTTTAAATCAATGTCCTCTGGTTCTCGACCCTTCCACCAACGGGAACAGTTTCTCCCTATCTACTCTGTCGAGACCTCTCCTGAGTTTGAACACATATCAAATTTCCTCTCAAGCTTATCTTCTCTGAGGAGAACAACCCCATGTGACAGGAACAATTCTTGTAAATCTTTTCTTCACCCTCTCTAATGCCTTCACATCCTTCCTAAAGTGTGGTGCCCAAAATTGGACACAATACCCCTGCTGAGGTTGAACCAGTGTTTTATAAATAGGGCCCTACCAAATTTATGGTCAGATTTTACAAATTTCATGGTCACAGCATTTTAAGAATCTGAGTATTGCTGAAAATAGAGACATGTTGTCGAATCTTTTCATCTTGCACTCATCAGGACAATCCTCAAGAATACCAATGAAGGGAAAACAATGACTTTATACTGTATGAGAAGAGAGTGCTGATTGGTTGACAAGCAAGCTGTGATCGGTAGAGGCGTTGCCATGGAGAATGCACCAGTTTATGGTGACTGACAGTTAACTGCCAAACTTTGTTTGAAATTTAACCCAGGCAGTTTGACTCTGATTGGTCAAGGCACTGCCCTGAGGAATGAAACAACGAATGGCTGTCACTTATCTTGTTCAGCTACAACATGCACAATGTTTGTACATGTTCTTTTTGTCTTTCCTCCCCTCCAAAGGTCAGAAAGTTTTAACATTACCCCTTCCCATCACCCTCTAGACCAATATGGAAAGTTTTACCCTGCTCCCCCTCTCCTGCACTGATATAGTTACATCTGCCCCCCCCTCCTTACCAGTGTTCTGCCATCCATCACTGGTTGCAGATTGGACGGCGTGGGAATGCTGGCTGTTGACCGCAATCTTGGAGAGTGATGGCCAGCAGCACCAGGTAATCTATTAATTCATTAATTTACATTGATTGCCATATGTAAATGTGTGTCCCGCGTTGAGTGGTGGGGGGACTGCCACGAGGCCTCGCCGCTGCCGGTAATATGGGACGGGGCCTTCCCAGCGTCAAGGCGCATGGTGGGCCTCTGCTGGATGCATTTTCCAGGACCCCCACCACGACCCCCTGACTTGTGCCTTATAGATAGTGGACAGGCATTGGGGAGTCAGGAGGTGAGTTACTCGTTGCAGAATTCCTAGCACCTGATCTGCTCTTTTAGCCACAGTATTTATGTGGCCGGTCCAGTTCAGTTTCTGGTCAATGGTGACCCCCCCCCCAGGATGTTGATGGTGGGGGTTCAGCGATGGTTGTGTCATTGAACATCAAGGGGAGATAGTGAGATTCTCTCTTAGAACATAGAACATAGAACAGTACAGCACAGTACAGGCCCTTCGGCCCACGATGTTGTGCTGAACCTTTAACCTACTCTAAAATCAAACTACCTACCTACCCTTCATTCTACTATCATCCATGTACCTATCCAAGAGTCGCTTAAATGTCCCTAATGTATCTGCTTCTACTACCACCGCTGGCAGCGCATTCCATGCACCCACCACTCTGTGTGTAAAGAACCGACCTCTGACATCTCCCCGAAACCTTCCTCCAATCACCTTAAAATTATGCCCCCTGGTGATAGCCCTTTCCACCCTGGGAAAAAGTCTCTGGCTATCCACTCTATCTATGCCTTTCATCATCTTGTACCCCTCTATCAAGTCACCTCTCATCCTTCTTCGCTCCAATGAGAAAAGCCCGAGCTCCCTCAATCTTTCTTCGTAAGACATGCCCTCCAGTCCAGGCAGCATCCTGGTAAATCTCCTCTGCACCCTCTCTAAAGCTTCCACATGCTTCCTATAATGAGGCGACCAGAACTGAACACAATATTCCAAGTGTGGTCTAACCAGGGCCTTATAAAGCTGCAGCATAACCTCGCGGCTCTTAAACTCAATCCCCCTGTTAATGAAAGCCAACACACCATACGCCTTCTTAACAACCCTATCAACTTGGGTGGCAACTTTGAGCGATCGATGGACATGGACCCCAAGATCCCTCTGTTCCTCCACACTACCAAGAATCCTGTCTTTAAGCCTGTATTCTGCATTCATATTCGACCTTCCAAAATGAATCACTTCACACTTTTCCAGGTTGAACGCCATCTGCCACTTCTCAGCCCAGCTCTGCATCCTGTCAATGTCCCGTTGCAACCTACAACAGCCTTCCACACTATCCACAACTCCAGCAACCTTCGTGTCATCGGCAAACTTGCTAACCCAGCCTTCCATTCCTCATCCAAGTCATTTATAAAAATCACAAAGAGCAGAGGTCCCAGAACAGATCCCTGCGGAACACCACTGGTCACCGAGCTCCATGCTGAATACTTTCCATCTACTACCACCCTCTGTCTTCTATGGGCCAGCCAATTCTGTATCCAGACAGCCAACGTTCCCTGTATCCCATGCCGCCTTACTTTCTGAATGAGCCTACCATGGGGAACCTTATCAAACGCCTTGCTAAAATCCACATGCACCACATCCACTGCTCTTCCTTCATCAACGTGTTTTGTCACATCTTCAAAGAATTCAATAAGGCATGTGAGGCATGACCTGCCATGCTGACTGTCTCTAATCAAACCATGCTTTTCCAAATAATCATAAATCCTGTCTCTCAGAATCCTCTTCAATAATTTGCCCACTACCGACGTAAGAATGACTGGTCTATAATTCCCAGGGTTATCCCTATTCCCTTTCTTGAACAAGGGAATAACATTTGCCACCCTCCAATCATCCGGTACTATTCCAGTGGACAGTGAGGACGCAAAGATCATCGCCAAAGGCGCAGCAATCTCTTCCCTCGCTTCCCGTAATATCCTTGGGTATATCCCGTCTGGCCCCGGGGACTTATCTGTCCTCATATCATTCAAAATTTCCAGCACATCCTCCCTCTTAACCTCAACATGTTCGAGCATATCAGCATGTTTCATGCTGTCCTCACAAACGACACGGTCCCTCTCACTAGTGAATACTGAAGCGAAGTATTCATTTAGGACCTCCCATACCTCCTCCGACTCCAGGCACAAGTTCCCTCCACTATCCCTGATCGGCCCTACCCTCACTCTGGCCATCCTCTTGTTCCTCACATAAGTGTAGAACGCCTTGGGATTTTCCTTAATCCTACCTGCCAAGACTTTTTCATGTCCCCTTCTAGCTCTCCTAAGTCCATTCTTCAGTTCCTTCCTGGCTACCTTGTAATCCTCTCGAGCCCTGTCTGATCCTTGCTTCCTCAACCTTAAGTCAGCTTCCTTCTTCCTCTTGACTAGCTGTTCCACATCTCTTGTCATCCAAGGTTCCTTCACCCTACCATCCCTTCCTTGCCTCATCGGGACAAACCTATCCAGCAGTCGCAGCAAGTGCTCCCTAAACAACCTCCACATTTCTGTCGTGCATTTCCCTGAGAACATCTGTTCCCAATTTATGCTCCCCAGTTCCTGCCTAATATCATTGTAATTCCCCCTCCCCCAATTAAATATTTTCCCATCCTGTCTGCTCCTATCCCTCTCCATGACTATAGTAAAGGTCAGGGAGTTGTGATCACTATCATCGAAATGCTCTCCCACCGAGAGATCTGCCACCTGGCCTGGTGCGTTGCCAAGCACCAAATCCAACATAGCCTCCCCTCCAGTCGGCCTATCTACATATTGAGTCAGGAAACCTTCCTGGACACACCTGACAAAAACTGCTCCATCCAAACTATTTGCACTAAGGAGGTTCCAATCAATATTAGGGAAGTTGAAGTCACCCATGACAACAACCCTGTTACTTCTGCACCTTTCCAAAATCTGCCTCCCAATCTGTTCCTCCGTGTCTCTGCTGCTATTGGGGGGTCTATAGAAAACTCCCAACAAAGTGACTGCTCCTTTCCTGTTTCTGACTTCCACCCATAATGACTCAGTAGACAAACCCTCCTTGACGACCTCCCTTTCTGCAGCTGTGATACTATCCCTGATTAGCAATGCCACTCCCCCACCTCTTTTACCTCCCTCCCTATTCCTTTTGAAACATCTAAACCCCGGAACATCCAACATCCATTCCTGCCCCTGTGATATCCACGTCTCCGTAATGGCCACAACATCGTAGCTCCAAGTACTGATCCATGCTCTAAGTTCATCACCCTTATTCCTGACACTTCTTGCGTTAAAATAGACACACTTCAACCCATCATACTGGCTGCAACTTTGTTGTGTCAATTGTCTAACCTTCCTCACAGACTCTCTGCACTCGGTATCTGCCTGTTCAACAGCTACCCCATCCACTGATCCGTAGCTCCGGTTCCCATCCCCCTTCCAAACTAGTTTCAACCCTCCCGAAGAGCTCTAGCAAACCTCCCGCCCAGGATATTGGTGCCCCTCCAGTTCAGATGCAACCCGTCCCTCTTGTACAGGTCCCACCTTCCCCAGAAGGTATGCCAATGATCCACATATCTGAAGCCCTCCCTCCTACACCAGTTCTGTAGCCACGTGTTCAGCTGCACTCGCTCTCTGTTTCTAGCCTCACTAGCACGTGGCACCGGTATCAATCCTGAGATTACTACTCTGCTCGTCCTGCCTTTTAGCTTCCAACCTAACTCCCTATATTCGCTTTTCAGGTCCTCATCCCTTTTCCTAGCTATGTCATTGGTCCTGATGTGTACCACGACCTCTGGCTGCTCCCCCTCCCCCTTAAGAATCCTGTGGACTCGATCCGAGACATCCCTGACCCTGGCACCCGGGAGGCAACATACCATCCGGGAGTCTCGTTTGCGACCACAGAATCTCCTGTCTGTTCCTCTAACCATTGAATCTCCTATCACTATCGCTCTCCTATTCTCCCCCCTTCCCTTCTGAGCCACTGAGCCAGGCTCAGTGCCAGAGACCTGGCCACTGTGGCTTTCCCCTGGTAGGTCGATCCCCCCAATCGTATCCAAAACGGTATACCTATTATTGAGGGGAACGGCCACAGGGGATCCCTGAACTGTGCGCCTATTCCCTTTCCCTCCCCTGACGGTCACCCAGCTACCTTTATCCTGTAACTTAGGTGTCACTACTTCCCTATAACTGCTCTCTATCACCCCCTCGGCATCCTGAATGATCCGAAGTTCATCCAGCTCCAGCTCCAGTTCCCTAACGCGGTCTGCGAGGAGCTGGAGTTGGGTGCACTTCTCACAGGTGAAGGCAGCAGGGACACAAGTGGTGACCCTCACCTCCCACATCCTGCAAGAGGAGCATGCAACTGCCCTAGCTTCCATCCCCTCTGCACTAAATTGACAACAGAGATTAAAGAAAAAGGAAAACCTTACCTTACCAAACCCTCCACACAACTACACGTGTAGTGTTTCGGGTTTAGCCACTGCCCGAATATATAAGTTTACCTACCCAGCAGTCCCCGTGTCCGCCAAAACAAAAGGTAAGTTACTTTATACTGAAACTTACCTTCCCAGCTGCCCCCTCGCTCGCACTATCGCTGATCCAAAAGAAGCTGCCGAAACAAAAGGTAAGTTACTTGATACTGAAACTTACCTTCCCAGCTGCCCCCTCGCTCGCACTATCGCTGATCCAAAAGAAGCTGCTGAAACAAGAGGTAAGTTACTTTATACTGAAACTCTTGTTTGAGATGGTCATTGCCTGGCACTTGTGTGGCACGAATATCACTTGTCACTTAACAGCCCAAGCCTGGATGTTGTCCAGGACTTGCTGCATTTCGACACAGCCTGCTTCAGTATCTGAAGAGTCACAAATGGTGCTGAACATTGTGCAATCATTAGCGAACATCCACACTTCTGACCTTATGATGAAGCAGCTGAAGATGGTTGGGCCTAGGACACTACCCTGAGGAACTCCTGTAGCGATGCCCTGGCACTGAGATGATTGACCTCCAACAACCACAAACATCTTCCTTTGTGCTACGTATGACTCCAACCAGCAGAGAAATGAATGTGTGGCTCAAAGACTGGTATGGTAGAAGTGGATTCTGGTTCACGTCACCAGTACTGGGGAAAGTGGGGCTGTATCATTGGGGCAGCCTTCACCTGAACAGTGCTGGGACCAGTGTTCTAGTGAGCCGCATAACAAAGGAGGTAGAGACGGTTTAAAGTAAATATTGGGGACAAGGGATCAAATTTGGGAAGATGCGGTAAATCAAAGAGTAGAAACAAGGCAAGAGAGAAAGGTATTAAAATGGGAAATGATAAACAGACCATGTCAGGAAGGGGCACAGAGTACAAATCTAAGAGTAAATCAGCAGACAAGGCTAGAGGTTACAAAAATAATAAAAGGACAAAACCAAAGGCACTGTATCTAAATGCACGTAGCATTCAAAACAAAACAGATGAACTGGACAGGAGACTAGGAAAAGGTGGAGGGTTAGCTCTGTTAATTAATTATGGCATTAGCGTAATAGAGAGGGATGACCTAAGTTCAGGAAACCATTATGTAGAAGCGGGTTGGGTCGAGATGATAAATGATAAAGGTAAGAAGTCACTTGTGGGAGTGGTGTACAGGCCACCTAACAGTAACCACATGGTAGGACAGGTATAAAGGAAGAACTAATGGGAGCTTGTCAGAAAGGTAAGGCGATAATCATGCGGAATTTTAATCTACATATAGACTGAATAAATCAGATGGGCAAAGGTAGCCTAGATGAGGAGTTCATAGAATGCTTTCTGGATAGGTTCTTAGAACAGCATGTTCTGGAGCTAACCAGAGAGTAGGCTATACTAGATCTGGTATTGTTCAACGAGATGGGATTAATTAATCACCTCATACTGAAGGCGCCCCTAGGTAGCAGTGATCATAATATGGTTGAAATTTACACTCAGTTTGAGGGAGAGAAGAGCGCATCTAAGACTAGTATTTTAAACTTACATAAGGGCAATTATGAGAGCATGATAGCAGAGTTGGCTACAGTGAACTGGCAAATTAGGTTAAGGAATAGGTCAATAGAGATGCAGTGGCTGATATTTAAGGGGATATTTCAAAATACACAGAATAGATATATTCCAATGAGAAAGAAAAATTCCAAGAGGAGGACCCCCCATCCATGGTTAACTAAAAAAGCTAAAGATAGTGTCTGACTTAACTCCTCTTTCAACATTGCCTGGGTTTCATCTTTTTCCTTGGTAAAGACAGATGCAAAGTATTCATTTAATACCTCAGCTATGTCCTCTGCCTCCATGCATAAATCTCTTTTTGTCCCTAATTGGTTCCACTCCTCATTTTACCACCCTTTTATTATTTATATGCCTTTAGAAGATTTTTGGATTCTCTTTTATGTTAGCTACCAGTCTCTTTTCATACTCTCTCTTTGCTTCTCTTACTTACTTTATCACTTCCCTTCTGAACCTTCCATATTCAGCCTGCTTCTCAACAGTATTTTCTACCTGACATCTGTCATAAGCACACTTTTTCTTCTTTATCTTAATTTCGATCTCTTTCATCATTCAGGGAGTTCTGGATTTGTTTACTCTACCTTTCCCCTTCCAGAAAACATACCTTCACTCTGCCGGAAATACATCTTCTTTGAAGGAAGACCATTGCACTTACCCCTTTGAAGTTGGCTTTCCCCCAGTTAATTAATTTTACTCTGGATTGTTCTTTGTCCTTTTCCATAGTCAGCTTAAACTATATGATACAATGATCACTGTCCCCTAAATGTTCTCCTACTGACACTTCATCCACCTGGCCCACTTCATTCCCAAGAACCAGGTCTAGCAGTGCTTCCTTTCTCGTTAGACAAGAAACATACTGCTGTAGAACATTTTCCTGAACACATTCTAGGAACTCTTACCCCTTTACACGACTACAATCCCCATCTATATTTGCATAATTAAAGACCCATTATAACTACCTAATAATTTTTGCACCTCTGTGCAACTTCCTTGCAAATTTGTTCCTCTACATCCTTCCCACTAGTCGGTGGCATATAGACAACACCGAGCAATGTAACTGCACTTTTTTTGTTCCTTAGCTCTAGCCAAAGTTATTCTGTCCTCGACCCCTCTGGGACATCCTTTCTCCAGCACTTCAACACTGTCCTTAATCAATACTGCTACCCCTCCCCCTTTTCTGTCTTTCCTGAACACCTTGTATCCAGGAATATTTAACACCAGTCCTGTCCTTCTTTGAGTCAGGTCTCTGTTATAGCCAAAACATCATACTTCCACATGGCAATCTGCGCCTGGAACTCAGTAATCTTATTAAGCACACTTCGTGCATTCACATACATGCACAATAACCCTGATTTAGACTTTATTTCTTTCTTCATTACTCTGAACACACCTATTAAGTTACTGTTACTTATTCTAGTCCTATCTATATCTCCCAGTATTCTCTGCACCTTGGCATTCCTCTCTGATATTATCTCTTGGTTCCCACACCCCTGTCAAGTTAGTTTAAACCCTCCCCAATAGCACTAGTAACATGCCCTGCAAAGAACTCAGTCCCAGCTCTATTCAGGTGTAACCCATCCAGCCTGTACAGGTCCCATCTCCCTCAGAGCTGGTCCCAATGTCCCAAGAATCTAAAGCCCTCCCTCCTGCACCATCTTTCCAGTCACATATTCATCTGCTTTATCCTCCTGTTTGTATTCGCACTTGCGCGTGGTAGTGGGACTAAATCTGGAGATTACGACTTTTGAGGCCCTGCTTGCTAATTTCCTACCTAGCTCCCTGAATTCTGAATGCAGGACCACATCTCTCTTTCTGCCTATATTATCTGTACTAATGTGGACCACAACTGCTGGGTGTTCACCTTCCCCCCTCAGGGTGCTCTGCAGCCACTCAGTGACATCCTCAACCCTGGTATCAGGGAAGCACCACACCATCCTGGATTCACTTCTCCGGCCACAGAAATGCCTATCTATTTCCCTAACTATCGAATCACCTATCACTATTGCTCTTCCAGTCTTCCTTGTAGCCCCCTCCCCCGCCCTGTACAGCTGAGCCACCCGTGGTTCCATGGACTTGGCTCTGGCTGTACTCCCCTGATGAACCATTACTCTCATCAGTATTCTGAACCGGTTGGAGAGAGAGATGCACTCAGGGGACCCCTGCACTATCTGCCTGTTCCCCTCTTTGACTGCCTGGTGGTCACTCATTCCCTCTCTTCCTGCATACTCTTAAACTGCGAGGTGACCACATCTATAGATATGCTATCCACAAAGCTCTCAGCCTCACAGATGCACTGCAGTGACACCAGCTGCTGCTCAAGCTCTGAAACCCAGAACTCAAGCTCCTGCAACTGATGACACTTCCTGCAAAATTTGTTATCCAGGACTCGAGAAGTGTCCTGGAGTTCCCACATAGCACAGGCTGTGCACTCCAAAGGTTAGAGCAGCCCTGCCATTCCTTTATTTATTAGTTAACCTTGCTAATGCTCATAAAACCCTTAATACTATTCATGAACCTTCCCAGTATTAATAAACCTTACTAATACTGCTAAACCCTTCGAATACTTACACCTTACTCGTCGTAATAAACCTTAGTTCTGATAACCCTCAGCACCTGACTCAATTGACTACTGGACTCCTTCATACTAATTGCCATTTTTTGCAAGTTTCCAGGAAGATCCATTGATGATCTCAATAACCTGTTATGCTTGAAATGCTTCCTTCTCTTAAAAGCTGTGCCACAGGCATCTGGCCCCCTGACTTCAACAATTGGGCAGGAAGGTGGCCTCAGCCTCTAGTAAATAGTTAGGAACATAGGAACAGGAATAGATTATTCAGTCCATCGAGCCTGCCCTGCTACTCAACAAGACCATGGTTGATCATCCATTCAATGCCCTTTTCCCACACTATCCTCATATCCTCTTATGTCATTTGTATTTAGAAATCTGTCAATCTCTCTTCTAAACATACTCAATGACTGAGCTTCCACAGCCCTCTGGGGTAGAGAATTCCAAAGATTTACAGCCCTCTGAGTAAAGAAATCTCTCCTCATCTCTGTCCCTGTGATTCCCCTTTATTTTGAAATTGTATCCCCTGGTTCTAGACTCCGCAAGCAGGGGAAACATCCTAGCTGCATCTACCTTGTCTATCCCTTTAAGTATTTTGTAGGTTTCAATGAGATCACCTCTCATTCATCGAAATTCTAGAGAATACAGGCTCAGTTTCCCCAATCTCTCTTCATCGGACAGTTCCGCCATCCTGGGAACAAGTCTTGTGATGCTTCATTGCACTCCCTCCATGGCAATAATATCCTTCCTAAGGTAAGGGGACCAAAACTGCACACAGTACCCCAGGTGCGGCCTAACCAAGGTTCTATACAATTGAACCAAGACTTCACTACTCCTGTACTCAAATCCTCTTGCAACAAAGGCTAACATACCATTAGCCTTCTTAATGGTTTGCTGCACCTGCATGTTCGCTTTCAGTGACTTATTGCCAAGGACACCAGGACCCTTTGTACATCTATACTTTCTAATCTCTTACCACTTAAGAAATACTCTGCACATCTGATCCTCCTACCAAAGTGGATAACCTCACATTTTTCCACATTATATTCCACCTGCCACGTTCCTTCCCATTGACTAAGTCTGTCCAAATCCCCATTGAAGCCGCTTTGCATCTTCCTCACAACACATATTCCCACCTAGTTTTGTGTCATCCGCTAACTTGGAACTATTTACATTTGGTCTCCGCATCCAAATCATTGATATATATTGCAAACAGCTGGGGCCCAAGCACTGATACCTGCGGTACCCCACTAGTCACAGCCTGCCAACACGAGAATGACCTGTTTATTCCTTCTCTCTGCTTTCTGCCTGTTAACAAATCCTTAATCTATGCCAGTATATTATCTCCTATCCCAGGTGCTATAATTTTGCTAACCAACCTCCTGTGCAGGACTTTGTCAAAAGCCTTCTGAAAATCCAACTATACCACGTCCACCGACTCCCCTTCATCAATTCTGTTAGTAAACATCCTCAAAAAACTCCAACAGGGTTCCTCAAACATGATTTCCCCTTCACAATTTCATGCACATGACTGCACAATCAGATCATTATTATCCAAGTGTCCATTTATCACATCCTTTAGAATAGATTCTAGCATTTTCCCAACAACTGATGTAAGGCTAACAGATCCGTAATCCTCTGTTTCCTCTCTCCCCCCACCTTCTTAAATAGTGGGGTGACATTTGCGGCCTTCCAATCGACAGGAACCGCTCCAGAATCTGTAGAATTTTGGAAGATGATCACCAATGCATCCACTATCTCCATAGCTACCTCTTTCAACATTCTGGGATGTAGAATAACAGGTCCTGGGGACATATCAACCTTCAGCCCCATTAATTTCTCCAATACAACCTTCTTACTAATACTAATTTCCTTCAATTCATCATTCCCTCTAATTCCTTGGATCTCTAATTCTGGGAGATTTCTTGTATCTTCCTCAGTGAAGACAGACATAAAGTAATCATTTAGCTTCTCCGCCATTTCCCTATTCCACATTATATATTCTCCTGACTCTGTCCGTAATGGACCCACATTTGTCTTAGCCAAACGCTTCCATTTTACATACCTGTAGAAGCTTTTACAGTCTGTTTTCTTTTTTTTGCCAGCTTACAATCATATTCTATTCTCCCTTTCTTTATCAGTTTCTTCTTGCTCCTTTGCTGAATTCTAAAATCCTCCCAATCCTCAGGCTTACTACTATTTCTGGCAACGTTATAGGCCTTTTCTTTTAATCTTACACAATCCTTAACTTTCCTTACACAATCCTTAACTTCCATGTTTTCTCTCAGAGGGTTCTGCAACTTTGGAACTCTCTGTCTCACAAGGTGGTGGAGGCGAGGTCATTGAATATTTTTAAGGCGTAGGTAGATAGATTCTTGTTCGGCAAGGGAATCAAAGGTTATCAGGGGTAGATGGGAGTATGGAATTCCAGACAGAAACACATCAGCCATGATCTTATTGAATGGCGGAGCAGGCCCGAGAGGTGGAATGGCCTACTTCTGCTCCTAGTTCGTGTGTTCGTATGTTTAGGCCAGTGGATGGGTCCCCCTCCTCCCACCGTAAATTCCTGCCCTATGTATCCTTGTTATGTGCCATTGATATCAAGAGTCAGGCAAGATTCCACAATATTTGGGGAAAGGTATCTGGGGTAAACGTGTGACCGGCTTACAGAATGCTTCTTGGGTCCTTTGATAATGAGCTCAGACTATTTAGTTCATATCTGTCAATTAGTTTAGTGTAGATCACGGTAAATGGCCCAAGCATTCTAGGTGCTGCCCACTGGAGACCAAAGGAAGAGCTTCCCTAGTGCACTGTTATATAAATGAAAGCTTCATCAAGAACTATAAAACCACTGTGAGAAATAAAGGAAGGAAAGGTATATTTCAAAATCATGGAAATAACTGAGAGGAAGGACTTTGGGGACAGGGAGTAGAACTGGAAAGGAGGATTGAGCTGGATAGCTCCTTTTTGGCTGGAGCAGGCAGGAGGTGCCAAATGAGCTCCTTCTGTGCCGTAAATTTCTATGATTCTAACATATGTCTTCAATAGAACAAACTGAAAATTCATTACATTGAACAGCAAAACAATCTACTTTACTTTCTACAATCTACTACAATTACTACAATCTACTTTACTTTCAAAAGATTTTTTTTAGAAAATAGAAATCCCTACATTTAAAAGGTGACTCTTTGTTACAGGATGTGTATGATTTTTACAGATCATTTCTACTTTTCACTGACTCTTGAAATGCGGTGGGTGACAGCGTCAGACTTTCACCTTGACAGGCTGGCCTTTCTTTTGTTGCTCTCCCACTGGACACTGACAGTTGGAATGCTGTAATCTTTCCCTTTATTCTTCTGGAGCTTTGTTTACATCATTTTTCAAGGGCTTCATGTCACCTTCAGCCTTCCTGACAAACCCACCCAAGTCTGATGCTTCTTTGTAAAATTAATAAGGTGAACATAGCATATCACCACATTTCTTTGATGCACCATTTCTTTGAATATCTAGATAACTAAACTAATAAACCATCATTCTGTTTCCAAGCTGGTTTTAAAATAAAAACACAAGGGTAATTTACAGGGTCAGGTGTGTGTCCAAAGGGAGTGGAACATGAGAGAACTGGTCAGAGAACTTCACATTTTTCAGCTCAATCCACTCCGGCTGATGCAATTAATTTGCACAAACCAAAGTGGTAACAACTCAAAATGAGGTAATAAGTTATGAACTACTGAGAAGCCCAGTGCTGGCTATCTCTCACAAAAGCACAAATAATGCAAGGCACAAATGTGAGTGGAGAGATTCGCTCTCCAGAGCAGAAGATATCCAGAAAATAACTTGTTTGTAATATCATAAAATCCATGAACAGGCTATTAAACAAGCTGCCTCCATATGAAACTAAATAGTATGTTTGTGCTCTTGATGTCCACCTTTTCTCCCATCTTTCCTTTCTTTAAAATGTATTTCAGTTAGTAAATGGGCTCCAGCCCAACCCTACAAGTTGTGGCGAATAATCCAGAAGTGTTCATCTCTATTTTATAAATACTTTCTATTCTAGCACTTCCTACTTTCATTTAAAAAAAATATTATTTCTAGTATACAGTTCAGAGATTTTGGGCTGAATTTTATTCTAGCAACAAGGGTCCCGGCGGCGGGCTGGACATTTGGGGGAAACCCCACCTCGGCCCTCCATTGTACCCCTCCTGTTATTTAATGGCGGGCAGCCAATTAAAGGCTTGCTGTTGGAGGCGCCTTCCCTTTAAGGGACAAGCTCCCGCTCCAGAGCTGCTGGCCAATCGGAAGGCCAACAGCTCTGCGGGACCAGCAGTACCACTGGGAGCAGTGGCCATTGCTGGTACTGCAGGAGGCCTGACAGAGGAGTCAGGCTGGATTTTACCAAGCCCACGATGTCGGGCTCCCTGGCCGGGGAGTGGGGGCACGGAATATGGGTCAGACAGCGGCCCGCCATGGAGGCTGCGCCAGGAGGGCCCGGCCCGATCCTCCTGGCAGCAGCGAGGCTCCATTGGGCAGCCCCCCACCACTCCCCGCTACTGGGCAATGGAATCTCAATTTCAATATTTAAATAAATAAAATGAATACATTTAAATAAACTTACCTTTCATATTCCAGGCCTGCCACAAACCTCAGTGCGGCAGCGGTCACTCCCACACCTTCAAATCCCCATCTGGGGAAAGCCGGTGTGACACTGGTGGGGATGGGGGAGGAGGTAAAATTCTCAGTGCGGTGAGGGGGGTTTGCAGGGCAACGAGGTCAAATAAACATAATGGGTCTAGGGGATGGTGGGAAGGGGTGAACTTTAAACTTTATGCAGTATAGGGGGGGAAGGTCAGATTTAAAAAGTAAGTGTTTTGGGGGAGAAAGGGAAAATAGTGAATGTAATTGTTATTGGGGGATGGGAAAGGGCCGTTAGAAATTTATTTGAGAACTTTTGGAGGGGTGTAGCTTTAAAAATTTAAATCTGGTAGCGGGGCTGGCTGTCCTTTAAAAATGGCACCAGCGCCTGCGAACAGGCAGCAGATGCCATTGCCGGGAATGGACAGCCCACCCCATTCATGTGATTGGGGGGGGCGGGTGGGCCACCCCGGCTATTTAAATGAGCCACTGCACAGGAGATTGCTGCAGCTCTTTGATGTGCGGCCCGCGCATGCGGACTGCTATGTTTTGAGCTCGTTGCCGAGATTGGCAGTGGGCTTTTAAAATACAGCCTGAAGCATCCATAGATCCCAGGAGAGGTAAGTGGGGTCAGGGCCATAGGGTCCATTCAGGCAGGCCCTGGCAACAGGGTGGGGGGGTGGTGTGTCAGTGAAGTGTGGGGTGTCTTCCTGTAGGGGAGGCCATTGCTGCCAGGTGGGCCCTCTGTGGGCTCTGTATTGCTCACAAAGGAGGGACCCTCCCTAACCCCACTAGGAATCTGCCAGGCGGCATCTCCATGAGGCAGCTGACCCCTCGGTCCGTCTCTTAAATTGAAGTGGTGGTGGGATGAGGCCCTTAAATGGTCATTAAATGGCCTGGGGAAGGAAGGCCATCATCAGACTAAATTGGAAGGCATCAGGAAGAGGACCAGAACCCCACCGCTCACCTTCTCACACAATTTATTGGGCCCCTTCACCTCTGTTCGTGTCTCTGGGGGCCCATAAAATTCAGCCCTAATTAGAGTTCCGAAATCAATTTTTTCTTTTATATTTTAATACAACTGTTGAGTTTAAGAATAGGGTTCGAAAAATATTGAACAAACATTCACTCTACAAGGTCAACTGGTATCAGTGATGCTGTAAAATGGATAACAGTGAATCGGCAGCCCATTTTACACCCTGCCCAATTTTATTTTCCATAGCAGCGTGTAAAAATGGCATGACCAATTCACTATCACCCACTTTGCACGACAGCCACAGTGTTTATGTCTATTCAGCAGCCATGTGGAATAGATAATGTGATCCTTTACACAAAAAACATAATATTTTAGAAAGCCTCGAGGATTATAGAAAGTGTAGGGGTGAAGTAAAAAAAGAAAATTAGGAAAGCAAAGAGAGGACATGAAAAAATATCGGCAGGTAAAATCAAGGAAAACCTAAAGATGTTTTATCAGTACATTGAGCAAGAGGATAACGAAGGAAAGGGTAGGGCCTATCAGAGATGTACAAGGTAACTTATGTGTGGATGCAGAAGCTGTGGGAAGGGTTCTTAATGAGTGCTTTGTTTCTCTCTTCACAAAGGAGAGGGATGTTGCAGACATTGGTGAGGTGAGAGTGACTGCCCTTGACATCAAGGCAGCATTTGACCGAGTATGGCATCAAGGAGCCCTCGCAAAATTGAGGTCAATGGGAATCAGGGGGAAAACCCTCCGCTGGCTGGAGTCATACCGAGCGCAAAGGAAGATGGTTGTGGTTGTTGGAGGTCAATCATCTGAGCTCCAGGACATCACTACAGGAGTTCCTCAGGGTAGTGTCCGAGGCCCAACCATCTTCAGCTGCTTCATCAATGACCTTCCTTCAATCATAAGGTCAGAAGTGGGGATGTTCGCGGATGATTGCACAATGTTCAGCACCATTCGTGACTCCTCAGATACTGAAGCAGTCCGTGTAGAAATGCAGCAAGACCTGGACAATATCCAGGCTTGGGCTGATAAGTGGCAAGTAACATTCGCGCAACACAAGTGCCAGGCAATGACCATCTCCAACAAGAGAGAATCTCACCATCTCCCCTTGACATTCAACAGCATTACCATCGCTGAATCCCCCACTATCAACATCCTAGGGGTTACCATTGACTAGAAACTGAACTGGAGTAGCCATATAAATACCGTGGCTACAAGAGCAGGTCAGAGGCTAGGAATCCTGAGGCAAGTAACTCACCTCCTGATTCCCCAAAGCCTATCCACCATCTACAAGGCACAAGTTAGAAGTGTGATGGAGTACTCTCCACTTGCCTGGATGGGTGCAGCTCCAACAACACTCAAGAAGCTCAACACCATCCAGGACAAAGTAGCCCGCTTGATTGGCACCCCACCTACAAACATTCACTCCCTCCACCACCGACGCACAGTGGCAGCAGTGTGTACCATCTACAAGATGCACTGCAGCAATGCACCAAGGCTCCTTAGACAGCACCTTCCAAACCCGCGATCTCTACTAACTAGAAGGACAAGGGCAGCAAATACATGGGAACACCACCACCTGCAAGTTCCCCTCCATGTCACACACCATCCTGACTTGGAACTATATCGCCGTTCCTTTGCTGTCGCTGGGTCAAAATCCTGGAACTCCCTTCCTAACAGCACTATGGGTATACCTACCCCAAATGGACTGCAGTGGTTCAAGAAGGCAGCTCACCACCACCTACTCAAGGGCAATTAGGGATGGGCAATAAATGCTGGCCTGGCCAGCGTCGCCCACATCCCATGAATGAATAAAAAAAAAAATTGTAGTTAAAGAGGACATTGTAGTTAAAGAGGAAGAGTGTGAAATATTTGATACAATAAGTATATTCTGGGTACTGCCTGTGCGGAGTTTGCAAGTTCTCCCTGTGTCTGCGTGGGTTTCCTCCGGGTGCTCCGGTTTCATCCCACATGCCAAAGACTTGCAGGTTGATAGGTTAATTGGCCATTATAAATTGCCCCTAGTATAGGTAGGTGGTAAAGAAATATAAAGGGACCGGTGGGGATGTTATTGGAATATGGGATTCGTGTAGGATTAGTATAAATGGGTGGTTGATGGTCGGCACAGACTCGGTGGGCCGAAGGGCCTGTTTCAGTGCTGTATCTCTAAACTAAACTAAACTAAACTATAATGAGAGAGGAAGTACCAGAGGGTCTGACATCCTTGAAAGTGATAAATCGCCAGGGACAGATAGATTGTATCCCAGGTTGTTAAAGGAAGCCAGGGAGGAAATAGCGGATGCGCTGAGGATCATCTTCAAATCATCACTAGATACAGGTGAGGTACCAGACAATTGGAGGTCTGCAAATGTTGTATCATTGTTTAAAAAGGGTGCAAGGGATAGACCAAATAATTATAGGCCTGTCAGTCTGACCTCAGTGGTGGGCAAATTATTAGAATCAATTCTGAGAGGATAAAATGTCACTTTGAAAGGCACAAATTAATCAAGGATAGTCAGCATGGATTTGTTAGGGGAAGGTTGTGTCTTACAAACATAATTGAATTTTTTGAGGAAGTAACAAGGAGGATTGATGAGGGTATTGCAGTGGATGTGGTCCACATGGATTTTAGTAAGGCATTTGACAAGGTCCCACATGGCAGACTGGTCAGAAAAATAAAAGCCCATGGGAAACAGGGAAATGTGGCAAGTTGGATCCAAAATTGGTTCCATGACAGGAAACAAAGTGTAATGCTCGACGGATGTTTTTGTAAATGGAAGGTGGTTTCCAGTGGCATTCCACAGGGCTCAGTGTTGGGTACCTTGCCGTTTGAGGTATATATTAATGATTTAGACTTAAATGTGGGAGGTATGATTGGGAAATTTGCAAATGACACAAAAATTGGCCATGCAGTAGATAGTGAAGGGGATAGCTGTAGACTCCAGAATGATATCAATGGTTTGGTTGAGTGGGCGGAAAACTGGCAAATGGAATTTAATCCGGAGAAGTGTGAGATAATGCAATTGGGGAAGGAAGTAAAAATCAATAAACGGGAGGATATTAAGAGGGGTAGAGGAAGTGAGAGACCTTGGAGTGCAAGTCCACAGGTCCCTGAAGGTGACAGGACAGGTAGATAAAGTGGTGAAGAAGACATATGAAATGCTTTCCTTTATTGGCTAAGGTATATAATACAAAAGCAGGGATGTAATGCTGGAACTGTATAAAACGCTGGTTAGGCCTCATCTGGGGTATTGTGTACAGTTCTGGTCGCCACATTACAGGAAGGACATAATTGCTCTGGAGAGAGGACAGAGGATATTGACAATTATGTTGCCAGGGCTTGAAAGTTGCAGCTATGAGGAAAGATTAGATAAGCTAGGGGTTGTTTTCCTTAGAACTGAGGAGGTTGAGGGGTGACTTAATTGAGGTGTACAAAATTATGAGGGGCCTAGATAGAGTATGCAGGAAGGACCTGTTTCCCATAGCGGAGAGGTCAATTACCGGGGGAACAGATTTAAGGTGATTGGTCAAAGGATTAGAGGGGACATGAGGAAAAACGTTTTCACCCAGAGGGTGGTGGGTGTCTGGAATTCACTGCCAGGAATGGTGGTGGAGGCAGAAACTCTCAAGTCATTTAAAAGGTACCTGGACCTGCACCTGAAGTGTTGTAGCCGGCAAGGCTGTGGACCAGGTGCTGGAAAGTGGGATTAGATTGTGCGGCTAATTTTTTCAGCCATTGCAGACATGATGGACTGCATGGCCTCTTTCTGTGCCATAACTTTTCTACAGTTATCTCAGCTAAGAGCTTTGCAAATGAATTAGCGTGTTACCTCCAGGAATTGGATCCCTTTGCCGGACATGGATGCAATTACATAAACACCACATTCCTCGCTTTCTTTCAAAATTTATCCTGGGATTATAACAAATGTGGATTAATTAAGGAAACACAGCATGGATTTGTCAAGGGCAATCATCTTTAACTAACTTCAAGAATCACAGAATAATACAGTGCAGAAGAGGCCCTTCGGCCCATCGAGTCTGCACCAATGCATTAAAGACACCTGACCTGTCTACCTAATCCCATTTGCCAGCACTTGGCCCACAGCCTTGAATGTTATGACGTGCCAAGTGCTCATCCAGGTACTTTTTAAAGGATGTGAGGCAACCTGCCTCTACCACCCTCCCAGGCAGTGCATTCCAGACTGTCACCACCCTCTGGGTAAAAAAGTTCTTCCTCAAATCCCCCTTAAACCTCCTGCCCCTCACCTTACACTTGTGTCCCCTCGTAACTGACCCTTCAACTAAGGGGAACAGCTGCTCCCTATCCACCCTGTCCATAACCCTCATAATCTTGTACACTGCGATCAGGTCACCTCTCGGTCTTCTCTGTTCCAGCGAAAACAACCCAAGCCTATCCAACCTCTCTTCATAGCTTAAATGTTCCATCCCAGGCAACATCCTGGTGAATCGCCTCTGCATCCCCTCCAGTGCAGTCACATCCTTCCTAGAATGTGGTGACCAGAATTGCATACAGTACTCCAGCTGTGACCTTACCAAAGATCTTTACAACTCCAACATGACCTCCCTGCTTTTGTAATCTATGCCTCGATTGATAAAGGCAATTGTCCTATATGCCTTTTTCACCACCCTATTAACCTGCCCTTCTGCCTTCAGAGAACTATGGACAAACATGCCAAGGTCCCTTTGTTCCTCGGAACTTCCCAGTGTCAGGCCATTCATTGAATACTTCCATGTCACATTACTCCTTCCAAAGTGTATCACCTCACACTTTTCAGCGTTAAATGCCATCTGCCACTTTTCTGCCCATTTGACCATCCCGTCCATATCTTCCTGTAACCCAGGACACTCAACCTCACTGTTAACCACTTGGCCAATCTTTGTGTGATCCACGAACTTACTGATCCTAACCCCCACATAGTCATCTATGCCGTTTATATAAATGACAAACAGTAGGGGACCCAGCACAGATCCCTGTGGTACGCCACTGGACGCTGGCTTCCAGTCACTAAAATAGCCGTCTGTCATCGCTCTCTGTCTCCTACAGCTAATCCAATTTTGAATCCACCTTATCAAGTTACCCTGTATCCCGTGTGCATTTGCTTTCTTGATAAGTCTCCCATGTGGGACCTTGTCAAAACTTGATTGAGTATTTTTTTGATATGGTAACAGAGAGAGTTGATAAGGGCAATGTGGTTGATGTGGTGTGCACAGACTTCCAAAAGGCATTTGATAAATTGCCAAATAACAGGCTTGTCAGCAAAGTTGAAGCCCATGAATGAAAAGACCAGTGGCAGAATGCATACTGTTATGATCAGGTGAGGAGGGATCCCTCTCCTTGTTTGACCATTTCTTTTTGAAGTGGATATACTTGCCAATTCAGTAATTGTTTGACTGTTTATGCACCATGTTCATAAAAAGAACTAATCGGACAGATTTTCTTAAGTTTAACAAAGAAAGAGGTTAGCTTTATTGTACTTAAACCGATCAAAGTAAAATAATGAAATACACCTCATCTATCTCACAGACACACACACACACTCTCAAAGTTCATACACACACAAATAGGGTACAGAGTGGGGAAGGATAGATTGGTCGAATTAGACCCAGAGAAATACAAAGGGTATGCAGTCTGTGGAGGTTGGTAACTTGGCTGGCTTCAGGCTGAATTTGGTGGTTGTGCAACTTCCTTTTGGTGATCCTGAGGCTTCCAATTTGAAGACGTGGATGGCTGACTCAGTGGTTCTCCTGGAGACAGCAATGCGGCTGATTTCCTTCAAGGGGTCTCTGTCTGCAGCAGGGATATGCCAAGGTGGTCATGGTCAGCAGGCAGGGTTTGAAGCTTGCAAGGTGGATTGGAGAGAGAGAAAGGAAGGAGGAACCCCACTTGGGTCTTCTCTTGTCAGTGTCTGTTTGTCCGGCTGCTGCAGAGAATACACCAGCTTAAGCACACAGATGATGTGCCTGTCACATGACTGTTACCCAGTGATTCAAGCATGATGGTTACCAGTGTGTATTCCTTTTTGCAACTTAGTCAGTCCATGTCTAGGAATTCCTTTCTCACAACCAGGGTCCCATTGCTGAAGTAATTTGGTTTGAGCAGTTCATTTCCACCAGTTTATTATTCAGATGATGGCCTTGATGCCTTGCTAATGGGAACAGGATAGGTAGTTCACTCAGATTCCCAAGGTCATTGTTTTTGATGGGTCTCTGTGGACAATTTGTCTCCACCTCAAAGCACTGGAATGTGGAGGACAGTAATGCTAATTGGGATGGCCATCTTTAGCTGCTAGCATAGAGTCACCTTTTATCTATTTATATTATCAAACAGTCCGACAAAAAAAGGAAAGAAGGTACCAACCTCTCGTTTTGCAAGCTGGGACTATGTGTCCTGGCCTGTCGGAAGACCTTACACAAATCAACGATTCTTGGAAGACTGCCATCATTAACAACGAGCTCAGTAGACTCAATGCGGACATTGCAACATTTCAGGAGACACGCCGCCCTGCGACCGGATCTCTAAGAGAGCAAGACTACACCTTCTTCTGGCAGGGTAGGGATCCTGAAGAACCAAGACAGCATGGAGTGGGCTTCGCCATCAGAAACTCTTTGCTCAGCATGATAGAGCCACCTTCAAATGGCTCAGAATGCATACTGTCCATCCGATTGCTCACTGCCTCTGGTCCAGTACACCAACTCAGCATCTATGCTCCAACACTCTGCTCCGCACATGAAGTTAAAGACCAGTTCTACGAGGAGCTCCATAATAACATTAGTAGCATTCCCAATACCGAACAATTGTTCCTGCTGGGGGACTTTAATGCCAGGGTTGGGGCCGACCATGGCTCATGGCCCTCCTGCCTGGAGCGCTATGGCATTGGAAGGATGAATGAGAATGGACAGAGACTGCTGGAGTTGTGTACCTATCACAACCACTGCATCACCAACTTGTTCTTTCACACTAAACCCTGTCACCAGATTTCTTGGAGGCACCCAAGATCACGTCGTTGGCACCAGCTGGACTTCATCATCACAAGGCGAGCCTCTTTAAACAGCGTTCTAATCACACGCAGCTTCCACAGTGCGGACTGCGACACCGACCACTCCCTGGTGTGCAGCAAGGGTAGACTCAAACCAAAGAAGCTGCATCACTCCAAGCAGAAGGGCTGCCAGCGCATCAACACTAGCAGAATTTCTTATCCACAGCTGTTACATAAGTTTCTAAATTCACTTGAAAAAGCCCTTCAAAACACTCCTACAGGTGATGCAGAGACCAAGTGGGCCCACATCAGAGGCGCCATCTATGACTCAGCAATGACCTTCTATGGCAAACGTGAGAAGCAGAATGCAGACTGGTTCCAATCTCACTTTGAAGAGCTGGAACCTGTCACAGCCGCTGGACGCATTGCACTATTGAACCACAAGAAAGCCCCCAGCGAGTTAACATCCATAGCACTTAAAGTAGCCAGAAGCACTGCACAAAGAACAGCCAGGCGCTGCACAAATGACTACTGGCAACACCTATGCAGTCATATTCAGCTGGCCCCCGACACCAGAAACATCAGAGGAATGTATGATGGCATTAAGAAAGCTTTTGGGCCAACCATCAGGAAGATCACCCCCCTCAATCTAAATCAGGGGACACAATCACTGACCAACGCAAGCAAATGGACCGCTGGGTGGAGCACTACCTAGAACTGTACTCCAGGGAGAATGCTGTCACTGAGACCGCCCTCAATGCAGCCCAGTCTCTGTCAGTCTTGGATGAGCTGGACGAACAGCCAACAAAATCGGAACTCAGTGATGCCATTGATTCTCTAGCCAGTGAAAAAGCCCCTGGGAAGGACGGGATTACCCCTGAAATAAACAAGAGTGCCAAGCTTGCTATACTTTCAGCACTCCACGAACTGCTCTGCCTGTGCTGGGATGAGGGAGCAGTACCTCAGGACATGCGCGATGCCAATATCATCATCCTCTATAAGAACAAGGGTGACCAGTGACTGCAACAACTACCGTGGAATCTCACTGCTCAGCCTAGTGGGAAAAGCCTTCGCTCGAGTCGTTTTAAACAGGCTCCAGAAGCTGGCTGAGCATGTCTATCCTGAGGCACTGTGTGGCTTTCGAGCAGAGAGATCCAACATTGACATGCTGTTCTGCCTTCGCCAATTGCAGCAGAAATGCCATGAACAACAGATGCCCCTCTACGTCGCTTTCATTGATCACACCAAAACCTTTGACCTCGTCAGCAGACCTGGTCTCTTCAGACAACTAGCAAAGATTGGATGTTCACCAAAGCTACTAAGTATCATCACCTCATTCCATGACAATATGAAAGGCACAATTCAGCATAGCGGCACCTCATCAGACCCCTTTCCTATCCTGAGTGGTGTGAAACAGGGCTGTGTTCTTGCACCTACACTGTTTGGGATCTTCTTCTCACTGCTGCTCTCACATGCGTTCAAGTCTTCAGAAGAAGGAATTTTCCTCCACACAAGATCAGATGGCAAGTTGTTCAACCTTGCCCGTCTAAGAGCAAAGACCAAAGTACGGAAGGTCCTCATCAGGGAACTCCTCTTTGCTGACGATGCTCCATTAACATCCCACACTGAAGAGTGTCTGCAGAGAATCATCGACAGGATTGCAGCTGCCTGTAACGAATTTGGCCTAACCATCAGCCTCAAGAAAACGAACATCATGGGCCAGGACGTCAGAAATGCTCCATCCATCAATATCGGCGACCACGCTCTGGAAGTGGTTCAAGAGTTCACCGACCTAGGCTCAACTATCACCAGTAACCTGTCTCTTGATGCAGAAATCAACAAGCATATGGGAAAGGCGTCCGCTGCTATGTCCAGACTGGCCAACAGAGTGTGGGAAAATGGCGCACTGACACAGAACACAAAAGTCTGAGTGTATCAAGCCTGTGTCCTCAGTACCTTGCTCTATGGCAGCGAGGCCTGGACAACGTATGTCAGCCAAGAGAGACGTCACAATTCATTCCATCTTCGCTGCCTCTGGAGAATCCTTGACATCAGGTGGCAGGACCGTATCTCCAATGCAGAAGTGCTCGAGGCAGCCAACATCCCCAGCATATGCACCCTACTGAGCCAGCGGCGCTTGAGATGGCTTGGCCATGTGAGCCGAATGGAAGATGGCAGGATCCCCAGGGACACATTGTACAGCAAACTCGTTACTGGCGTCAGACCCACCGGCCGTCCATGTCTCTGCTTTAAAGACGTCTGCAAACGCGACATGAAGTCCTGTGACATTGATCACAAGTTGTGGGAGTCAGTTGCCAGTGATCGCCAGAGCTGGCAGACAGCCATAAAGGCGGGGCCAAAGTGTGGCGAGTCGAAGAGACTTAGTAGTTGGCAGGAAAAAAGACTCAAGCGCAAGGGGAGAGCCAACTGTGTAACAGCCCCGGCAACCAATTTTATCTGCAGGACCTGTGGAAGAGACTGTCACTCTAGAATTAGCCTTTATAGCCACTCCAGGCACTGCTCCACACACCACTGACCACCTCCAGGCACTTACCCATTGTCTCTCGAGACAAGGAGGCCAAAGAAGAAGGAGAAGAAGATTTCTTTTTTTTTTAAAATTTAATTTAGTTTCCAGTCGGGGGATTAAAATTCATCATTTGACGTTGGCACGTTTTTGTGACAATACAAAGTTGACTGAGTGACAAGAAACAGACAGTGGTAGTTAATAGTTGTTTTTTGGACTGGTACATAGTGGGGTTTCCCAGGTGTCATCGTTAGGACTCCTGCTTTTCTTGATCTATATTAATGATCAAGACATGGGTGTGCAGGGCACAATTTTAAACATTACTGACGACTCAAAACTTGGAAGTACTGTGAACTGTGAGGAGGATAGTGATAGACTTCAAGTGTGGGAAATCATGTCTCACGAATTTGATTGAGTTTTTCGAGGAGGTGACCAAGAGTATTGACGAGGGCAGGGCGATGAACATTGTCTACATGGACTTTAGCAAGGCCTTTGACAAGGTCCCGCATGGTAGGCTGGTCCAGAAGGTTCGAACACATGGGATCCAGGGTGAGCTAGCAAATTGGATACAAAATTGGCCTGGTGATAGGAGGCAGAGGGTGGTAGTGGAGGGTTGTTTTTCAGATTGGACGCTGGTGACCAGTGGTGTGCCGCAGGGATCGGTGCTGGGCCCTCTGTTGTTTGTCATATATATTAATGACTTGGATGTGAATGTTAGGGGCATGATTAGTAAGTTTGCAGATGACACCAAAATTGGTGGTATAGTGGACAGTGAAAAAGGTTGTCTAAGGTTACAACAGGATATAGATCAACTGGGAAAGTGGGCAAGGGAGTGGCAAATGGAATTTAACGCAGACAAGTGTGAAGTGATGCATTTTGGGAAGTTAAACCAGGGCAGGACATATACAGTGAATGGCAGGGCCCTGGAGAGTGTTGTTGAGCAGAGAGACCTTGGGGTACAAGTACATAGTTCTCTGAAAGTGGCAACACAGGTAGACAGTGTAGTGAAGAAGGCATATGGCATGCTTGCCTTCATCGGCCGAGGCATTGAGTACAAGAGTTGGGACGTCATGTTACAGTTGTACATAACGTTGGTTGGGCCGCATTTGGAGTACTGTGTGCAGTTCTGGTCGCCGCACTACAGGAAAGATGTGATTAAGCTAGAGAGGGTGCAGAAAAGATTCACAAGGATGTTGCCTGGTTTGGAGGCCTTGAGTTATAAAGAGAGATTGGATAGGCTGGGTCTGTTTTTCCTGCAGCAAAGGAGGCTGAGAGGGAACATGATAGAGGTATATAAAATTATGAGAGGCATAGATAGGGTAGATAGCCAGAGTCTGTTTCCCATGGTAGGGGTGACTAAAACTAGAGGGCATAGATTTAAGGTGAGAGAGAGGAGGTTTAAAGGAGATGAAAGGGGTAAATTTTTCACACAAAGAATAGTGGGTATCTGAAATGAGCTGCCTGAGGAGGTGGTGGAGGCAGGAACAGTAGTGACATTTAAGTGGCATCTGGACAGGTACTTGAATGAGCAAGGCATAGAGGGATATGGAATTAATGCAGGCAGGTGGGATTAGTATACCTAGGTATTATGGTCGGCATGGACGCGGAGGGCCGAAGGGCCTGTTTCTATGCTGTACTACTCTATGACTCTATGACATAGACAGGCTGGTGGAATGGGCAGATTTATTGTAGAGAAGCATGAAGTGATACATTTTGGTTGGAAGAACAAGGAGGCAATTTAAAACAAAGGGTACAATTCTAAAAATGGTGCAGGAGCAGAAGGACCTGAGGGTGTATATGCACAAATCATTGAGTTGACACGGCAGGTTAAGAAAATGGTTAATAAAGCATACGGAATCCTCGACTTTACAAATAGATGCATTGAGTACAAAGGCAAGGAAGTTATGATGAATCTTTATAACACACTGGTTCGGCCTCAACTGGAATATTGTGTCCAATTCTGGGTACCGTACTTTAGGAAGGATGTGAAGGCATTCGAGAGAGTTCAGAAAAAAAGATGTTTCCAAGGATGAGGCACTTCAGTTACATGGATAGATTGGAGAAGCTGGGGTTGTTCTCCTTAGAGAAGAGAAGGTTGAGAGGAGATTTGATAGAGGTGTTCAAAATCATGAGAGGTCTGGACAGAGTAGATAGGGAGAAACTGTTCCCATGGCGGAAGGTTCAAGGACCAGAGGTCACCGATTTAAGGTGAATGGCAAAAGAACCAAAGATGACATGAGGAAAACCTTTACTTTGCAGCAAGTGGTTAAGATCTGGAATGCACCTCCTGAGAGTGTGGTGGAGACAGATTCAATCATAACTTTCAAAAGGGAATTGGATAATTATCTGAAGAGAAAAAAAATGACAGGGCTATGGGGAATGGGCGAGGAAGTGGTACTAGTTGAGTTGCTCTTGTAGAGAGCTAGCATGGACACGAAGAGCTGAATGGCCACCTTCTGTGCTGCAACCTTTTCTGATTCCATGATTCTATTTCCATTCCTTTTTGAAGCTGTAGTCAGTCTCTGACTTTGAACAACCCTTCTCTTATCAAGATATTGTTTTATCATTTTTTTTGACTGTCTGTCTTTCTTCTGCTTTGTTTTCTGGTCAAGTGATCCTCATTTGCTGATTTTTATTTATTTATTTAGAGATACAGCACTGAAACAGGCCCTTCGGCCCACCGAGTCTGTGCCGACCATCAACCACCCATTTATACTAATCCTACACTAATTCCATATTCCTACCACATCCCCACCTGTCCCTATATTTCCCTACCACCTACCTATACTAGGGGCAATTTATAATGGCCAATTTACCTATCAACCTGCAAGTCTTTGGTGGTGGGAGGAAACCGGAGCACCCGGCGAAAACCCACGCAGACACAGGGAGAACTTGCAAACTCCACACAGGCAGTACCCAGAATTGAACCCGGGTCGCCGGAGCTGTGAGGCTGTGGTGCTAAGGCCTCAGCTGTTCTTGTATGTGCAATGACATGACAGTTCTCATGCACTTTCCACAGTTCTTGCTCTCAGAATTTTCTTTCAACTTGGGGACTGCAAACTCTCTTTTTAAACGTATTTGTGAATCTGATTGCTTCTCATTGGCATTTGGACAGCATAATGTCAGTCACTTACAACAGAATTCTGAGAATTGTTGGAATTCTGAACTCTTAAATATTGGATCATTGTCTTGACAACACCAAGAATTCCATGAACTGCAAAGATTTTATCCAGGTATGGTATTAGTGCTTGAGTAGATTTCAGTTTTGATTTTTGGAAACCTTCAGTAATTATCTCTGGTCACAGGTAGATAGTCAACAAGGGGAAATAGGCCCAAACAAAAGGAAACCTTTTTTATTTGTTTTTGGGATGTCAGCAACAAGGCTTCATTTCTTTCAAAATGCACAGCAGGTTAGTCAACATTTATAAAGAGAAAAGGCAGATAATAATATTTCTGGTGTGTACCCTTTATCAGAACAGGTACTGTAAGAAGCAGTAATATTATTGACTAAATTAATGATACTTTAAGTGAAATTTGTTGTTGAGATTTGCAAAAGCTATTTACCCCATGGGGCAGGTGGAGGGCATCAATAGTTCATATAAAACGTGAAGTGATTTCTGCTTCAGCCAGTTTTTCCACAGATAAACAAAACCACTGGTCAGTGATGAAAAACAACCCTTTCAAAGCCATGGAATGTTTAGCAAGAGGCCCGAGGGTTATAAATGGGTTTGAAACAAACAAACAGCCATACTTCAAAGATGTGCTTTGATGAAAAGTTAGAAACTTAGCAAAGCTTTAGACTGAATTTTATCCATCAATGGGTGGCATGACTGATATTCTCCTGCCACCATGCTCCAGGAAGTGGGTAACGGGCATCCGCGGGACGCTCGGTTTCACTGAACCGGCACTCAGCAGGCTGTGGACCACCATACTGCTCGCTATCATAGCAGGAATTTTACATTGGTACCATATCTAGTCTTTTTGAAAATAATCGACTTATTGTGTCCGCGGCAGGGAGGTGGAGGACGGCCCTCCCACCCCAGGTCAAATGAGCTTCTTAAGTGGCCAAGTAAGGGCCACTTAAGGACAGCTTCCTGCCTCTGCTCCCACCTAATATCGAAGGGGCCTGCCACCGCATGGAGACACTGCCAGGTGAGATCTGGCTGCCTGCTAGTGGGTTCAGCGGCAAGGAGGTGCGGGGGGGTGGAATCCCTCTGTTAGGGAATTTTCCATGGCCTAGAGAGGGCCGCCCCGGCAGTGATGGCTGCTAGTGCAGCAAGCCCCCCGACTGGCCTCAACAGCCACCCCACCACCCACCTCACTGGGGCCTACCTGACTGGTGCCGGTGACCCCAGCCTAACTTACTTTGGTCCTAGGGTCGTGTCCATGATGCTGCTCTGGGCTGGGTGGCCACCACTGCCAGTGGTGCTGCTGGGATTGCTGAGCTGCCAGCCTTTGATTGGTCGGCGGTTCTCGGGGCAGGATCTTGTCCTTTAAAGGGGACGGCATTCCTGACAGCGGTGCGTTCGGCTGGAGGTCCAACAAATGGCCAAGACAGAGTCGAGCCCCGCTTTCCGGCCCGATGTCGGGATCCCCACCGCTGAAATAAAATTCAGCCCGCTATGTTTTGATAAGTCTGAACAGAAGCAAAACTGGATGAAGCCAAAATGTCTGTTTCTGGGGGTTATAAAAACCTAACAATGGAGATTTAGCTAATTTTTAAGTGGTGTAAAATTTACTCGGAAACTGCAAGAAGATAATACAAGCTGACATTGATTGCTGATGTCAGGGTTTGTCTTCTTTTGACATGCAAAGAAGTTCAGTTATGTGTTTTTTGTGCTTCCAAGAAGCAGATAAACTCTATTTTTAATTCATCAAGCAACAACTTGCAAGGAGTCAGGAATTTGAGGGACTCTTGGTCTTGGTGGTCCTGGAAAATGTGACCAGGAAAAGAAGCTGCTGTTGAGTGTGCTGATAATGATCTAAAGACATCTGCAGCATCCAAGAGTGACGGAAAATTACTAAAGGAAGTTTAAGAAAGATGGGGCTGAATTTTATAAACCCCCTGACATTGGGGGTCATGGCGGGGGGACCCAGAAAATAATTTCAGAGAGGCCCGCCATGGGCATCAACGCCGGGAAGGCCCCGCCGCATTTTACGAGCAGTGGCGAGGCCTCAGGGTGGCCCACCCCCACCCCGATGCTAGGCGGCGGAGCCTTCCTTTAAACATTTAGACAAATTTAAATACATGCAAAAGAACTTACTTGTCCCGACGGCCATCCCAAGCCGATATTCTGGCCGGTGGCCGGAACTCCCACGCCTGTGGATCTTCGTTCGGAGATCTGAAGCTTGACACTGGTGGGGAGGGGCGAAGGAGTGAATTTTTCAGGGCAGGAGGTGGGGGAGGTGCAAAAACCAACGCGATTGGTTGCAGGGATAGTGGGAAGGGGTTAAGGGCCAAAGGGAAAGTTCGTGAGTGAAAACTTCCTTTTTTGGGGTGATAGGACAAATAATAAATGGTTTATTCATTGGGGGTGGGGTGGGAGAGGAGATTGGAAGTGTGAGTATAATTTTATTTTAATCTTTTGCCAAACCTGTCCCTTTAAAAATTAAAATGACCCATCAGGGCATGAAGCCCTTTAAAAATGGCGCCGGCGCCTGCGCGGTGGCACTGGACGCTGTTGCCGGGGATGAAGCGCCCACCTCCTCTACGTCATCGGAGGTGGGTGGTCCGCCCCCTCGTTGTTAATGAGCCACCACATGAAATATCGAGAATGGCGGTGAGCTAATAAAATTCAGCCCATGGAACTTATCAGGCAGGATTCAGTTTTATGTTTTGAACAAAGAACTAGTTGCCCCACTGGTCAATGGTAGCTTAAGGTAGATTTTGATAGAACCGTACCACCCTGTCAACAAAACATCCATGCCCACTTGGAAAGAGTATAAGATCATCATAAAGAGTGATTTGGTATTGCAGCTAGGCAACTTGGTCAGCTGCTGAAGAATATGATCAACGGGAGCTGACCACTCACTAGGGGATTGTATGTATTCCTTCTTGTAGCATATTTGTGACTAATGGATGCATTGTATTGCTAATGGGTTTAGTGGTTTAGTGTATTGTCATGTGGTATTCCTATCAAACCTAGTAAAGACACTAGTGTTTAATTTGGGCTTTGAGTGTTGTCTCAATATTCCTTGTAATTCTTGTACCAAACTGTAGAGTAACCTGTCAAGGGTAGAAGGTAACATCTTACAGTACACATCCAGAATGTCTGTTCTCTTTACAAATGCTGACTATCCCATTGTATATTCCCAGCATTTTTTGTGTGATGTCAGGGATCACATTTTCTCAGGTAAGTATAATTTCATTTTCACAACCCCCAGGTGACCACACCACATGGAGTATTCAAAGTTCATGATTTGCCGACATTTCAAGTATCTCAATTCTGTCTCTTTGGCTAACAACTCAATCTTCAATTATTGGCATTTATTTTCTATGTTCCACAATGTTTTGTATGTCTATTTTACCTTGTGCAGTTTGTTAACACAATGACCCTGTGCTAAACCTGTAATGGCCTATTTTTCTTTGTTTCCTGTCTGTCTTTAATGAGTTGAATATTATGCAATGAAGTTAATAAATTCTTCAGCCAATTTTGCAGAATGGCTCCGGGTGGAGTCTAGATTTGCGTGTTGTGACATGTCTCTGCTGGAGTTTCTATTCTTGTCTGATAGCCTTTTATGATTGACACTTCAAATGTCACTTCTGAACTCAGACAAAATAATTCATTGTTGGATCTCCAAAGCTAGGTGCAAGGAGCCAATAGTTAAAAAAAAGCATTGAACGGAGGGCCATGGCAGCACATGTAGAAACACTGTACTTTCACTGCTATTGCAAGTGTCTCTCATTCAATCTGACTAATTGTTGTCCTGCAGGACATAGCAAACAACTCACATAATTGACAATTTTTCTGTTCATAGCCTTATCAATCTGAGTTAGCGTAGCTTGAAAACCAATAGGATCCACATCCAACAGGAGTTCTGAGCTTTTGAAGCATTGAAGTATGGTGTGATGGTGTCACACTAAGCAAATCCTTCAATTCCTGTAATGCTTAGGCATTTTTGACTGTTAACAATAATGTTACATCTTTACATATTAGCTCTCACAGTGGCTTCATGGTTGTACCCAGGTCAGGAATAAAGCATCAACCACACACTAGCATCCTCAGTCTGCCTCTCACATCGGAACTGAACTAACTTTATATATGCTTCCTCCTAAAAGATATGAAGCATTTTGACGATGCTTGGTTTCAGCTTTCCTGCTGCAAACAAATTGTAAATGTTGTCTGGGCCTTTGTCATGGACGCACTGTATAGTACATTCTGCTGGTTTAGTTGCTTTACTCTCATGAGAACTGATAGGAGTTCTAGCTTTTGTTTGTCTTTCTCTAATGTATTATAAATATTAATTGCCTTCTAGGTCTTATTTCAGCTCAATGCCTTCCTATTTGAGAATATAATTTTCAGCTGCGCCATGCTTACAGTGGCGCAGTGGTTAGCACTGCAGCCTCACAGCTCCAGCGACCCAGGTTCAATTCTGGGTACTGCCTGTGTGGAGTTTGCAAGTTCTCCCTGTGTCTGCGTGGGTTTCCTCCGGGTGCTCCGGTTTCCTCCCACATGCCAAAGACTTGCAGGTTGATAGGTTAATTGGCCATTATAAATTGCCCCTAGTATAGGTAGGTGGTAGGGAAATATAGGGACAGGTGGGGATGTGGTAGGGATATGGGATTAGTGTAGGATTAGTATAAGTGGGTGGTTGATGGTCGGCACAGACTCGGTGGGCCGAAGGGCCTGTTTCAGTGCTGTATCTCTAAACTAAACTAAACATGCATACGTTAGTTAGCCATAAGATGTTATTAAGGCTTGAAAGAGATATGTTTGCCATTGTGCTCAATTTCTAGATGCTGTATTTGTTTAGAGTACTTACAGACTGTATTTGAACAATGATAGTCCTGGTAATTCATTTTGCTTTTTAAAGACCATAATGTAGAGCACATTGAGATTCCTTTATACTCTTCATCTCATATTTTTTCACAAGATTTTATCATTTCAGTGGTAATTAATTTTTGGAAAGCTTTCATTGAAAGTCAAAATTCACACCCAACTCAAACTTACTGTATATTTATCAGCATGTACCAACTTATTTTCAGCATCAATAGTGTTATGTTTAACTATGTCATAATTAGGCGGTGCATGAACAAGTGCAGTAGGTTGGCACAGTAATATGGAAGCAGCTTATAGATTTATGAATAAGAGTCATATCTGACTCGAAACGTTAACTCTGTTTCTCTCTCCACAGATACTGCCTGACCTGCTGAGTATTTCCAGCACTTTCTGTTTTTATTTCAGATTTCCAGCATCCGCAGTATTTTGCTTTTTTAAAAATGTTTGGTATCTGGTTGCTCTATTGTGAAAGCACCTGTTGCTTGTGACACAGGCTCCTTGGAAATTTGTAGTGGTAGTTATTGGGCCAGAGTAACAAATAAAAATAATTGTATGCAATATATTCTTGTACTCATTAATCTTACTTTCTATGTCATGTTTTAATAATGGAAATTTGTAAGAGGCTAATGGAAAAAATTCTATGTTAACCTTTTACAAGGGAAAACCTCATGTCAAATTTCACCATCACGGTTTGTTGACGAACCATTGAGATCATTTAGCATGATTTTTTTAAAAATCATCTACCCTTTCCTTTCCATCAGTGACTGAAAGGGCTGAATTTTTCCAGCTTGGCGGCGAGCTTCAAAAATGGCACGGCGCACGGGCGAGATGTGTGCCGCGGAACTGCTGTGATATTTAGCGCGACAGCTCTTATGCATGGCTGGGGCAGTCGACCCGCCCCGATGACGTGGAGGGGGCAGGCGCTCCATCCCCGGCAAAGGTGTCTGGTGCCACCTCGCAGGCGCCGGTGCCATTTTTAAAGGGCTTCCAGCCCTTTAGTTCAATTTAGATTTTAAAGTAACAGGACCTGAAAATGTAAAATGAAGAATTTATTAAAAGTTTCAAACCCCTCTCCCACCCGCCCAATGAGTAAACAGTTTATTAGTTGCCCTCACCCCCTCAAAAAAACTGACGTTACAATCCCGACCTCTTCCCCCACCCCAAAGTTTATTAACTTTGACCTTTACTCCTTCCCACCACTCCCTGGATCAATCAGGAAGCTTTCACCCCACTCCCCATCCCCACTCTGAAAACCTAACTCCTCCCCCCTCCCCACCAGTGTTCCGCCTCAGATCTCCGAACGCCCAATTTGTGGCACTGAGCGTTACCAGGAGATGTGAGCCATCTGCAGAATAAGGCAAAGGCAGATGGCAGCCATGATGGGGCCTGCCGCTGCCTTGCAGTAGAGAGGAGGCCCCATAATGGAGGGTCAGCAGACTCACCAGGCACAAAAGAGGCCAACTGAAAGGTACTGTACCCGATCCAGAGCAATATCCCCCAGGTCCCAAAAGTTGGTGCATATAAAAAAACCTTCAATTCTGTCCGCATTGAACCTGACAGCTGTGTACTAATGTGCACCAGACTGGTTGGGCTCAGCGATTTGAAAATCACCTTCTCGCCATCCCCGGCCCATGAACAAGCTTCTCACAGAGTTTAACAGGCTGTTAATTGGAGGCGAGCAGGTTCTCGGCTTACCCCACCCCACCCTCACTTTGAAAATGCGAGCGCGTGCCAGAGGCATCGGGACACTGACACACCATCCTAGTGTGCTATTTTCAAAGCACGCCCGCTCCTGTTCAGGCCCCCATGGGCAACTGAAAATCCTGTCCACTGTGCCTCCATAACCAGAACTGAACACTGTACTTAAATGCAGTCCAACCAGAAACATTTGGCCATGATGTCTTCTGAGTAGCATTCTGGATGCCTCTGGGGTGTAGGAGAGAACGCTACAATCTGCAAACTGGGAACATTGAAAGGAAGAATGTCACAGATCAGCCACTATCTCATTGAATTGTCGAACAGTCATGAGGGGCTAAATGGTCTACTCCTGTTCTTATGTTCTTATGCAATGTCCCTATAAACTTGGGAGAGGAGAAATGAGACGAATGCCTCTGTATAGGGGGTGGGCTGTTTAATATTTAATTAGTTAGTGGAGGAAATCACAAACTTTCTTCATTTCACAAAAAGGATGAGATTGAAAAAGGTTGCGAAGCACTGTAGTAAAATTAAACAAATCATAAGGTGTGATCTTAATTGTTACACATCTGATTCTATGTTGAGAGCCTTTAGTATTTTTCCTTTAATAATCCTTTTATACTGTCTTGGCTGAGAAGCCTTTATTACCATGAAGTGTGCCCAAATAACTTCTATTCATATCTCTTATGAATGCTATGATACAGCTGTTTGAATGCAGTAGATATTTAAAATGTTTGTAATAAATTTATTGGCCAGACCTTGCTGGAATGGGGCATTTCACAGCATACAACGGTAGCTAGAAGTTTTTTCTGCACCGTTCAGCACGAAATTTATTGGAAATGATATTTTATCAAATCCAGTCAGGGATAGAATATTATCACCTATACATGTACAATTGATTGGCACCCCATCTACAAATATTTACTCCCTCCACCACCGACGCACAGTGGCAGCAGTGTGTACCATCTGCAAGATGCACTGCAGAAATGCACCAAGGCTCCTTAGACAGCACCTTCCAAACCCGCGACATCTACCAACTAGAAGGACAAGGGCAGCAAATACATGGGAACACCACCACCTGCAAATTCCCCTCCAAGTCACACACCATCCTGACTTGGAACTATATTGCTGTTCCTTCACTGTCGCTGGGTCAAAATCCTGGAACTCCCTTCCTAACAGCACTGTGGGTGTACTTACCCCAAATGGACTGCAGCGGTTCAAGAAGGCAGCTCACCACCACCTTCTCAAGGGCAATTAGGGATGGGCAATAAATGCTGGCCTGGCCAGCGTCGCCCACATCCCATGAATGAATTAAAGAAAACACATAAGCTTACTATGATTCACTCCCAGCACAGTTTACAGTAACAAATTCCACAGTAAGGTGATATAGCAGAGTTTATTTCAGGTAGTTATATAAATCAAACATCTGGAAGACATTTTTACCTGACCTTTGGGTGAATTACAGATTACAGAGGTGCAAGGGATATCACTTTTAAATGATTACATAAACCCAGCCCCAAAGGTCCTTGGGAATTAAGTGCATGCCCCTGACAAGATAAAAAAAAGATACTGCATTATTAATCAGGCCTATTTCTTGCCAAGCAGGAGGCACTTACCATCAAAGCTTTTCAATGAGACACCGCCGGGACGATAGAATCCAGACTTACAAGGACAGTCATAGACTCCCAGCATGAATCCTCGGCCTTTAGGTGAAATACACTAGAAAGGGGAAACAAATGACAGAATAACTTGAAGTAGCTTACGTCAAGGTGTGTAAATTGCCAGAAAAATATAAACTGACATTTGTACAATGATTGTATTAATATAGACAATAAATCTAAATTGCTGGCATTGATTGAAGGTTCTGGCTGAAATGCAAATCACAAGGCGGTGAACTTTCATCTCTGGCCCTGACCAGCCCAATAATAAATCGAATAACTATAATGGTTGGCCACCAACAAAGTCCATTAGGGTTTGTACCTTGCATCGCCATGAAAAGTTGTTAAATCACCGCAACAATGGAACAAAGATTTAGGCATTTGGAACTCTGTCTAGCTTTGTACATAACATTACTGTTAGTTTTGTTGCTCACAAGGCCAGAGGGGCTGAGAGAGCTGCAAAAACTGTAAAAAGAATCTGCATTACAGAGCAAGTTCAGTTGTGGCTGCAGGTAATAGCCTCGCTAGTTAATGAGAGGAAGATACATTATAACTTTCCCCACCAGGCAAGAAGGAAGATTGCAGTTAAAATGGAGTGGTTCTGTTTCCTGTCCCGTTCTGGACAATTTCCAATTAACCGCTGCTAATTTCAGCAGCAACTGAGGCACCAGCCAGACTCTGGCATCAAAGTTTATTGGGGTCCTGTGATGTCAATGGGATCCTCATGGTATTTTAACAGGGGCCTGTGTGGGAAAGCTGCCGTGCCTTTCTCGCTTGGCAAAAGTGTGTCTGCCGCTTGGCTGTAAACAGAAGAAGGCCTCTAAGGTAATAATAAAACACTCCTCTGCGGGGATAGTTGGATCCTTTGTTCCCCACATGGAAAGCCTGGACCTCTTTTGCCCCCTTTCCACCCACCAACACGCGAGACCTTTTCAAACACACTTGCTTGTCTATATTTCTCTCTTCCTCCATCCCCATGAATTTTATCGGTTAGAAATTGGCCTTAGTGAACCAGGTGGGTTTTGACCACAATCAATGATGGTTTCATGGCATCATTACTGAGACTAGCTTCATTTCCAGATTTTTATTAATTGAATTTATTATTATTTATTATTATAATTGAATTGAATTAAATTTAATGGTGGGATTTGATCTGTGGCCCCAAGGCATTAGCCTGGTTTCTGGATTATTAGCATTAGTGACATTATCACTACGCCACCATCTTATAATCTACAAAGTTAGGTGGTGAGGGATAGAACTAGAGCCAATCTTTACACACATTTTTAAGCATTTATTTACAGAGATACACATTATAAACCTGCACCTCCTCACTCGACAAACACAGTTTCAGTCTGTTCCTTTGTAAAGGGGCACAAGTGAAATCCCAGATAATGTCCACTACCCACATACAATTAAATACAATTAGTATATAATTAACACCCTTTGACCCTTCTCAACTCCCAGATGACCCTCATCCTGCCATCTGGCAAAGTGCAGATGGTGTGACCATGGACCTCTTGTTTTCTACCCTCCCATCACCCCACCCCCCAAATTCCCTCACACCAACCTTCCCCTTTCTGATTTCCTGCTTTCAGACACCCAAGAACCTCCACCTGACCAGCCACAACACACATAGGAGAAAGAGAGAGTGCAACAGCACAGCACCGATGGAGAGACCCCGTCACTTGATCTGACACTCGCAGCCACCAGCTCAGATACCAGCACTGCAGATACCTCAGAGTTGGAATCTGCATGTACAGAGTCACCAGGCATGAGTGGGCTGCAGTGAGGTTGGGGAAACGGATAGCTTGTAAGCCAACTCACAGGAGGGTGAGGTTGCAGATGAGTTCTGCTACAGAGGACTTGATGCAGACTTCAACGGGGCAACATACAGGAGAAGACTGCTGGGGATGCACACCAAAATTCTGGGTGCGTTGGCCAGCCTACCAGATAGCCTACTGTCATTGATAAGCAGCATGGAGGAGTCCGGCTCCAACTTGATAGAGGGCATCGGGCAGAGCTTGCCTGTTATGCAGCCTCTGATTCATCTCCCTGTCATGCTGCAGACCCAGAGGCACTGCCACTGCTTCCCCTATACCTGTTGCAGCCTTCGTGTGGACAGGTCACCAGATCCTCTGCCCTCCCTGTGAGGATGCAGCAGCACTCTCTGCCAAAGCTCAGAACTCACCACAAAACCGCAAAAAATACTCCAGAGTACTTCCAGAAACTTTGCAATAGCAGATAATTTTCAATTATCTTAGCTGCAAATTGAGTGCTTGGCCATAACACTACTCCTGAGACCCTCCTACAACTGAATGCATGTTCTTTGGTGAGTGGCAAGCGAATATATTGAATGGACCTGCATAGTCCAAGTTCACAAATCAGCCAATGGGGCTGAGTGATGTCATGACAACACCATTTGGGAGACTTCAGGTGCATGCAGGGATGCCTGCACAAGCATCCTTATCAGCAGGGGCCCATGCAGGCCACACTGAGAGTAGCTGGAGGAGCAGTGTGCCCCACCTGGAGGGTCTCCAGCTTTTGTCATGCCGTCTCCAGTGGTGCTATGACTCTAAACTTTGCAACCTCTATGCCTATTTTTTCCCTTTCTTCACTTCTTCTAATGCTCTACTTTTTCAATTGCTTTTATTCTCCTATGATTGCTAAATGTCTTTAATAACACACCAAAGAAATAAATAGGACCCTAGAGATTGATATAAATAGATCAGAATCATAAATTAGAAAATTACAGATTTCTAGCCTATTGGACTGTACACCTACTGGTGACAATTTATTGTGCAACTACCAGCATTTGAGAGAGCTCTGCACTCTTTTATCAAGAATACATTTCATAATTTATATTTTATATCGTTCGAGAAATATTTTCCTCCTTCATTCTGTGTGAGGTAAATATAATTCTGTATATCAAAAACAGCCGCAGGTGTGTTAATTATGAATGATTTTATCAAGAGCTGGGACTACTAAAACCGAGAAATGAAACTTAAATGGTAAAAAATAAGCACCAAATGGGATGGGTGAAGAAATGCAATAGAGACTTCCACTCATTGATTTAGCCTCAAAGCAGCATGGGCATAAATTCCCCTTGGGCAATTCCACAAAAGACACCCATTGATAAATGAATACATCTAGGACCAAAGGGGTACTGTCTATGAACCATCAGAACTGCTGGAGATCGGGGGTAGATGGGAGTGTGGAATTCGAGACAGAAACAGATCAGCCATGATCTTATTAAATGGCAGAGCAGGTTCAATGGGCTGAATGGCCTATTTCCGCTCCAAATTCGTATGGTCATATGATCTACCAGAAGAACTGCCATATCCATACTGAAGAACAAAGTGAATTGAAAGATGTGATAGAGCAGTTTTAATTGATGTAATTGAAAATTGGTATAGGGGGCGGCTTACAACACTGCCTTCTCAACCAATCAACATAACTGCTCTTCATTGTGGACAATGGGATCCGTATGATTTTATTAATTGATTTATGCAAAAAATGCCTGGAGTTTAACAGAATAAATATGCATGGTCAAGGTATTAGTGCTATAGACAGCAGGAGAATTATTTCTGAGATTAGTCAACTAAAATAACAAAGGAAATCTAAGCGTTACGGTCGAGGAGTACATAAAGACTAAATATAAATGAAGAAGACTGGGGGCTATAGCCAACACTGATGAAGAATGCAACATAATAAAAGGAGACATTAGAAAACTTGCACATTGGGCAGTTAGGTGGCAGATGAACCTTAACATTGATAAATGTGAGGTGATGCACTTTGGTAGGAGAAACAGAAACATTACCTACACCTCAGAAAATAAGATCCTGAATGGGGTAGAAAAGCAAGAGGATCTAGTGGTACAGGTGAAGATATCATTAAAAGCAACATTTCAGGCCAGCAAAGCAATTAGAAATGCTACCAAAGCATTGAGACTTATTTCTAGGGGTATGGAATTCAAAAGTAGCGATGTTAAACTCGTATAGGATCCTGGTTAGGCCGCTTTTAATGTACTGTACATAGTTGTAGCCTCCATACCATAAAAAGGACATGGAAGCACAAGTGAAAGTGCAAAAAAAGATTCATAAGAATGGTACCAGAACTGAGAGATTACACCTATCAGGAATTATTGAGCTGGTTGCAACCTTTTTCTTCAGGGCGGCACAGTGGCGCAGTGGTTAGCACCGCAGCCTCACAGCTCCAGGGACCCGGGTTCGATTCCGGGTACTGCCTGTGTGGAGTTTGCAAGTTCTCCCTGTGTCTGCGTGGGTTTTCTCCGGGTGCTCCGGTTTCCTCCCACAAGCCAAAAGACTTGCAGATTGATAGGTAAATTGGCCATTATAAATTGTCACTAGTATAGGTAGGTGGTAGGGAAATATAGGGACAGGTGGGGATGTTTGGTGGGAATATGGGATTAGTGCAGGATTAGTATAAATGGGTGGTTGATGTTCGGCACAGACTCGGTGGGCCGAAGGGCCTGTTTCAGTGCTGTATCTCTAATCTAATCTTAAAAAAAAAAGAGACTTAGAGGAAACTTGATCGAGGTTATTAACATTTTGACTGGTTTGGACAGGGTGGATGTGGGAGAATCCAACACTAGGAGCCATAAATACTGCCACAGGCGCCCACTGCCTATGTACAGACAAATGTGAGTTCTCACCAGCTTACTCATTAGCATACTCCAGTCTGGTTAATGGTGGGTACTGGGATCGCAGCCCATGGAATTTCAGGGTCATTGTATTTGGAGCACTTTTTGTGAATTTGATTTCATGTTAGCAAACCAAGGCTAATTCCCATTGTACCTGTAACTCAAATAAATATTTCTGCATAAAATTTGAGGCTGCATTGTGGCTAACGCACTAACTAGATACTAAGTACTCCAGCACACAGCAGACTACAGAATTGTAGCTCATGAAAAGAAACGTATGAATTGATATAGTGCCTTTCACAACTTGAAGATATCCCAAAGCACTTTGAAGCATAGTCACTGCTATAATGTAGGAAACACAGCAGACAATTTGTGCACAACAAGCTTCCACAAACAGTAATGGGACTGGATAATCTGTTTTTTTTTAATTGATGTTGATTAATGGATAAATATTAGCCAGGGCACCAGGGACAACTCTTCTGCTCTTCTTTGAAATACTGTCACGGAATCTTTTACGTCCACCTGAGAAAGCAGACAGGGCCTCGATTTAACAAAAGACAGCATCTCTGACAGTGCAGCACTCCCTCAGTACTGCACTGGAGTGTTAGCCTAGAGGTTTTTTGCTCAAGCCTCTGGATGGACCCTTAATCCACAATTGACTGCCTCACAGCAAGAATGCTACCTATTGAATCACGGAATCGGGAGATCTTCTCTCCCTATTCTGTGATCTCCACGAGTCCATGGCTCAACTGCTCTCCCAGTGCATAGCTCAGCAAAAATAACCAGATTGAGATCATGGAAACGTTATTTGTTGAAAGAAACTGAAGAGCATTGAATAATATAGGTTATAAGGTTATGCAGATAATTGACGTTTCACTTGATTGTCTTTTGGAGACAGAGAAAAATTTCATAGAACATTCCCTAAGATTACAGTTTGTGGAAAGAACAAGAGTGATAAAGGAAAGATCTTTTCTTATTCCATGCTTTTTTAATGCAACACTCAGTAGTTTTGTGTCACTTTCATTTGTCATGACATTTAGACTAAATTTATGGTCACATGTCCATATTTGGGGCCGGATTTTATAAACTCGCCACTGATCTCATCAGTGAGCTTCAAAAATGTCAGTCTGCCTGAGCGGAATGCTCGTCGTGGAGCCACCACGATATTGGTGGCCCTTCCATGGCTGGCCTCTCCCGGAGGCACTTTCCGGTCCACTCCTCCATTACCCCGACACCCCGTCCCCTTCCTATGGCACCTTCCCATGCAATTGCAGAAGGTGTAATACCTGCCCTTTTACCTCCTCTCTCCTCACTATCCAAGGCCCAAAACACTCCGTTCAGGAGAAGCAGCGATTTACTTCTACTTCTTTCAATTTAATATACTGTATTCGCTGTTCACAATGCGGTCTCCTCTAGATTGGGGAGAACAAACGCAGATTGGGAAACCGCTTTGTGGAACACCTCCGCTCAGTCCAAAAGCATGACCCCAAGCTTCCCATTTCAACACTCCCCCCTGCTCTCGTGCCCACATTTCTGTCTTTGGCGTGCTCCAGTGTTCCAGTGAACATTAATGCAAGCTCGAGGAGCAGCACCTGATCTTTTGATTAGGCACGCTACAACCTTGCGGACTGAACATTGAGTTCAATAACTTCAGAGCATGACTGGCCGAATTTTTAATATTTTATTTTTTAACCATGTGTCTGCTTTTCATGTAGTCAGAGCTGCTCAATACTCTGCTATTAGCACTCTCTCTGGACTAATGCTTTGTCTTTCACCACAAGCATTAACACAATCTTTGCCTTTGTCCTAGGACAGTTTTGTGATTTAATCTCCCTCTGCCCTATCAAACACCTTCCCCTTTATTCTCTCCCCCACCCCCCTCCACTTGCTTAAAACAAAATTATTTTCTAACCTTTGTCAGTTCTGATGAAAGGTCACAGCCATAGAGTGATACAGCACTGAAACAGGCCCTTCGGCCCACTGAGTCTGTGCCGACCATCAACCACCCATTTTTAATAATCCTACATTAATCCCATATTCCCTACCACATCCCCACAATCCTCCTACCACCTACCTATACTAGGGGCAATTTATAATGGCCAATTTACCTATCAACCTGTAAGTCTTTGGCTGTGGGAGGAAACCAGAGCACCCAGCAGAAACCCACACAGTCACAGGGAGAACTTGCAAACTCTGCACAGGCAGTGCCCATAATTGAACCCAGGTCGCTGGAGCTGTGAGGCTGTAGTGCTAACCACTGCGCCACTGTTTCACCCACAGACCTAAAAGGTTACCTTTGCTTCTCTCTCCACAGATGCTGCCAGACCTGTTGCGTATTTCCAGCACTTCTTGTTTTTATTTCAGATTTCCAGCATCTGCAGTATTTTGCTTGTATTTTTTTTGTCTTTATTTTGTAACAGATCTCTGCAGAGAGAATTTCTGTATTTTTTCAGTGTGTGTGTGAGTGTGTGTGTGGGAAATTTAAAAAGGGTACTTTTATATTTCAATC